>NC_054470.1:168815301-169133261 GCF_017639515.1 Carcharodon carcharias
CTCATCCAAGTGCTGACGGATGAGGTTTCCGTCATTAAATAAAGAAAAATGTTTGCGCAGAACTTTCATGTCGTATGTTTTCAGGTGCCTTTCTCTGATAGGTGGGCATTTTTTCCGGATTTTAAAATCTATTTTTATTGGATTTGAATTCCTCAGCTCCCTGCTTTTTGTGAGTGCTCCCCCACCGACTCGCTCACCTCCCGTCCCCGCCTCTGCAGCACTAAGCTTTTCAGCGCACCTTTCATGCTGGCTGGCTGTTAGTTGGCCAGCCAGTGTGAAATTGTGGTCGGGGGCCGATTGCAGGTGGTGGGCCGTTTCCCAGCTACTCCTGGGCCCGCCAACTGTGCCTACCTGCCAACCTCAAAATTCTGGCCTATATATTTCACTAAGGTCACCTCTCAATCTTCTAAACTCCAATGGATACAGGTCCAACCTGTCCAACCTTTCCTCATAAGATAACTACCATCCCCATCCCAGGTATCTGTCGAGTGAACCTTCCCTGAACTGCTTCAAATGCATTTACATCCTTTCTTGCCTAAGGAGACCAGAACCGTACACAGTACTCCAGATGTAGTCTCATCAATGCATTATACAACTGCAGCAAAACATTCCTACTTTTATATTCCATTCATTTTGCAATAAATGACAACAATAAATGGAATATTTGCCTTCCTAATCACTTGCCAGAGCTGAATACTAACTTTTGTGATTCATGCACCAGGACACCCAGATCCCTCTGTACTTCAGAGTTCTGTAATCTTGCTCTATTTAAATAATATGCTTCTTTTCTATTCTTTCTGCCGAAGTTGTCAAGTTCAAATTTTCCCACATTATACACCATCTGCCAAATTTTTGCCCACTCACTTAACCTGTCTATATCCCTTTGCAGATTCCTTACATCCTCTTTACAACTTATTTTTCTACCTACCTATATCATCAGCAAATTTAGCAACCATACATTCGGGTCCCTTCATCCAAGGCATTGATATAAATGGTAAATAGTTGAGGTCCCAACACTGATCTCTGTGGCATTCAACTAGTCACATCTTGCCAACCAGAAAATGACCCATTTTTTGCCTACTCTCTGTTTCCTATTAGCTATCTGATCTCTAATTCTTCATAACTTAGAATCCTGATACCTGTAATCAGCTCGGGTAATATTTTTCCTCTGATGAGAACTACAGTATTCAGTAATCCAAAGGGGATCTGTCAAGCCATTTAACTGAAGTAATACTGCTCATTTTTGGATTTGTACTATCACTGCTGTTCGTTAGGCAGCCAAGTTGCACATAGCAAGATCCCACAAACAGCAATGGAATAAATTACCAGCTCATCTTTTTGACCCATCTGAAAAGGCAAACAGATGGGGCCTCAGTTTAACATTCCATCCAAATGATGGCACCTCCAATTTTGCAACATTTTTTCATTGAACCACTGAAGTGTCAGCTTATATTATGTCCCTGGAGATATTTTCTAAACCAATAACAAGAATATGACTGTTATGGCAACCTGACACCTAGTGGCTCGAGTTTCTTAATTTTCAAGTTCTTCTAAATTTAGGTGTTTTGCCCTTTTTTGTTGTATGGGTGTACCTGCGCCAGATAGACTGCAGAGGTTCAAGAAGGCCGCTCAGCCCTACCTTCTCAAGGGCAGTTAGGGGTGAGCAACAGTTTCTGGCCGTGCCTATGACTCCACATCCCATGAAAGAATAAAAAAAGTTATCTGTGAAAATTGAAGGTTTTCTTCAGGACACTTTTATTCTAAAACCTGTTATTTTTCTGTCTTTACAGCCACCACAACCAAATGACTTGGCTGTTATTTGTTTCACTAGTGGAACCACAGGCAAGTACCGCTTAATGGCCGGGATTTAAAAGTCATTTTCACCTCTTTTCCAATGCATATTTCTGGTTTCTGACGTCAAAATGCCTTCTCCACTGGCAACAAAAAAAAAATCACAAAACATATTCTGTGTTAAGCAGTATGAATCAGTTACATGAATCCAGTTATTTTTCATACTTCGTCCAAATTAGTTTCAGGCTGAAAAATGAAAAAAATCTTACATTTTATAGTTCATTTGTGTGATATCAACTTATTGAGTTTTCTCTTCAGATCATTTTAAAATTGTACATGTTTTCACATTTCGCCAGATTTGACTCTGATAGTGGACTGATGCTGATTTACAATGGGTTAATTGATAACCGTTACTGTTTCAGGAAATCCCAAAGGGGCAATGCTGACGCATAAAAACATCGTGGCTAATTTCTCTGCTTTTGTGAAAGTCACAGAGGTAAACACCAGGTGCTATCATCATGTCCAGTATTTCCAAATGGCATCCGTCCTTTTGTCTTTATGACGTGCAGTAGTCAAACAAGTTGATTCTCTAGGTGTGATAGTTTCTAAGTGAGCATGAGCAATAACCAATACCAAAATCTTTTCTATGAAAATGATTTTATATTACATTTATAAAGTGTCTTATAAGGCATCTTAAAACACAACGTGTTTCATGTGCACTGCATTAAGAGCAGCCACTTTCGCTGTATAGGTGGCGCAGCAACCATTTTATCAATAGCAATGCCCCATTTATAACAATGACATGAATTATCAGACTATCTATATATTCTTTTGGTATTTGAGGGCAGAATGATTTAGTGTGCACAAGGAAGAACGACTTGCTCAATGTGTGATGTCAGACCAAAGCGTTGTGAGCAACCCTTCTAGGGTATCTTTCGTTGCTTCTCTGTGAATTTAGATCAGGCCTTAAAGCTGTCTTTATACTACATTAAAATTTGAACGTCTTTGCCATGGATTTGTAAAAGTACCCTTTTCTTGGAGAAAGCTAGGTATTTCATCTTGAAATTACCAAGGGCCACACTGACTTTCACTTGACCTCAGCACATTTTATGAGAAGTTTCAATTACCTGGATCACCACGGGACAGGCTACATTAGCAGTTTTGTGACATAATGATGCAAATCCCAGACCACAGGAGATTGTCTGGTATTTAAGCATCTGTTCAGCTTTTTGCTCAGCCTCAACATGATGGCCAGCACCTTTTGCAAGGCAGTGTGTCAATTGTCTCCACACTACAATCTTACTGTGACCCTACTTGGTCTCCTGTGGCATTAAATATTTAATGAGTTGCTTGTTTTATGGAGTGCTCTCTTTCAAAGCAAGTAGCATTGATTGTAAAACTTCAGTGCTAGTATTGTAGGAACTGCAATGAAATTGCTGCCAACTGCACTTCACAATTCTGATGAGAGGTATTCAAACTTGGAGAGCTTTTGATTTAAAAAAATGTTTTTTTTCACTGGTCAGTGAATTGGTGACTAATGGGGCATAATTATAAGATCACCACCAAGGGAATGATTGGCAAGTTAGAGTATATTCTTTTAACACTGTTGTTAGTACATGGCATGCCAAGCCACAAGCAGAATCTATAATAACTTGAAAATGCAAAGTGGTTAAATATTTGAAATGTATAGGAAATGGGATGAAGCAGACAACTGTTTCAGAGCTACTACAGCTTTATTGGACTAAGCCCCCTCTTTCTGTGCTGCAGAATTCTATGATTCTCAGTATCTCAAATGTTTATTTGACACAAACAATATGCATTAGTTTACACATGTATAAAAGGTTAGTTTTTTAGCTCTAATATTCTGATATGATTGGTTGATTGAACTTGAGTTTTTAATGATTTAACACTACGATTAACAAATGTGTTGAACTTCAGATGTTAAGATTTCAAGATTTTCTTTTTCTATACTTTGATTTTTACTTTCCCTTCTATCTTATCTTCTTCCCTTTCACTTCATTATCTGCTTTCCTCCATAATCATGCAGAATATGAACGACCCAACTCTAGATGATATTCTAATCTCTTTCTTGCCTCTGGGTCATATGTTTGAAAGATTGGTGGAGGTAGGTCTCTCTGATAAACCCAAGCCTGAGTTGTGTGTTGTGTTTTTACAGGGACAATGGGTGGCATCACCCTTTGACATACACATTTCCTTTTTACCACTTGCACACATGTTTGAACGCTTGGTGCAGGTAAGATGCAGAACTTCAAGACCTTAAGCTGTATTTCAAAATTTAGAATGGTTAAGAAGGGCATTTTACAATTTTATCTAACAGTTATTAATATTAGGACATTTGTATAGCAGGCAAGATTGTTGGCTTCATTCTGTAATCACAGAAAATGACCAAACTTCAACTTTGCAGCATTTTGAATGAATAGTCACACACCAGTAGATGACACATTTCAGGTCTATACAGTAATTTTATTGATGCCGCATATAATTTAATACCACTGATATGTAGCTCCAATGAAATTCCTGTATGGTCAAAGATCAATCAGGGCAATATATGAAGAGAGAAAAAGTTCGCAATTAGATGTTTTTTTGTGCGAATAGCACATAATATAAAATTGAAGGTTGATATCCTTGCAAAAAATTAGCCAATTCACTTAAAAAGAAAACATTTTGTTTGGCAAGCTGTACAAATTTCCTATGTTGTAAATTTCAAAATTTCTTATCTATTAGATGTTGAAAGGATTGTGCATGGTTGATTTTAAAATGCAAATTGATAGGAAATTGTTAGGGGCTAGAATGATTTGGCAGTAATTTTGATTGCTTTGAAAAATTACTGATTGGCATTTGCATTCTCACAAAGGTTCAATACTTACTCAATAAAGTGTTTGCAATAATTTGAAATGTACATTAGTAAAGTTTTCAATAAGTATTTGTCCATTATCTATCTGGAAAGATGGAAGAATATGCCACTCTTCATTTCAAATTGGCCAAGGTTGTTAATGATTGAAGTTTACCAAATTGTTGTAAACTTAGAACTTAAGGAGGTCTTTAAAATTATGAAAGGTTTTTAAGAGAGTGCCCGAGAGAATATGGGTAAGTGGCCATCAGTATAAGATAGTCCCCAGGAACTCCAAAAGGGAATTCAGAAGAAATTTCTTTACCTAGAACTGGGGTCACTGTTTAAAAAATAAGGGGTTGCCCATTTAAGACAGAGATGAGGAGAATTTTTTTTCTCTCACATGGTCGTGAGTCTTTGGAACACCCTTCCTCAAAAGGCGGTGGAAGCAGAGTCAGAGTCTTTGAAAATTTTTAAGGCAGTGTTAGGTAGATTCTTGATAAACAAAGAGGGGTGAAAGGTTATCAGGAGTAGGTGCGAAGTTACAATTAGATCAGCTATGATCTTATTGAATGGCAGAGCAAGCTCGAGGGGTTGAGAGGCCTACCCCTGTTCCTAATTCGTGTTTTTGTATGTGCCCAAAGAGTGGTGAGAATGTGGAACACACTACCACAGGGAGTGTTTGAAGTGAATAGTATGGATGCATTTAGGGGAAACTAGACAAGCGTATGAGGGAGAAGGCTTACAATGGTAGGCTTAGATGAGAAAAGGTGGGAGGAGACTTGATTGGAGCATTAACACCGGCATGGACTGGTTAGGTTGAATTGCCTGTTTCCGTGCTGTATATCTTATTTAATACTGAATGCTATCTGGAGAAAGGAATTCCTTCATCTTAAAAAGTGAATAGCTCAGAGCACTGCAGACATTGGAATTCTTGGTATCAGTAATGGCTCCCTTCTTGAAATCCTACAGTTTTTCTACAGAATTTAATGCCTTCCCTGACGTGAATTTGGAGGTAGGCTGGATTGGGGGTGGGTGGGGGGGGGTGGGGGGGGGTGGGGGGTGCGGCAGGTTGTTGGAGAAAGGGGAGTGCATTTAATCAGTGCACATGCCAGTGGGGGCGGGGGTGGGGCAGTCACCATGTGGTAGGCCTGAAAGGCAAACCTTGCTTGTGGGCTCCTGGGGTGGGGCAGGGGGGTTGGGGGGAGGAAGGTTCTTGATTCAAAGGCACTCAGTACCCAACTGAGGGGCACAGCATTGAGGTGCATTATGTGTATCTTTATAAATAAATGCTTATAGAAGTGTTTAAAGATTGACTCTGGTTCTATTCTTCACCAACTGGCTTTCTGGAATAGAATAGTAGAGACTATCGGAATTTATAGGAAACAAAAACAGTTTGAGAAATGTGCAACAACTTCAATCAGCATCTCTAAAGAGAAAAGACCAATTAATGTTTCAGGCATAACCCATTGTCAGAACCTAGAGAGCTAATATGCCTCTTCTCTAACCAGCGCAGACTAACGGAAGCAGTTTTTCCCCCTTTGTTTATATGAAAATGATGATTTTTACATTGATATTCAGATTTTCTTTGCAGATTGTGGTTCTTTGTCACGGAGCCCGGATTGGATTCTTTCAGGGAGACATAAGACTTCTAATGGATGACATCAAAGTTTTGCAGCCAACTATTTTTCCTGTAGTTCCCCGTCTACTTAATAGGATGTATGATAAGGTGTGCCTGAATTATTTCTGTAATTGTTATGTATTAGAGCTTGCATGACCAAATGTTGTACATTTCTTGAAAAAAATGAATCAGAATATTGATTTTTTTTCCCAATTGCCACTTGTAGATAAGGCTAGTGATTTATAACTGGATATTTTTCAATAAATTAAATCATGGGACACTCGTAAATAAAATTGGGAATGAGATGCTCCCTAAAATCCAGGCCCAAGCGGGGCTGAATGGCGCTTTTGCGCCACAACTGATTCTACCATATTACAACCTCTTGTATACTGCAAAGCAGTTCAGTTAATTTGCTGCAGCCAGCTTAGCTCTGTCTGATGCATTGACAATAAGTCTAAAGAGTTCTCAATTGAATTTTACATAGAATCACATAGAAATTGCAACACGGAAACAAGCTATTTGGTCCAAACAGTCTGCCCTGGTGTTTATTCATATACGAGCAGAAATCCTAATCCCATGTACCCATTTCATGAATCTTTATCCCCATCGCCTCCCCTTTGCTTAAATTACCTATCTAATCTATTCTTAAATGTTGACGTTGTCTCCTCTGTAATCACTAACTCTGACTATGCATTCTACAATCTATTAACCCTCTACGTAACAATAAAAGTGTTTTTCCTGCTCTGCGTCCTAAATCTCCTAAGTATTTAATCTTCTATCTATGTTCCCTTGTTCTAGCTCTGTGTTTCTATCTACCCAGTACCATTTCATTGTAATTTTAAACATCTCTATTAAATCATCCAATAATCCCTGTTATGTTCTTTCATTTCCTTCCTCAGTTGTGTTTTTCTCTGCCTGCCTGTCTCTCTCTTTTTACCCTCCTGACCCCCTTCTGATATTTGTATTATGTCTTGTTTAAGTGCTCTGTTGTTCCTGGGTCCTGGTGTGGCTTCCTCTAGAAGAGGAATATAATATTGAGTGGGGCTTCTATAAGAGGTTAGTAGGAAAGACCCTGTGACCATCATTGCAACTGATAGTAGCTGTATATTGCTTTGATAGCTAACAGTTATTTTGCACCTTTCCCAAATTGTTTAAACTTGCTGAACAGCCAGATGAATGGTTAGAATATCACCAAGGGACTGGGGTTTACCATTGTGAAGAGAGACTTGAGAAATGAGAACTTCTCTTACTGGAGTTGGAGAATAAGGGATTATCTATTGGTCAAGATTATGATGAGGAATTAAAGCAACAGAATATTTCTACTGGTCAGCAAGAGAGTAATGAAAAGGCACAAATTTAAGATAGTCACAAAACAAATTTAATGGGAGGTAGGTTAGAACATTGGCCAGAATTTTACATGGATCGGGTGGGCACAAGCCTGACCCGAATGCATATGAAATTGCGTGAAATGACATTGGGCGTACAGCCCAATGTCATCGCACACACAAGCAATATTGAGGTCGACAGACATGCGCAGGAGTCAGAGCCAGGCCCACCAACAATTAAAGGGCCAACTAAGACCATTAAAAACCTATTGTCCACGATTTACGTTGCCCGTGTGATTTTGCATCAATTGGACAGGCAAAACGGGCAAGCGGGCCCGACGAAACTTCATCCAAGGGCGGATGAAATGCCCAGGTCAAAAAAAAGATATCTGGGGACTGATGTTTTTTGAGTTCTGCTGTCAGGTGCTTGAATGTGTTGCATTGACACAGTTTGGTGCATCTTATTCTTGCCATTTAATCTGTCCAGGTCTGCAGTTCCCTGAGGCAGCTCCGCAGCAGCTGTCTGCCTTCAGGTAGCTCGCTAGAAGCGCCCACCCGCACCCTCACTTTTGTCGGCGCCCGGCCTCTTCTCGCCTTCCCCCCGGCAATGCTGAGGCTTTCTCATCACATGTTTCCTGCTGGCTGGCCGTTAATTGGCCAGCTAGGGTGAAATTGCGTTCAGGGGCCAATTCCAGGCGGAAGCACATTTCGCGTCTGCTTCTGGGCCTGCCGACTTGGCGCACACGCCAAGTGTGAAATTCAGGCCATTGAATTCTCTGCCACGAGCAGCTAACTGATTCCAGAAATTCATTTATGAGGCAATTAGATAGTTGCTTGAGAAAGAGGAATATGAATGGGTATGGGACTGAACAGGAGCATGGGATTAGACCATAAGATTTGTGGAGATTAGCGATGCCCAAACTTGATGGGCTGAATGATCTGTTTCTGTGCTGTAACATTTTATGATTCTATGAAAAAAGTTGAAGCGACTGATTGTGTTACCAAGTTTACATTTCTCAAACACAAATGTAAAGCAAAAGTCTTTAGTCACGGATCCACATGACAAACCCTTCGTTCTCTGATTTGCTTTAGATTGCATGCAATTCCTACATTGGGAATGAGATGAAAATTAGATTCAATAAATCTTCCCAGTCAATTGTCATTTCATATTTTATCATAGCTTCAGTGTTTCTTGGATAATTTAACATGAGTTTGATTTTGTAGGTCCATAGCCAGACTACTAGTTTTATAAAACGGCGGATATTGGAATTAGCTACTTGGAGAAAAACAGCAGAAATTCGAAAAGGGATAATGCGACGCAACAGCATTTGGGACAAGTTGGTCTTTCATAAAATACAGGTGTGTGTCATGCATGCAAGTAATTGCTAGAGGAATGAGAAAGGCTTTATCAGTTATGGCTGTTTATCATGGATCCTGATGTGATAGTACTATTCCATTGCCTCTTTTTCAATATGTAAAGAAACCGTATGCAAGAAAGAGAGATTTTATCACAGACATGGCCTTTTTAAAATTACATATAAGTGATGCTTTAATGAATTTACCCAAATACCTGATACATTACTTATTTTAAAATCAAGATCACAAAAATAAAATAAGTATCTTCGTAGGTAGCATAACAATTAACTTCCTTCATTTAACTTCCACAAAAGAGGGACTGAGGGAAGGGAAAAGAAGGATTTGAAAATCCCTGCTTTGCTGTACAATGTCTCTCTTCAGACAGGTTACCTTGTTTTGAATATTCTAAGTGTTTCAATTGTACTTAAACTGAAAAATTTGCACAAGGAGATTGTAGTTGCCTCATGTTCGTTCAGAAAACTTGAACCTGATGGCTAGTGATTAGTATCAGTATTACTCCAAAACTCACTTTGAGTGCTATGCATCATCACACAATCTGATCGATTCCTTTGATGAACAGGTTGCCCTGTGAGGGGAAGTCAAGCCGAATGGATCTGTATTCTATGGAGTTTAGAAGAATGAGGGGCGATCAGATTGAAACGTATAAAACTTTGACAAGGTTAAATGCTGAGAGGCTGATTCCTCCGGCCAGAGAGTCTAGAATTAGGGACCGTAGACTGAGGATGCGAGTTCGACAATTTAGGTCCAGGATGAGGAAAATTTTCTTCACCCAAGAGGGTTATGAATCCTTGCAATTCTTCAAAGGGTGGGCGAGTGGGGCATCTGGCCTACTTCTGCTCCTTCTTCATATGTTCTTGTTTTTTAATTTAGCAATGTGTTGCATGCTCCAAACTCTGCATACAAATCATTGTGCTCCTGCTATTGTTGGCAGGAAATACTGCATCCTTAGTATAGCCTTTTTCTCTCTGCCTTATTGGGTCAGTTTGGTCTTCTTTACTGTTTGGCTGTCAGAAATTAAACATCGATCTGGAATGATTATTTGGCATACAGTGTGAAGCCAGGGATACTTTTTTATATTAAAGGTGAAAAGTATTTTAAAATTAATTCACCTTATTTTGCTTCAGTTGGGCCACAGTGCTTGATTTATCCTGGAGTAGAAGTCTTGAGTGGTAGAGAATCAGCCCCTCTCACCTGGATACTGTGAGCTAAAAAGCTCAGGAACTATTGATCTAAACTCTAATTTTTGAATCCCTGCCCTAGACATCTCCATGTGAAAGTTTCACTAATCTTTGGTATTAGGTGGTGCCACTTCAGGGCATATGTAAAAAAAGTGGTTAGCGCTGGCCCTCAGTGGACCACATCATGTACATCCGTATGGCCCTTTTGTCTTAGCACCAAATATACCCTCCTACCTGATTGGTCTCCAATGCTGATTTCTCCATCTATTTCAGTCGTATGCTGCTGTGTTAATGATCTCTGCTTAATCCAGTTCAAGCTTGCAGTGTTATGTTCAGGAATATTACAGGAAAGTATTTCTACCCATCCCAAATTCTCTTCAGTAATGTAAAATATCTAGGAGCTAGATAAGTTTCAGACCAGGGGAAAAGCTAAGAGAGCCCTATTGACGAACTTTCTGACAGCAGAAGGAAAAATGTATAATATGAAGCACATAAGCAGATGGCTGTTAGATACTTTGCACATGAGGTGGGAAGCATTCAGTGATTATTGTAGATTCTTGTGGAATTCCATGTAGCTTAGGCCAAATACAGATTTTTCAAGGATGTAGATGGGGATAGTTAGGGCTGTATGATGCACATGATGTGGCCTACTGAGGGTTAGACTAACAATTTTCTTACATAAGCCCTGAAGTGGCACAACCTAATACCAAAGATTAATGAAACTTTCACATAGAGATGGCTAGGGCAGGAATTCAAAATCACAGTTTGAACCAACAGTTCCCGGGCTTTTTAGCTCATAGTGTCCAGATGAGAAGGGCTGATTCTCTATCACTCAGACTTTTGCTCCAGGGTAAATCGGGCACCACAGCCCAACTGCAACAAAACTAGATGAATTTCAAGGTTAAGCTAATTATCACTGGCTTTGCCCCTGGAGAGGAATGCTCCTGGCAATGCCAGAATGCTCAAAATCAGATAGGAAATTTGGCTTCTGTTGATGGATTACAATAATACAAATAGCTGCCAGCTTCAGGCCCTTCTACTTGCTGTCCAAGCAGCAGCTACATGACCTCCTGACCTTTATTGGCTCATTGGCACACAAGAAGACTAAATTCTACTGACTATGAACGAGTGGAAATTGCTGCCACTTTTCAAACTCTGCAGTGTGAAAGAACTAGGCACAGCTTGCAAGGTCCATCTTCACTTGCCTTACCGCAAGGCAGGCCTCTGCCAAGTGTGAGACCAAGGAGAATGAGATCAGAGGAGATCCTTTTCTTTAACAAGACCCTTGTGAGTTACTTAGCATTTAAGTTAAATCTTTCATCCATGACTGGGAATATCTTGGAAATTCATGTGAATCTCTAAAAGGGTGGAGATCAGTTTGATAGATCTTCGCCTCCTTTTCTTCTTGGGTTGTGCCATGGAAACGAGAACTCCCTGGCTGCATAGTAAAAGGAATTTGAATGTTCCTGAAACGAGAGATGTTGCTAAAGCTTTTCATCCCATCAGGACAAATGCAAGACAGTCAAAATTTAAGCAATCACAACAATTATACTGCAGGAGAAAGGGGTGCTGATTGCTTGTCAAGTCAACTTTGGTTGAAGTGTTGCTATGGAGAAAGCATTGGTGAACTCCCTGGTAATTCAAAAAAGGCGTAAGGCTTCAACATATTCCTTTTGTTTGCTGAGAACAGGCCCCTGTGTATGAATGTATGTTGCTTCTAGCAAGCATAAATAAGTCACATTACAAGCTCAACTGATTATCTTAAATTGGTTGTTAGTGTAGCCAGTAGCGTACTCAGGATTGTTTAGCAAGTGCTGCCCAATTACAGAATCTCACCTAATGGGGATGTTTTGTTTTGGATTTTGCAAGCACGGGTACATTGAATACAGTCTGTACTCTGCCTGTTATAAACAACTGAAGGAATATGCTGTTTGATTGCATCAGTCAATCATTGCATATGGCCTATGTATCTGTCATCATACCGGCACTGAAATTCATACACATGGGTGCTCAAGGAAATTTGGCCCCATGGTATTTTATGTATAATTCAACAAAAAGTCTGCTCCTCTGCTTTTAATAAATCTTGAAGAAATATTGAAGTTCAGTACTTGATCTTTGGCTTTTTTTCAATATTCTAGTTATCAATCTACTTTCTGTTTTCAGGATAGTCTTGGTGGTCGGGTAAGATTAATGGTAACCGGAGCTGCTCCTGTATCTGAGACCGTGCTTACCTTTATCAGAGCAGCTGTAGGTTGTCAGGTAAGTTGCATTTTTAATTTATATTCATATTTTGTACATGAGATTCTAGTGGGAAATTAGCTTTTCTAGTTTCCTGGACTTGTCAACCAGTTTTGTTTTTAAATGCAGTCATAGGTCAGGTCCTTGAATAGCACTAGTTAGTATTGCAAGGAATTAGTCATGTAGTCATGTCAGGAGCAATCAACTAGTCAGTAACTGGTGACTTCTCTCTCACCCACCCCCAGCTTTTTCCCAAATCAATCTCATTTCCCTTTCCAAGTCCCTGCAGTCCACAACACCATGGCCTAAGCCACTAATAAAGTCCTTTGTGACAACAACGATGATTTCTCATTCTTGGCAATTCGTTCTTCTTAATACATTGTTAACCATTCTCCTCCACAGCTGACCTGCTATCATTTGGTCCTAATGCCATCTGAACCAATGCAGGCATTGGGGCTCTGAAATTCTGTAGGGAGTCACTCCATCTCTGACTGCAACTCTGGGTGATTTCCCAAAAGACAAAAACTAAGTGAAACCCCCTGTGTAATTACAGGACTCCCATTTCCTCAAATGCTTTCTTTTCTCTGTGGGATGTGTTTCAAGATTGTATCTTGTACCTCTTTTTAATTGTCAGCATGCAATCCCTTGACACCAACATTCATAACTTAAGGTCAGCTTTTGTACAAGATGGCAACACCAACTTTACCTGTCACTGACTGTCATCGACATCAATTCTGAGACTGCTTCCCATTGAATTGACAGTCTCCTGGATTTTTGGGCCTGTATCTGCTAGGCCTAGACTTTCAAAGAAGGCTGCTTATAGAAAATAAAACGGACACTGGGAATAGTGTTTGACACAGTGCAACAGAGGATGGGTCAGTTGGACAAATCAATACATCTCTGACCCACACTCAAGCAGCTTCCTTCTATTGTGGGCATGGGATTCTCTGGGGAAACCAGAGATGGGGGACCTTTGATTCCAGCAATAAGAGTAACAGCGGTAATACTCAAGATTCCCTTCATAACCAATTCACTAATAATCTATATGTATCTAGTAATAGATGTAATACCCTGATATTCTACTTATAACTAACAGTAATTCTTTAATCTGCTGTAACTACAGCCAGACTCCTACATATGCAATGGTCAGACTTCCTAGCTGATACTGCTTTTATCAGGCCTCATCATTGCCCTATCTCCTTGAACTCTGCTTCTGTGTGAAGGAGACACTGAAATGGGAGCCTCAATCAGAGCCTATGTGTACCTGGACTTCATAACGTCAAAACAGGCCTGCACAGACTGACCTACACCTAACTGAGAGACTGGTGTTAGGGGCATTTCTTACAGGGTGAATCATCCTAAATTCAGCTTAACACTGACATTTGTAAGCCACTTAAGTCAATAAAACAAGAGTTTTTATAGAAATTGGAACACAGGAGGAGGCCATTTATCCTCCAGTCCTGGTGTTCTCTTCTGTAACCACATTCTTTCCAGATCCATTTGCATTCCTCCTCTTCAAGTAATTATTACATTCCCGTTTAAATGATGTTTTGGTTTCCACCTCCATTTGTCACTTGTGAGGCATTTTGTGATCTAATAACTTTCTCACTTCCCCCTTGGCCCTTCAGTCAGAATCCTCGGTCTCCACCCCCTTGTTCTGCATTTGCCCACCAGTGGAAGCAAATCTCGCCCTGTTTTCCCACACTGAAGTGCCCAGTTTCACTTACCCATTTACTGACTGCCTTTCTTACAGACTGCTGCCACTAACCACATCACCGCTACTGCTGCTCAACAGTTCTGCAGGAAATGTTGGACCCCACAGCTATGCTATTCCCTGACACCCAGTCCTATGTCAGCCTCTCCCCAAAACCAGTTCCTTGTCATTCTCTCCTACATCCTGATCCCCAAAAAATTGTCCTCCCACAATCCTTATTTACTCTCTTCCAATCCAATTGGAAATATATCGCCGTTCCTTTGCTGTCTCTGGGTCAAAATCCTGGAACTCCCTCCCTAACAGCACTGTGAGTGTATGCACACCACCATATGGACTGCAGCGGTTCAAGAAGGCAGCTCACAACCAGCTTCTCATGGGCAATTAGGGATGGGCAATAAATGCTGGCCTAGCCCACATCCCAAGATTAAATGACAAAAACCCAGCCTTGTACCTCTCTACCATGCCTCCTCATTCCAGACCTTCAGCTAATTCTCTGCAAGCCAGTCCTTTTTCCAATCAGCTATAAACAGGGATGAGCTCTTTACATGTTCTACTCAATTACAATATTGCATCCCTTAGTTGACTTAATACCTTAAATGCTCATGTGCTGCACTCTTGTGGTGCTGTGGTTCTGTTCTCTTGGCCCTGACAGTCATATACTATTGTTGACCAAGCAGCCATAGTACATACTCAAACCTTAGTGGTAAACGTTTGACCAAAGCAACATAGGAAAGGACTAGGCCGGGCTTGCCCAACCTTTTTTGCTTGGTTGGGGGAACCACATTTGCATATTTTTCTCGTTCAAGGGGCCATTGAGCAAATTTTGGAAAGATGAGGTTTGGCACAACAACAAACTGAATTTCAAAAAATTGTTGAAGTTTTAAAGAAAGAAACAATTGCTGAGCAAAAGTGCAACAATATCATAGCAATAAATTATTAATTTAAAGAAAGAGTAATGAATGAAAATGACCGGAGTGTGAGAGGGTCAGAGTGTGTGTGTCTGGCTCACTCCTAGTCGCTGGGTGCTCACTCACTCACCCTTACCCATTGTGAATGGGTGTGTGTGTATGTGGCGGTGAGAGTGAGTGAGAAACCTGAGGCTGGGCGCAAGGCAGACTCGCACACCCCCCACCACCGTCCACCACATTCAGTCACTCAGTCTCTCGTCCTCACCCATACTCAGTCACACACACTCCCTCCCTTTCTCTCTTTCAATCCCATCCCAGATACCACGGCACTGCCTCCTCCCCAGGCCCGCCAAATCTTCGCCTTCCACGGGCCCACCGTTGCTTGGCTCCCCAGCCTCCAGCCTCGTCATTGCTTGGCTTCCCTAGACCCAGCAGTCCTCAGCATGCTCACCAACTCAAGTGAGCCTGTCAGTAGCAAATGCAGGAAAGAAATGCAGGCCTGTGATTGGATGAACAGCTCCGTACAGAATCTTCAATTGAAACTCACCTGTTTGATCAGAATTTTGAAAACTGGCTCCAGGGGCCACATAGAGGGGCTTCGGCCCACGGGCCGTATGTTGACCAAGCCTGGACTAGACCATTCAGCTCCTTGACCCTGCCTAGTATTTAATTAGATCATGGCTGATCTGTACTTCAACTCCATTCGCCTGCCTTTGCTTCATTTTTCCCCTTGATACCACCGCCTAACAAAAATCTTCATCTTAAAAATTTCAATTGACCTGGCACCTTTCTTTGTGATGCAACTTGTTTCTTTGTCCAAGGAAATGCTTCCTGATCTCATTCCCAAATGGCCTGGCTCCAAGTTTAAAAGATGTGCCCTTCTTCTGGATTCCCCCACCAAAAGGAGGCATCATACCTGAACCCCAACCTGTTTCCAACTTGATATCCACACACGCTTGTGAATATTTTCAGCACTGCTTGGGGACTTTGTGCTTTTGATTGGTGTGCTCCCATATAGCACCCTGTGGAATATCCGTAAATTACAGTGTCCTGAGCTGAGACGTACTGCAGTAAAATGTTAGTACATTATATTTTGCATCTTAATACTGTGAGTGCTTTCTCACGTAGAACAGTATACTGCTATAATAAATGTCATTCAGAGCTGAAGGCATTGTCTATGTTCCTGCATTATTACAGGCTGGATGGCAGTAGTTTTGCAGGTGGAGTAGCCTGATAAATGCTATTAGTGGCATGCCTGCTGCCTGCCCACATGCTCCTGCCCCTGCCACAATTTTACCATCCACAGAGAAGTAGGGGGGGGCAGGTAGTGGGGAGGGCTCACTGCCTGTGGGCCAATTTATATCCATTTAAGGCCCCCATCCCACTGCTGGTGGGATTTAACCTTTGGTATCGTTATTTAAGGAAGGATATAAATGCATTGGAGGCAGTTCAAAGGAGGTTTACTAGATTGATACCTGGAATGAGTGGGTTGTCTTATGAAGCAAGTCTGAGCTTGTTTCCACTGGAGTTTAGAAGAATGAGGGGTGATTTGATTGAAGTGTACAAGATCCTGAACGGCCTTGACAAGGTGGACGTCAAAAGGATATTTCCTCTTGTGGGTGAGCCCAGACTAGGGGGCACTGTTTTAAAATTGGGGGTCACCCTTTTTCCTTTGGGTTGTGCGACTTTAGAATTCTCTGCCTCAGAAGGTGATGGAAGTGGGGCCATTGAATATTTTTAAGGCAGAAGTCGATAGATTCTTGTTAGACAAGTGAATCAAAGGTTATCGGTGTTAGATGGGAATGTGGAAATCGAAACACAAGATTGATCTTATTGAATGGTGGAGCAGGCTCGAGGGGCCGAATGATCTACTCCTGCTCCTATTTCTTATGTTCTTAACCAGCAGTGACCAAGGCCTATACAAACGTCTAAGCCAGCAGCTTTTACTGCCAGGTCTTCCTCTCCACTCCCCACACCCCACCTCCCACCCCACGGTTCCCCTCCATCCATGGCCTGCCAGCCTGGCCCCAGCAACAGCCCTGCACTTTCCTATCATTCTGGCTCCTCATTGTTGAGGACTAGCTGCAGTCTGCTCCGGTGATAGTGCTGGGACTGCAAAGTTGCTGGCCATTTGATTGGCTGGCAGCTCAGAGGCGGGACATCCTGCCCAGATTGGGGGCGGACGTTTTGCCTTAAAACAATTAATACCTAAGCATTAGATGGCTCCATGCTTGCCCCTAACGTTTTCACTGGGGTGGGCAGGGACCCTGGTGCCCTATAAAGTCCAGCCCTATGCTTTGTGGGTCAGTTGATAAAAAGCCAACTGGGGCAGTTGCTGCAACTATTCAGATACATGAAGTGGAACAGTTATCACCTCAAACTTCAGAATTTTTTTTACCTTAATTGCCAAATGCCGAGGGATTCTTTTAGGTGGAATTTTCTCTTAAGTGCATGTCACTTTAAAAATAACGCACCTTTTGTTTTGGCAATCTTTTACAGTTTTATGAGGGATATGGACAAACTGAGTGCACAGCAGGCTGTTCAATGACCATTCCTGGAGATTGGTCAGCAGGTGATGCTTTTCTGTTTCCTAACAAACCTCTAGATGCAATGCTTTGGTTGTTTTCAAGAAACTTGAGGGGCAAATTTGATTCAGTCTGCTAGGCAACAGTGCTTACCATGGCCTGCCTGCCTCCATTTTGCTTGGATCCTTCATCAGGGTAGTCCAGATGCTTGCCTGAAGCAGATGGATACTCCTGGCAGTATGGAAGTCAGGATTCCAGGGCAGAAAGTGTACTGTGTTGCTCACACTATGGTTATTTTTGGTGAGTAAATCAGAAAATTAATTGGGAAGTATCTGATGTATTATTTCTGATGGGTTCTGGAGAACCCATTGTCTGCCTGGCTGACTCATGCGTGGGAGCTAGACAATTGTCCACCCTCCTAGAATTGGCCTGCTGCACATAAACTACAAAACTGCAGTGAATAAATTAATTTCAATGTAAAAACTTAAAATTACAGGATATCAGAAATCAATGGAATTAATACAGGAACAGAATTCACAGTACAATCTGTGGGGTGGGAAGGGGCTGACGGTGGATATTGTATTGTAAACTCTGGGCACTATTGGTACATATTTTAACTGCACACTAGTTATCTGTAGTCTGATGCATGATCTGGTTGTGGTCTCAGCTCCACATTCCTTGCCTATAGGATACAATATCAAAGCCACGACACAGAAATAGTAACAAAGGTGAAAAGCACTAATTTGTTAGTCTCCATAAAACAATTATTAAATAGCTGTGAGCAAATTGACTGCAGTAAAGATAAGATTGCTGCCTGGAAGTCATTGACAGACAACTAGTATTCTTCTATGCCAAGTATTCTATGAGATTTCATACACATTTCACTGATCTGAAATAATCACTTCATCAGAATTGGATCAAGCTTTAGGGGGGATTCTGACTTAGAGCCATTCAGTCATAATCCCAGAGATGACAGCTTTGCACCATTGGCTCCTCAGCCAAGCACATACACCAAATGTCTGAACCTGTGGTTCCTCTTGTACTGAGGAGGAGGCAATGTCAGAGTGGTATTGTCACTGGACTAGTAATCCAGAGACCCAGGGTAATACTCTGGGAACACGGCAGATGGTGGGATTTGAATTCACTTGAAAGTCTAATGATGAAACCATTGTCAATTGTTGTAAAAACCCATCTGGTTCACTAATGTCCCTTTAGGGAAGGAAATCTGTCATCCTTATCGGCCTGGCCTACATGTGGTTGACTCTGAAATGGCCTAGCAAGCCACTCAGTTGTATCAAACTACTACAAAATCACAAAAAAGAAATGAAACCAGACGGGCCACCTGACATCAATCTAGGCACCGGAAATGACTGTGTCACACTCAGCCCTTCCGACCCTGCAAAGTCCTCCTTACTAACAACTGGGGACCAGTGCCACAATTGAGAGAGCCATCAAGCAACAGCCATAGTCATCCTCATGAAATCATATCTTACAGATAATGTAAGACACCACCATCGCCATCCCTGGGTATGTCCTGTCCCATTGGCAGAGGTGGCGACACAGTGGTATACAGTCAGGAGAGAGTTGCCCTGGGTGTTCTTAACATCGACTCTGGACCCCATAAATTCTCATGGCATCAGGTCAAACATGGGCAAGGAAACCTCCTGAGGGCCATGTACTGCCCTCCCTCAGCTAATGAATCAGTGCTCCTCCATGTTGAACACTATGTTGTCAAGGGTGCAGAATGTACTCCGCAGAATGTGCGGAATTTCAATGCCCATCATCAAGAATGGCTTGGTAGCACCACTACTGACTGAGCTGGCCGAGCCCTAAAAAACATAGCTGCTAGACTGGGTCTGTGGCAGGTGGTGAGGGAATCAACAAGAGGCAAAAACATACTTGACCTCATCCTCACAAACCTGCCTACCGCAGATGCATCTGTCCATGACAGTATCAGTAGGAGTGACCACAGCACAGTCGTTGTGGAGACAAAATCCTGCCTTCACATTGAGGATATCCTGCATCGTATCGAGTGGCACTACCACTGTGCTAAGTAGAATAGATGTCAAACAGATCTAGCAACTAAAGAGGCATTGTGAGCCATCAGCAGCAGCTGAATTGTACTCAAACACAGTCTGTAACCTGATCCCCAGCATAACCCCCACTCTACCATTACCATCTGGCCAGGGGATCAACCTTGGTTCAATGAAGAATGCAGGAGTGCATGCCAGGAGCTGCACTGGGCACATCTAAAAATGAGTTGTCAACCTGGTGAAGTTATAACACAGGACTACTTGCATGCCAAACAGCATAAGCAGCAAGTGATAGACTGACCTAAGCGATCCCATAACCAACGGATCAAATCTAAGCTCTGCAGTCCTGGAACATCCAGTCGTGAATGGGGTGGACAATTAAACAATTCACTGGAGGAGGAGGTTCCACAAATATCCCCTCCCTCAATGATGCAGCTGCCCAGCACATCAGTGCAAAAGATAAGGCTGAAGCATTTGCTACAATCTTCAGCCAGAAGTGCTGAGTGGATGATCCATCTTGGCCTCCTCCAGAGGTCCCCAGCATCACAGATGCCAGTCTTCAGCCAATTCAATTCACTCCACGTGATATCAAGAAATGGCTGAAGGCACTGGATACTGCAAAGGCTATGGGCCCTGACAATATTCTGGCAATAGTACCGAAGACTTGTGCTGCAAAACTTGTCGCACCCCTAGCCAAGCTGTTCCAGTACAACTCCAACACTGGCATCTACCCAGCTATGTGGAAAATTTGCACAGGAGGTATATCCTGTGCAAAAAAGCAAGACAAATTCAACCCAGTCAGTTACCGCCCCATCAGTCTACTCTTGATCATCAGTAAAGTAATGGAAGGGGTTGTCAACAACACTATCAAGCGGCACTTGCTTAGCAATAACCTGCTCACTGACGGCCAGTTTGGGTTCCTCCAAGGCCACTCAGCTCCTGACCTCATTACAGCCTTTGTTCAAACATGGACAATGGAGCTGAGCTCCTGAGGTGGGTAAGAGTGACTACCCTTGACATCAAGGCCACCTTTGACCGAGTCTGGCATGAAAGAATCCTAGCAAAACTGGAGTCAATGGGAATCAGGGGGAAAGCTCTCCACTGGTTGGAGTCATACCTAGCAAAAGGAAGATGGTTGTGGTTGTTGGGAGGTCAGTCATCTCAGCTCCAGGACGTCACTGCAGGATTTCCTCAGGTTAATGTCCTCCATCTTAAGCTGCTTCATCAATGACCTTCCTTCCATCATAAGGTCAGAAGTGGGGATGTTCGCTGATGATTACACACTGTGCATCACCATTCATGACTCCTCATATACTGATGCAGTCTATGTCCAAATGCAGCAAAACCTGGACAATATCCAGGCTTGGGCTGACAAGTGGCAAGTAACATTTGCGCCACACAAGTGTCAGGCAATGACCATCTCCAACAATTGAGAATCTAATCATCACCCCTTGACTTTCAATGACATTACCATCACTGAATCCCCCACTATCAACATCCTGGGGTTGCAATTGACCAGAACTGGACTAGCTATATGAATAGTGTGGCTACAAGAGCAGGTCATAGGCTAGGAATCCTGCGACAAGTAACTCACCACCTGGCTCCCCAAGCCTGTCTGCCATCTACAAGGTATAAGTAAGGAGTACGATGGAATACTCTCCACTTGGCTGGATGAGTGCAGCTCCCACAACACTCAAGAAGCTTGACACCGTCCAGGACAAAGCAGCCCACTTGATTGGCACCACATCCACAAACATTCATTCCCTCCACCACCGACAGACACATAGTAGCAGCAATGTTACCGTCTACAAGATTGCACTGCAGGAATTCCCCAAGGACCCTTCGACAGCACCTTCCAAACACACGACCACTACCCTCTAGAAGGACAAGGGCTGCAGATAGATGGGAACACCGCCACATGGTAGTTCCCCTCCAAGCTACTCCCCATCCTGACTTGGAAATATATCACCATTCCTTCACTGTTGTTGAGCCAAAATCCTGGAACTCCCTTCCTAACAGCACTGTGGGTGTACCTACACCGTATGGACTGCAGCGGTTCAGGAACGCAGCTCACCACCACTTTCTTAAGGGCAACTAAGGATGGGCAATAAATGCTGGCCCAGCCAGTGAAGCCCACATCCCATGAATGAATAAAAATAAAAAGAACCCTGCATGCCCAGTAGCCTGAAGTTGGCAATGATGGAATGGCCCCGAATGCAACAGCTAGTTGGGACAGTGAGTGATGTTGTGTATATACATATTGTAGAGGAAGTACACTGTAAATCTGAGGTGTCCAATCTGTATATATTTTATTGATCTGCTATAAGATTAATACACTGGTGAATCAGTCAAGTGTAGGCAGGGGAAGAAAGAGAAAATAAGAAAAGTACATGTTACAGCAATTATCAGTTCAAGCCCAAAATAGCATGGAAGAGACACCAACAATTTAGTTTAGGGATGGGGAAGAAAAAGGAAAGGAGGAGGATTCTTCTGATTTTTATTTTTGAATAGTTGGCAGAATAAGATGTCAATGCTAGTAAGACTATGAAGATAATGTTGTTTAAACCAAAGAGATTTTTTATTCCATTTTTTTAAGGCCGCATCACTGGATCAGATTATTAGTATCACACCTACATCTCTAAAGTTAAACCCTGGTCTTTTTACTCTCAGCATTTCCTTTGTAGTTTGAGTTTTCAATTCTCTAGGTGTTCAAAACTATCCCTTTCCTTCCCTCTTCCCCATCTTCAACTGGATAAATGAGTCTTCCACAGCTTATAATTAGTAGAAATTATGAAGTTGCATATTTATCTTCTATTTTGGTACCTTTGATAACACTTATTAAAATAGCTCAAAAAGGAGTAAGTAATTTTTACCTTTAACAGCTGGCGGAGAATGGATAAGTGGAGTGTTCCCACTGCTGCCTTTCTATGTGCCACTGGGAAAACCAAGCCACTTACAGGCCTGGGCCTCTATTACATTCCACCGTGTGAATTGGGTGTTGTGGAGCTGAGACCACAGCCAGATCAGCCATGATCTTATTGAATGGTGGAGCAGGCTCGAAGGGCCAAATGACCTATTCCTGCTCCTATGCTCTTATTAGTGTTGGTACAAGAGCTTTCAGGAGATGAAGTAGTTTGGATGGTGGATTGTACAAAAATGATTCTTCTAAGACACCTTGTTTATCAATATATGTATTGGACAGGCTTTAATAATAATGAGTTGCTCTTCAGTATATAAAACAAACTGCTGAATATTATCCTCCTAACTTAATTTCCTTGCTTCCCTTTTAGAAATCATTTATTTCTCCAGCAGACCCTCTCTAGCCAGTTCTTTTTTATTTAAACAGACTCCTACATTATGAAGCTTGCTAATGGTCATATTTCTGACTTGAGTATATTGGATTTTCTGACCACGAGAGATTTGGTTCAGAATATAGTGAAAATACTCAAAAGCTTATTCCAGTACTTCAATGCATCAGACTACAGAATAACTTGTGTGCAGTTAAAATATGTATCAATAGTGTCCAGTGTTAACAATACAATATCCAACCCCCCGACCCCACAGATTGTACTGTTAATTATGTTCCCGTATGAATTCCATTGATTTGTGATTTCCTTCAATTTTAAGCTGTTACATTGAAGTTAATTTATTCACTGCAGTTTTGTAGTTAATGTGTTTTTAGTGAGTGTATACCCAGAACACGCAAACTTAAGCTTGAACTATTCCCAGTACAGTCACCAGCAAGATATGTAAACATAATCTGTGCTGCAAGCATGTTTAGTGATAGAGAGTATTGATAACATTCAGTTATAAACCACCATCCGAACTGTTTTGCAAATATTGTAATGTTGGTTGAAAATATTTCAAGGGAGGAGAAAACTGCTCGAGCTGGTAGTAAAATTATGTTCTATAATTTTGCCCTGCAACACTAAATCAGTGCAGAATACTAAAATATATATTTTTCCTTGATACTGTATTGGTTGGGTTGACACCCCATGAAAAATAATACTTCATTGATTTTAAAATAAACATGATGAATGGAGTAATTTAAGTTTAAAATACTGAACAATTTTCACCATTAAAACAGATTCTCCATTATGGGCAGCATTCTAATACATACGGGTTAGCTCCTTCATTCCTGTTTCCCCCTGTTTCATCCACAGGCCATGTTGGAGCACCAATGCCTTGTAATCTGATTAAGCTTGTTGACGTAGACGAAATGAACTATTTTGCAAGAGAAGGGGAGGGTGAGGTAAGTACAAAATGTTCTATGTTCTTATGTATAAATAACAGCATGTTATAAAGGTGAAACTTTAGATCGGAATATTATGCTAGTGTATTTGTACACGCTACCTGCAGTTATCTGGGCTCCTTTCTTCCCTAAATCCCTCCACTACCACCACCTCCTTTAAAGGCCCTCCGCAAAACCTAGTTCTTCTACTAACTATTTGTCCGAGAATCACAGAATTTTCACAGTACAGAAAGGAGGCCATTCATCCCATTGTGTCTATACTGGCTCTCCGAATGAGGGATGCACCTAGTGCCGTCCCCCCGCCTTCTCCCCGTAACCCTGTAAATTTTTCCTTTTCAGATAATAATCTAATTCCTTTTGAATGCCTCAATTGAACCTGCCTCCACCACACGCACAGGCTGTGCATTCCAAATCCTAACCACTCACTGCATGAGAAAGTTTCTCCTTGTGCCTCCATTGATTCTTTTGCCAATTACAGGAAAATCTCCATTATCTGGCATGCTCCCGGAATGGGAGGTGCCAGTTAATCAAATATACCAGTTAACTGAGATGTAAGGTGAGTTCTATGTTTTCATCTAATGAGAGAGTTCCAGGATAATATTGCAGGTGTTAAGGTATCAAGAGGCGCGGGAACATGTGAATTGAGTGTGTGGTGCCAAGGGGCGATGGTGCAGCAGAGCAGTGGGAGGCTGAGAACAAAGCGAGTACAGGCTGCCCATAACTATTACTGGTGAGATTGATAAGGCCAATCAAAAAACAGATCCAACCCCAGAATTTCAGTTAATACAGTATTCTGGTTGGTAGAGTGCCAGTTAATGGAAATTTTACTGTACCTTCAATCTGTGCCCCCTCATTCTCAATCCTTCCACCAATAGAAACAGTTTTTCCCTATTGACTCTGTCCAGATCCCTCATGATTTTGAATACCTCTATCAAATCTCTTCACCGGGAAAACAGTCCCAACCTATCTGTGTAACTGAAGTTCCTCATCAGTGGGCCATTCTCGTGAATCTTTTCTGCACTGTCTCTCATGCCTCACATCTTTCTTAAAGTTTGGCACCCAAAACTGAATGCAATACTCTAGTTGAGGTCAAAGCAGTGTTTAAGTCATCTCCTTGCTGTTCCTATTAACAAAGCCCAGGTTACTGAATGCTTTATTAACCAATCTCTCAACCTGTCCTGCCGTCTTCCAGGATTTATGCACATATACACAGGTCCCTCTGCTCCTGCCAACCTTTGGTTCCAATTTATCTGGCTCAGATCCAATCTTACCCCCACTGAAGTTGGCTTTCCCCCAGTTAATTATTCTTACTCTGAATTGTTCTTTGTCCTTTTCCATAGCCAACCTAAACCTTATGGTACAATGATCACTGTCCCTTAAATGTTGTCTGACCGATACTTATCCAATACTTATTCACTGAATCAAAAGCCTTTTTTCAAATTGCTGTGGCAAACATGTTTTTTGCATAATTTAGCTGACACCTGCCGTGGTGTAAATATCTGTTCGACGGTTGACCTATTCTCCGTGAAGCCAGGCTATTGTTTGTGGTGTTTGTCTATTACAGAGTTCTTAATGTGAGCAAGTGTCACCCAAGCAAATACATAAATAACTGTTGACTGTAGGGTGGTGCCGCTGTGGATTCTTTAGTCTGTTTTAGATCCGTTACCTTATTTGTTTATTGGATGTGATCATCGCTGACAAAGCCCACATTTTGTTGTCCCTCCTTAATTGCCCTTGAGAAGACGGTGGTAAGCTGCCTTCTTGAATGGCTGCAGTCCATGTAGGTACACCCACAGTGCTGTTAGGCAGGGAGTTTCAGGATTTTGACCTAGTGACAGTAAAGGATTGGCAATATATTTCCAAGTCAGGATGTTGAGTGGCTTGGAGGGGAACTTGCATCTGGTGGTGTTCCATGCACCTGCTGCCTTTGCTCTTCTAGGTCGTAGAGGCCATGGATTTGAAAGGTGCTTTCAAAGGAGCCATGGTGAATTGCTGCAGTGCATCTTGTAGATGGTACACACTGCTGCCATTGTGCATCAGTGGTGGAGGGAGTGAATGTTGAAGTTGGTGGATGGGGTGCAAATCAAGTCCAAGTTGGTATCCAGCATCTTGAATCTTATTGGAGATGCACTAATCTAGGCCAGTGGGAAGTATTCCATCACACCACTGACTTGTAAATGGTGGACAGGCTTTGAGGAGTCAGGACATGAGTTACTTGCCTCAGAATTCCCAGCCTCTGACCTCTTGTAGCTGGAGTATTCATGTAGCTGATCCAGTTCAGTTTCTAGTCAATGGTAACCCCCCAGGATGTTGATAGTGGTGCTCAGTGATGGTAATGCCATTGAACATAAAGGGGTGATGGTTAAATTCTCTCTTGTTGGAGTTGGTCATTGCCTGGCAATTACATGATGCGAATGTTACTAACCATTTATCAGCCCAAGCCTGAATGTTGTCCAGGTTTTGCTGCACATGGACATGGACTTCTTCAGTATCTGAAGAGTCGTGAATGGTGCTGAACATTGTGCAAGCAACAGTGAACATTCTAACTTCTGACCTTATGATGGAGGGAAGGTCGTTGAAGAAGCAGCTGAAGATGGTTGGCCTAGGACATGGCCCTGAGGAACTCCTGCAGTGCTGTCCTGGGACTGAGATGATTGACCTCCAATAACCACCACCATCTTCTTTTGTGCTAGATATGACTCCAACCAGCGGAGAGTTTTCCCCCGATTCCCATTGACTCCAGTTTTGGTAGGGCTCCTTGAGGCCACACTCGATCAAATGCGGCCTTGATGTCAAGTGCAATCACTTCTCCTCACCTCTGAAGTTCAGCTCTTTTGCCCACGTTTGGACCAAGACTGTAATGAGGTCAGGAACTGAGTGGCCCTTGCGGAACCCATGTTAATATGTCAATGACCTTGTTAAAACCAATTGCTTGTTAAACAGGCGATGGGCATTGATTATCCCATCTAAATAAAATAAAAAGATACAGCTGGAACAGTTTGTGTGGAAGCTACTTGGAAGTCAATAGCACTGAGGAGTTGTCTTGAAAATAAACCAGCTTAAACCAAAAGACCAGCCTGGATTAATTTTTCCACCACAACCTCTTATTGTGATTAACAACCCAAAATGAGCAGCAGTGAGCAGGTTATTTCTGAGGAAGTGCCTCTTGATAGCACTGTCAATGACAGCTTCTATTATTTTGCTGATGATAGAGATTAGACTGATGGGGTGGTAATTGGCCAGGTTAGATTTGTCCTGCTTAATGTATACAGCACCTATCAGGGCAAATTTCGATATTGTTGGGTTGTTGCCATTGTTGTAGCTGTACTGGAACAGCTTGGCTAGGGACATGGCTAATTCTGGAGCAGAAATCTTCAGTACTATTGGCAGAATGTTGTTAGGGCCCACAGCCTTTGCAGTATCCAGTGCCTTCAGCCATTTCTTGATACCATTTGAAGTGAATCGAATTGGCTGAAGACTGGTATCTGTGATACTGGGGCCCTTGGAAGGAAGCCGAGACGGATCATCCACTCGGCAATTCTGGCTGAAGATGGTTGTAAATGCTTCAGCCTTAGCTTTTGCACTGGTGTTTTGTGCTCCCCCATCGTTGAGGAGATGGATATTTATGAAGCCGCTGCCTCCAGTTATTTAATTGTCCACCACCATTCACAACTGGATGTGGTAGGACTGCAGAGCGTAGATCTGATCCGTTGGCTGTGAGATCACTTAGCTCTGTCTATCACTTGCTGCTTCTGCTGTTTAGCTTGCAAGTAGCACTATGTTGTAGCTTCACCAAGTTGACACCTCATTTTTAGGTATGCCTGGTGCAGCTCCTGGCATGCCCTCCTGCACTCTTCATTGAACCAGGCTTGATCCCCTGGCTTGATGGTAATGGTAGAGTGGGGGGAAATCCTGGGCCTTAATGTTACAGATTCTGGTTAAGTACAATTCTGCTGCTGCTGCTGATGGCCCACAGCGCCTCATGGATGCCCAGTTCTAAATTACTAGATATGTTTAAAATCTATCCCATTTAACATGGTGGTAGTGCCACACAACACAATGGAGGGTAACCTCAATGTGAAGACAGGAATTCGTCCCCACAAGGACTGTGTGGTGGTCACTTCTATCAATACCATAATGGACAGGTGCATCTATGACAGGTAGAATGGTGAGAACAAGGTCAAGTATGTTTTTCCCTCTTAGTTCCCTCACCACTTGTCGCATACACAGTCTAGCAGCTATGTCCTTTAGGACTCTGCCAGCTTGGTCAGTAGTGGTACTACCGAGCCACTCTTGGTGATGGATTTGGAAGTCCCCTACCCAGAATACATTCTGTGCCCTTACCACTTTCTATGCTTCTTCCAAGTGGGGTTCAACATGAAAGAGTACTGCTTCATCAGCTGAGGGGTGGTTGTAGGCAGTAACCAGCAGGAGTTTTCTTTGTGCCTATGTTTGACCTGATGCCATGAGACTTAGTGGGTCCAGTGTTGATGTTGAGGACCCCCAGGTCTATACCTTACTGACTGTATACCACTGTATTACCACCTCTGGTGGATCTGTCCTGCTGTTGGAACAGGACATACCCAGGATTGGTGGTGTCTGGGCCATTATCTGTAATGTATGATTCCATGAGTATGACTACATCAAGCTGTTGCTTGACTTGTCTGTGGGATAGCTCTCTCAATTTTGGCACAAGTCCCTGGATGTTAGTAAGGAGGACTTTGCAGGGTCAACAGGGCTGAGTGTGCTGTTGTCATTTCCACTGCCTAGATTGATGCCATGTTGTCTGTCCAGTTTCATTCCTTTTATTAGGCTCTGTAGTGGTTTGATACAACTGAGTGGCTTGCTAGGCCTTTTTAGCATTTAAAAGTCAACCACATTGGTGTGGACCTGGAGTCAGATGTAAGTACAGCAGATTTGTTTCTATAAAGCACATTAGTGAACTAGATGGGTTTTTATGACGGCTGTTTCATGGTCACCATTACTAAGACTAGCTTTTAATTCCAAGCTTATTAATTGAAATTAAAATTCACCAGCTGCTGTAGTGAGGTTTGAACATATGTCCCCAGAGCATTAGCCTGGGCCTCTGAATTAGTAGTCCAGGGACCTTACCACTACGCCACCACCTCTAATTTACATTTATCTCCCTGCTGTATATAAATAAATGATCTAGATCTTGGTGTGCAAGAGATAATTTTAAAGTTTGCGGATGACACAAAACTTGGGAGAATTGTACACTGTGAGGCGGATAGTGTAGAACTTCAAAAGGACATTGACACATTGGTGGAGTGGGCAGATAGGTGGCAGATGAAGTTCGATGCGGAGAAGTGTGCGGTGATAAACGTTGGTACAAAGAACATGGAGAGATTGTATAATATAAAGGATACTATTCTAAAGAGTGTGAATGAGCAGAGACACCTGGATGTATATGTACATAAGTCATTAAAGATGGCAGGACACGTAGAGGGAGCTGTTTCTAAAGCATACAGTATTCTAGGCTTCATTAATAGGAGCATAGAGTACAAGAGCAAGGAGGTTTTGATGAATTTATATAAGACATTGTTAGACCTCAGCTGGAGTATTGTGTACAGTTCTGGGTACCGCACAATAGGAAGGATGTGAACGCATTGGAGAGAACACAGAAGAGATTTACGAGAATGGTTCCAGGGATGAGACACTTCAGTTATGAGGAACGATTAGAGAAGTTGGGACCGTTTTCCTTGGAGAGGAGAAGGCTGAGAGGAGACTTGATAGAAGTTTTCAAAATAACGAGGAGCTTGGACAGAGTAGAAAGGGAGAAACTGTTCCCGCTCGTAAACAGATTGCGAGCCAGAGCGCACAGTTTTAAAGTATTTTGCAAAGGAAGCAAATGTGAGGTGAGAAAAAACCTTTTCACATGGCGAGTAGTTATGGTTTGGAATGCACTGCCTGGAAATGTGGTGGAGGAAGGTTCAATTGAGGCATTCAAGAAGGCATTGGATGATTATCTAAATAAAAACAATATGCAGGGTTACGGGGAAAAGACAGAAAATTGGTACTAAGTTAAAATGCTCAGAGAGCCAGTGCAGACATGATGGGCTGAATAGCCTCCTTCTACACTATAACAATTTTGTGATTCTGTGATTCTATATTACACGAAGCTATCACTGTGTGCTGGTAGTGGAGGGTATTTATGGTTAAGCTTGTGGATGGTGTGCTGATCAAGTGGGCTGCTTTGTCCTGGATGGTGTCGAATTTATGGAGTGTTGTTGGAGGTGTAGTCATCTAGATAAGTGGAGAGTATTCCATCATGTTCCTGACTTGTGCCTTGTGGATAGTGCACAGGCTTTGAGAGGTTGAGAGGTGAATTACTTGCCACAGAATTCCCAGCCTCTGACCTGCTCTTGTAGCCACAGTATTTATATGGCTGGTCCAGTTCAGTTTCTGGTCAATGGTAACCCCCAGGGTGATGTTAGTGGGGGATTCAGCAATGGTAATGCCATTGAATGTCAAGGGGAGATGGTTCGATTCTGTCTTGTTGGAGATGGTCATTTCCTGGCATTTGTGTGGTGTGAATGTTATTCACCACTTATCAGCCCAAGCCTGAGTATTTTCCAGGTCTTGTTGCATATGGATGAAAACTGCTTCAGTAGCTGAGGAGTTGCAAATGGTACTGGACATGGCAATCATCAATGAACTTCTGACCTTCTGATGGAGGGAAAGTCATTGAGGAAGCTGCTGTGGGCCTAGGACCTTGGCCTTGAGCCTTGATAGGGCCTTGGCCGTGAGGAATGTTTGCAGCAATGTTTATAAAAATACATCTTGTGCGACCAGTGTGTGGAAGAGTTTTGCCAGTCCATACTTATAATAGCAGATGCAAGTGATTGATAATGTCTTTAATCAGCAATTTTTCAAGCGTTCTTGTGATACCACATATGTTGGGTGCTTATCCATTCTTCAGTTTGTCTAAGCCACTTTTAATCACTAATGGGAAGCTTGGTAGGTATTAAGGTGTCAGTTCCCGCATCCTTAGCTCTAACTAGGAGCTCCTGAGCTGGAATTCTAGTGTGAATATGAGCAGTTCATAGCTGTACCCCTGTCATTGCTCTAGTTGGTTATTACAATCACTCAGCTGGTCTCCAGCAGCAACTGTGTGGCCACTTGATGACCGTTGTGGGGCCACTTGAAGGCTCAGCAAGTTTTTCAAGCCTCTTTACTTGTGTATTTTTCCATGGATAGTGTTGTGCTATGCTGCTGTTTCAGTTATTTTAAGTTTTGTCAGGCACTTGCCTTGTTTATCTTGATGGCTATCTTTTTCTATTGCCTTAACTCCATGAGCTGTGGAACCGAGATGAGTTTTGATTTCCTGCAGCCCTCAGCCAGATTGAGCATCTCATCAATGGTCCATTTGGAGTGCCGAGAACATCTACCTCCGAGAACGTCTTCTGCACTGCCGCCCAACTGATCTCTCAAGGTGTCCCAATCTGTCTTTGCATCACCTGTGATCTCTGCCAGTGCATGAAGAGTTTGAAATATTATTTTACTAATGGCAGCTTGAGTTTCTTGACATCAAAATATTTGATGCCAACGCCTCTGGATTGATCAGAATTTCTCTCCCATTTCAGAGCTACATAAGCTCCAAGCAAATAATGGTCCAAGTTGCCACCCTTAGCGCTTCTGAAGGCCCAGCTGTTATCAAGTACATACCCGAGTGTTTATAAGAATGTGATCGGTACCCTATTTTAGCACTTCCATAGTTGCTATACCATGTGTACCTGTGGATGTCATTCCTGAGGAAGAAAATGCCCATACTTGACATGAGCAGCACAGATATTAACTGCATTGTGATCGTTTTGTTTTTCTTGAACATTTGCTCCAGTGATCTTAAGACAAGTTTGACCTGTTGGTTCCAACTTCAGCGCTAAAGTCTCCAAATAGGAAAAGCAAGTCTTGTTGGAGCACTAATGTGATGGTTGCTTGGAGATATCTACCGAACTCAATTATATCAACAAAAGCAATTTGCATGTGTATAGCATCTAACATAGTAACACATCCCAAGGTGGTATCTGTCATCGGGGTCTGTCACATTTTTGAGACATACTAAATTGTTACAAATAAATACCCATGTTTATGAACCAAGTGAGCTGTAAGAAGGCTTCTATTTATTGGTTTCCAACAATGTGTGCTTTGGATCTCTGGTAATCAATATCAAGACCTACAGCTTGAAGATGTTGTCCTTCATGCTTGCCCAAGTACCCACATTTCTATCCACCCACTTTTGTGTAGTCCTGCGCAGTCCACAAAACCTCAATAAGGTGCTGTACTGATTGAGATCTGTTCGTTTCTGTGCCAGGAGAGTCACTGAACTTGGATGGCAGAACGCCTGGGTGTCTCTTTGTGTCCTGACTCTCATGTTCCAGTCCAGGGAGCCATGCATCTGTTGCAGTTTGATTTGCCCTAGTAATTTCCTTAACCATTTATTCCAGGCACTTAGGCAGCTGGCCCTGTATGAAGGATGGGTTTAAACCATTGCGGTAGTGAGACAAATACTGTTAGGCCTCCTTCATATGAATCAGTATGTCATCACCAATTCCATGCAGATCTATGTACCTTGGTAGAACCTACTTGGTATAGATCTATGATCTGCACTGTTCGTTTCCTGTCCTGCATTGCTAGGAGGCGTGGCCAGTTACCTTGCTAGAAAATTCCAGAAAGGAGAATGGACTCTTTTCTCTGGAGCCTGGGGTTGAATAGGTTGGCGAGAAGCCACAATGAAATATCTAATTTCTATCCTTTATGAGGATCTGAAATGACTGAAAGAGAGACTTGTATGTGCATTATAGATTTACTTTCTTCAGGCTTTCTGATGGAAAAGTGGGGGGTTGTCTTGTAGGCTCCATATCATCCAAAAATGTCAAATTGGATAAAAATCTTTTTATTTGGCATTTGCCGATTTGAATATACTGTAACCAAGGCCAGGATTTCCCAGTCGACGAGCAGAGCGGAGGGACGGGGCCCGCTTGCCGACCCGTAAATTGACGCAGGATGATGTCGGGCGGAACTCCCAATGTCACCCTACCTCATTTCAATTTTCAGGTCGGCGGGGGCTCAGCTGAATCAGCTGTGTGCCTGTCGACCTGTCAACGGCCTCAATAAGTAAGTAATTAACGTGAATAGTGGACCTGCCCATCCAACCTTAAAGTTGGTGGGCAGGCCAGGAGCCCTGGCGGGCATTGGAAAGAGCATGAAACCCCATCCATGGGCGGGATGAGGTTCCATGTCGGTTTTTAAAAATTTAATAAAAATGCATTTAAAAGTGATGGACATGTCCCAACTCATGTGACAGTGTCACATGAGGGAACATGTCAGGGAAATTTTTTTTTCTATTTTTAAGATTTTTTATTATGGAGCCGATCTCCTTAGCCTCTCAGCACTTAGCCTCAGGGAGATGAGTGTGCTCTTTCACTCAGGGAACCTCACCCCCCACCCCCTGCCCGCACAGGGACCGCATAGCACTTCCTTGCGGGCATCACACTGGGCGGGCCTTAACTGGCCCGCCCACGTAAAATGGCGGCGCACCCCCAAACGGGGGCACGCCTCCATGCGCCTGCTCCTGAACTTCTCTCCCCAATGGGTGGGGGGGAAAATTCTGCCTCAACCCTTGTTCAGAGGGCATTTTAAGAGTCAACAACATTGCAGTGGGTCTGGAGTCATATGTAGGCCAAACCAGGCAAAGGATGGCAGATCTCCTTTCCTAAAGGATATTAGTGAACCAGATGGGTTTTTATGACAATGGTTTCATGGTCATCATCAGACTTTTAATTCCAGATGTTTTTTATTGAATTCAAATTTCTGCCATGGTGGGATTTGAACCTGGGTCCCCAGAGCATTTTCCTGGGTCTCTGGATACCAATCCAGTGACAAGATCACTAAGCCACTGCATAATGGTATTCTGTATGCTGAAGTTCTATGACTGAGGTTGGAGTAGTTTTGCTTTTAGAAAGAAGTTGGTATAGGTTGAACAGGTTCCCATGACTCAGAAAATTAAGATCCTCTTCCAACCAACTCCCACAGCAAAACACGGCCCCCCCCCCAACAACACCGCCGCACACCACCACCACCACCAATAACCATTAAAATCAACAGCGAGATCCTGAAACATATGGACCGTTTCCCATTTCTTAGGAGTCTACTCTCAACGAAGGCAGACATAGATGATGAAATTCATCATTGCCCCCAACATGCCAGCTCAGCCTTCAGCCAACCGAGGGAAAGAGTATTTGAGGACCAGGAGCTCAAATACGAAACTAAGGTCATGGCTTACTGGGCAGCAGTGATCCCCAAGCTCCTACATGCTTCAGAGACTTGGAGAACTTACAGTGGGTACCTCAAAGCACTGGAGAAATATCACCAGCGGTGCCTTCACCAGATCATTTAAATCTGGTGGCAAAAAATGCAGTCCAATAGCAGCATCTTCTCCCAAGCCAACATGTCCAGCATCGAGGCACTAACCATTCATAACCAGCTCTGCTGAGCAGGACATATCGTTCATATGCTTGACACCAGACTCCTTTAAAAAAAAACTGCTCTACTCGTAATTTGGTCGCGGCAGGAGACTTCCTGAAGGACAGCGGGAACACTTTAGGGATGTCCTCAAAGTATCCCTGAAGAGGTCAAACATACCCATCAGCTCATGGGAGACTCTAGCTTGTGACCGACCAAAATGGAGACGGCCCATTTGAGAAGGTACCAAACACATCAACAGACTTCATCAGAAACATGTAGAGGACACGCACAAACTTCCCAACAACCCTTCAAGCACCGCCTGTCCCACGTGTAGCAGAGTCTGCAGTACAGCTATCTCAGAACACATTGAACCAGAGTGGAAGCATGTCATCCTCGATCCCTAGAGACTGTCTAGGGAGATACTATAACCCCAACACATTGTTGTGAATAAAGTTAGAATCTGCAGGTGTTCATCTTGGAGCCAGTTTATAGAATTTAAGATTATATAGCATTAATATTGGAAGTTTTAATTTTAAATGGAAATAACTTAAGTATTGCTGAAAAAAAGAGACATTTTTGGTCAAAGCTTTTCGTCTTGCATCCATCAGCACAATTCACAAGAAAATACCAGCCCATGCTTGCAAAACTCAAAACACATTGTCCAACTTTAAATGTGATTCCGCGATTGGACAACATTTGCTAAATAATTCTCAATGTGCTTAAGAATTACGCTGACGACCAATTTAAGATTGTCAGTCAGGCTCGCAGTAAGGTGCATTTACATGTACTGGAAGCTACATATATTAGTATGCAGGGCCCTGTTCTTTGCAGACAGAAAGAACGTGTATACACATTGTGCCTGTTTCAGCTAAGCAAAATAAGTGATAGCCATTTGCTGGTTCATTCTCAGGGCAATATCTTGACCAATCCGTGCCAAGCTACTTGGTTTAAATTTCAAACAACGGTTGGCTGTTAACTGTCAGTCACCATCAACTGGTGCAATCTCCTTGGCAATACCGCTACCAATCAGAGTCCACTTGCCAAACAATCAGCACTCTCTTCTCATACAGAATAAATATGTTGTTTTACCTGACATTGGTAGGTTCTTGTGAATTGTCCTGATGAATACAAGATGAAAAGCTTTGACAAAAAAAGTCTCTTTTTTTTCAGCAACACTCAAGTTCTGTACTACCAAACAACTATTAGAAATAAATTGATTGAAAATTAAATGTTCAGATATCACATGCTGTACAAAATCTGTTTAGGATATTTTGTGGAGGAATGAAGGCGATAACTTGGAAGTATAAAGCTTTTATTATCAAAGCTTTTCTCATTGTGTTGGAAACTCTGTTTCTGTTTCATCTTGCAGATTTGTGTAAAAGGGACAAATGTTTTTCAAGGTTACCTAAAAGACCCTGAGAAAACAGCAGAAGCTCTGGATGACAGTGGCTGGTTGCACACAGGGGATATTGGAAAGTGGCTGCCGGTAAGGAAGAAACTCTTTTGATCATCTCCTTGTAGGGTATAAACGCAATTGGTTTGTAATACATATGTCGTTATAGGATCATGCATGAGTCCATGAGTCCAAAGGATCCAGAAATGACCTTGAATTTTGTAAATACCCATTATATTAGAATGCCGCCTTCCATTCCTCATTTTTATTCCTCCCTAATTTTGTTACCAATATCCACCTCTTTTTCTTTATTGGAGGCATGGGCTTCTTTTTTAATACAGTACTGTACACAATTTTTAAACAATTGTATGTTTGCAAACTTTCATGGACTCTCCTTCTGGTATCTCAGCCTCCAGTGGTTACTCAAGGGATGGGAAAATCACAGTGATTCTTAGAACTTTCATTGAGGGTTCAGGATATCAATTAGGAGTGGAAGCTGAAATGGACATTGGGATACTTAGGTGACTGCTCTGAGTGGTGACACTGAATCTCTGTACCAATTTGGAAAGTTTCCCATTACATAATATCTTTACGTGTGTCAATACTAGTGTGCATAGAAATAGCATTTCAACTGATGAAAGAAAAGAAATGTTATAGGTACTTTTTCTTTGCCTCTGGATGTTTCAAACTTAATTACATAAACAAAATAGAATGGTATATAGTCATTGCTGCAGATGCAGTAATTCAAAAGCAGCTAAAACAATTGAAATGTTTTAAATACCATTTTTTTTGATAGTTTGAAGTTCAGGCAGAATGAGGAACTACTGAGGAATTGAATACTTCCCCATTTAGAGCTCTCTTTGTGTTAAGAATAGCTGGTATTAGATGCAGGCTCAAAGTTTCCTCTACTCTTCCCCAGCAATATGCCTCAGCTCCCACTTCTGAAAAGTATCTCTATCTGCATATCACATTAGCTGTCCCTTTGGCTTCTCTAAGTAAGATTCCTAGTCAGTGCTAAATTAATGAGTAGTTTTGTTTTGTGCATCCATCGCCGTTAAGAATTTAATTGAAATTCTGCAAACTCATTTAATGTAGAATCCTTAAAACTAGTAACCTCTTATCCTGTTGATATAGGCTGTATTCAGACCCATGTATCCTGTATTCAGGACACTACAAACCTACATTGTTACCCAATCTGGCAAATGCCCACAGATATCTTCCAAATGTCAGACTTTACAACTCCTGAACTAGACAAAGACCTCTCTAATTTGATAGTGTAATGTTGCAGATCATCAGCTACTTAATGTTCCAAATATTAAATAGTATAAAAGTGAGTGGCATCTTGCATAATACAAACATGTTCCTAAAAACCCCATTTGCTGCCTAAGCTATAGCCAGAAGGAGGGAGCAGAAGTCTCAGGAAGTGAGCATGAGCTTGTGCAAAACACTGGCCTGTTCCCCTGACTCCACCCGCACTCACCACACCACCGCCCCCATATCTCCCTCCTCAGTGCAGAACAATTGTAGGTGGCTCAAGGATATTAAACTGTGGCTTTGGAACTGGTCTCTTGTGATGTTGATCATGATTCACAGGCTTGCAAGTGTGGAAAGAAGTGTAAGGGGAAAAAATGATAAATGGTTGGTTCCCACAGAGTTCTTAATGACTAAATCTAACAAAAAAAAGGCTATGGATTCTAACTTATGTTGGCAAACTTGTATGGTCTGCAGTAATGGTGTATTTATAGTCTAGACAGACACTTGCTGCATGATATCGTCACCCGCTGACCTCCTGCTGGTCTTGAAGGCCCAACAGCCGTGCCATACTGCTGCCACTCCAATCCACTGCTAACTCTCTTTTCTCCGTGCCCCCTTTCATTCAGCAATCTACCCCTCTAATGACCAAAGGGAAGGAAAGAGGGACCCTTTCGACATACAGCCTCAGAGCCGTGGAACCTTTTAATAGCGACAGTTAATTTATGTAAGAAATGTGGAACAGCTTATGACTAAAAGGCGGAATTGGTTTTCCTCGACAGAATGGCACTTTGAAGATAATTGACCGAAAGAAGCACATATTCAAACTGGCACAGGGCGAGTACATTGCACCAGAGAAAATTGAGAACATCTATATGCGGTCTGAGCCCGTGGCCCAGGTGTTTGTTCATGGCGACAGTCTGCAGGTAATTCTAATCTCTAGGCTGAACAATAAGGGTCATTTTGAATTCTGGATTACCATTGAGCAGCGGCATAAGTCAATTGTGCCTCCCCACGGGGTGAATTTTACTTTGAGCAGTAACATTGTACAGGCTGCTAAATCACTGCCACTCATTTTCTGCTACTGCCCAAGCTGAATTTAATCTTCTTGAGCAGGATTTTCCCACAGGCTTATGAACCTCATCATCAGGAGGAAATGAGGGTCAGAAGCCCACATTGTGTGGGAGTTCCCCTCCAAGTCACTCACCATCCTGACTTGGAAATATATCACCGTTCCTTCACTGTCACTGGGTCAAAATCCTGGAACTCCTTCCCTAACAGCACTGTGGGTGTACCTACACCACGTGGACTGCAGCGGTTCAAGAAGGCAGCTCACCACCACCTTCTCAAGGACAATTAGTGATGGGCAATAAATGCTGACCTAGCTAGCGAAGCCCACATCCCATGAACAAATAAAAAAACATCCCTCATTTCTAATTTTTCCAGAATTGGCCAATTAGTGGCCAGGGGGCAGACTTGTCGTCCAATAGGAGGCTCTCCAGCTTAGAAGGAGCAGCAGGATGTCCATACAGGAAAGAGGACGCCCCAAAATGGAGGCTTTCTATCTCCAATTTTTTCAATAATAGATGCATAGGGTGATCTATGACTGCAGCTGGAACCAAGCAGGTAGAGAGGGTCTCTCAGCCTGCCTGGAGCACAGTTTTATAAATTAGGGTGGCACTGCTTAGTGACCAGGCTGAGATGCTTTATGGTCAGGTAGCTTGCATGTTTGTGTATAGAATTACATAGAATATACACCACAGAAACAGGCCAGTTGGCCAACCAGACAATGCAGGCAGTTATGTGAGGAGTTTCATTGGACATTGACTCGACAGAAGTGGATAGTGGTAGAGGTTGGTACACTCATGTACACATTTTATCGCTGCTGCAGCCTTCTGAACAAAGGTTCCAGGGGCCTCTGAAAGCTGAGTAGCTTTGGCCTCCCGTTGGGTTGAACTCCATACATAATCTGCCTGCTTCCACCAGGACAAAGGCCCCCTTCCACTTTCATGCTTTTGCAGTGATTATGTACATTCTCCCAATGTGGGACGACCTCTTCTACAAACTTGTCCAACACATATATGGGGTATTTGTCAAGTCAGGTTGCACCTGGAGCTCGGAAAGCAACAAGAGCTACAGGTCTGCCTTGCATCATTTTGCCTTGGGGCAGGTGAAAGAGCTGATGCTATAAAAAGATGGATGTTGTACATTTAGAACCCACAATAATTACTTCATAGTCATTTGGTAGTACAGAACTTGAGTATTGCTGATAAAAGACATTTTGTTGAAGCTTTTCATCTTGCACTCATTAGGACAATCACAAGAATACCAATGTCAGGAGAAGCAATAATTAGTTTGCATGTAAGGCACAGGAACAATATTTCAATTGCAATTTGTCATATTTCACAGTTATTCATGGAGTACAAACTTTGCACAAAGTATGCATTTGTTTTTGTGACTGTCCAATAACTGATGAAAGGAACTTTGAGACTCTGTTATCCATCAAAATTGATCAAAATTTGGAAAACAGTTCCGTATTTCTCTAAATACTACCTTATTTAGATACCTTTGGATTCAGGGAAATGCCACAGGATGTGTCATCGCAGATGAAAAAAGAATTCTTCTGCATTGTTTGAAGTTAAAGGAGGTCACTGGCGGGCAGGAAATTAACATTTCATCTTTTTACATTTTGGACATAGTTGTCTGCACAAACTTGTTAAACAATGTCTTTTTAAATGTGAGATTTTCCTACACTTAACATTTTTGTTCACTTTTTTTATCCCTGTAAATTTTAAAGGATGCTATTTTAGAAATCCTTTATGAATTAAACCTGTACACCTCTATCGTCAAGCAAGGACAAAGACCTTCTAATGGTCTATTGTGCTATGTGGTACAATAATTAGTCTAAGTCTTAACTCCTGTTGAAAGCCATACTTATTTTTTGTACTACAGGCCTTTCTGGTGGGAATTGTAATACCTGATCCTGAAGTGTTACCTGCCTGGGCACAAAGGAGAAATGTTGTTGGGTCATTTGAGGAATTATGCAAAAACAAGGCAAGTATTGTGTGTTAATAAAAAAAATACAGATTGTGTTAAATAGTATTGAAGAGCAAATATTTACATGCAGGTGACTTTATTTTCATTGCCATGAAGTAGTTGCAAAAAGCAGAGAGAAGTATGCAGTCTATGTTGCAAATATTTATCGTATTCTTTCTACTACTCAAAACAAGAGGAAAAAATATAACTTGTATCCTCGGGGTGTCCCACAAAGCCACCGAATAACTGTGAGAATGTGGTTACTGTGATGTAGACAAGTGCAACAGCCAATTTCCACATAGCAAGATTCCCCCAAACAACAGGACAATCAGTTAATCTGCTGAAGGCTGAGGCATAAATGAAGTCATACTAATAGTAGAAATCCTCTATTACATGCCAAATAGTGTTCTGGAATCTTTTATGTCCACCTAAACATGTGGACGGGCCCTCAATTTTATGTAGTCTGAAAGGTGGCACCTCTGAAAGTGCAGCACTGGATCAGTATCAAATATCTGCCTGGATTATCTGATCATGTGCAGCTCGAACTGTCTGACTCGGAGGCACATGTACAGTTAATGAGCCAAGCTGAGGATTGGTTTTGGAAGTGTTCAGCTTAACGTTCCCTCCAAGCTGCGTCATTGTGCAGCAACCTGCATGTCCCATTGCAGGTCATGCTCAAGCTGACTCCTTTAAATTACTGCATATGCATAGACACGCAAAAAAAAATTAAAGGGCCACACACTTAAAGAAATAGCTCGTGCGTACTAAAAAAACAAATTATAGGAAACATTGGTTCTATTGTATAAAAATGACTCAAATTATTTTGTTGTATTGGTTAAAATACTTTGTCACGTAATCTAGTTATTAGATACTTGGTTCAAAATTCATAATGTCTTAACAATTTCATTCACATTTCCAATGGAGAATTATTTGCATTTTTATTTTTCCTAAAGGTTTTAAAGGATGGTATTTTAGCAAATTTGATACAAATCGGAAAGGAAGCTGGACTCAAGTCATTCGAACAAGTAAGCAAGTAATTGCTTTACTGGCTGTGTGCCACATCCTTTGCTGGCTGTTCTCTCTTTTTATTTCCTTCCTTCCTTCAAACTAAGTGATTTCCACCCTCCATTATTTATGTGGCCACTTGCTGCTGAGTGTGTGTTATGATTCTTCATGTCAATCCATTCACATTGTTAATGAGAATAAGAATGTGTTTCTCTTCATGATGATGTTTTTCCAAAAAAAAACAAGACTTCAAAGCTGATAGACAGCTTTAAAATCACAGCTCCAGGAAATAGCAGAAAACTCAAAAAAAAATTAAGTTACAACCTAGAATTCAATAATAGACTCTGGATCTAACATCAACCTGGGCCGCTGCCTTAAGGGACATTGTTTTCTCCTTTGGGACAGGATTCTGATGTTGGAGTCACATGCGGGTCCTGACCCCACAGCGTGTTGAAAGCGATCACCTGACATTGATTTCTTTTGCCTGGTTTGGCTAGTTAGTGGCCAGAGGGTATTCTTGCCATCTAATTAAGGATGGCAGGCAGGCTTTCAAACCTGGAGGGCCAATAGGGAGAGAGAGGACGCCTCCATCTTGAGGTGTCCTCTCAACAGCTTTAAAGTATTTTTAAAAATGGCCACAGCTGCCAGTCCATCATCATGGAGCAAGGCAGCCTGTGGCCAGTATGATAATGTATGCTTTATTAACTGCTCTCTCAACCCGGGAGGTCACCTCCAGACAGCTGTTGTGCTCTCAATGCAGGGGACCTGCACGCTGACAGGAAAATTCCACTCTGCCTTGGATCATTGCTCTTAACTTGCATGTGGAGTGGTGGCAACTCCAGCTCCAATCAGGCTCCAGGAAAATGGCCCAGAGATTGTGGGATGGGGTGGGGTGAGGGGAAATGGTGCTGGCAAACTGGCACTCCAGCTGTTGGCGTGAGATTACCTGCCTACCTGCCTGAGTTCCCGGACCCATAATCAGGTTCAAGATCCTGCCCGAGGCGAATGAACAATTAGAGTACGTTTTCTGTTGCGTGGGATTTCAAGACTCCTAACCACTGTTTTGGGCATCATATTCTGTACTTCAGCTTGTGAAAATTGAAATCCAATGGCCTTACCTTGATGTGTGAACACTAACAGCAATAATCAGTGGGATTTAAACTTTCCCTTAGAAGTTGCAAACAAATGTGGCATACCATTACTTCTACCACAGCAAATAAATTAAAGTGAGTTTTTGCAGTGACAGATTTGGACATTTCTGGAACACTGAAAACTATTCATTTTTTTAATCCCCAGTAGGGTTCCAACCTTCCCTGTGCTTCCAGATACTTGGTTTTGGGCATTTTTTGCACCCTTTACAAGGTTTTGGGGACTATTGCAATCACGTAGGTAGAACGCCACACCTACAGCATGCTTCTGATATAGTATATGGAGTGGGAGACCTCAGAATTGTTACAGCACTGAAGGAGGCCGTTCAGCCCGTCATATCTGTGTGCCTCTCTAAAACCGAATGAGCAATGCACCTAGTTACATTCTCCGGAACCCTCCACATTCTTCCATTTCAGATAATAATCCAATTCCTTCTTGAATGCCTCGATTGAACCTACCTCCACCACACACTCAGTCAGCACATTCTTGATCTTAGTCACTTACATGGGGGAACTTTTTCACCCAGCCTCCACTGCTTCGTTTGACAATTACCTTAAATCTGTGCCCCCGGTCCTCAATTCTTCCACCAATAGGAACAATTTATCCCTGTCTACTCTTTCCTGACCCCTCATGATTTTGAATGCTTCTATCAAATCTCCTCTAAACTCCTTTTCTCCAAGGAGCATAGCCCCAATCTCATAAATCTTTTCTGCACTCTCTCTAATGCCTTCACATCTTTCTTCAAATATGGCGCCAAGAACTGATGCAATAGTCCAGATGAGCCGAACCAATGTTTTATACAAGTTTAGTTCTAGTACTCTATGTCCCTATTAATAAAGCCTAGGATACCTTATGCTTTTTAACTGCACTCTCAACCTGTCCTGTCACCTTCAATGACTTATGCACATATACACTAGGTCCTTCTGCTCCTGCATCGCCTTTAGACTGGGAAAGAGAGAATGGGTGGCAGGGCCGTAGGTCATTGGGAAAGGAGAGAAATGTATGCCCATGGATAAGAGGGGGGATCTGGATTTTATGGAGGTTGACCATGCAGGGGAAGGGGGAAAAGAGGAAGACAGAAGTGTGCAGAAACTGGGACTGTCCTTTAGAAGGAAGGGAGTAGAGTGTCAACATGAACTTGAGGGTGGAAAATTACCACCATGAACTTGGTTTGGGGGAGGTGAGAAGAGTGCCAGATTGTATTGACAGGAAGAGGAAGAATATGAACAGGGGCATTGGAGAAGAGAAAGTCTCTGAATAGGATGGGTAAAGTATCTCTTAAAACCAGATAAAGAGGGGAGTTGAGTGTCTCTGTGAACCAGGGTAGGATTTGAAAGACTGAATATTGAAGTAACTGCTGGGGAACAAATGAACTGTTGAAATGACAATGCCACATTTTGTCTTTATTTAAAATGAAGGTGCAAAAATCATCAGAGGTAACTGTAGCCTTAGTCAATGAGAAAAAAAGAGCATTTACAAACATGGGACCAAGATGGTGAAGATTCTGCCACCAAAGATGTAGCAGTGATTATAGGATAATTGGAGGGCTGGGGGTGGGGGGTGTTGTGGAGGTATATGCAAAGATTGGCCAGGTGGAGTGGAAGATACTTTTGGGCAGATGATGCGTGCTGGCACACGGTGTCACAGGAATTTGCAGAGGGATGGAGGGTGAAGGCTGTGGAGGGATTCATAAACCCAACTAGGAAATTTGATTTTCAGTTTATTTGGAAGCACTAGTCAGTGGAAACTGACCAATACTCAGGTGAGCAGGACTTGGTGCGGATAGGTTGCAGGCAGTTGGTTCTTCTATCAGTTTCCTTCAAGGGAAAGTTGTAATTGTTATCCAAGCTAACCCTGATGTCACAGAATAATTAGCTATGAAGAGGTGACATTGCAGCACAATATCCACTCGGACACCCTGGGGGTGCGGCACTTCAATAAGCCAGGTATAAAGCTGCAAAACTGCCAAACGGAGATATTGTAATTGTTTGCTGCACGTGTGAATTATAATCTTTCAGTATTTTTTCACTGCACCTTTCTTTATGATCCTACTTTGGCCTGTTGTACTAGTTCTCAATCATCATTATTTTGCAATTGCAACAAATTACAGGCTCAAAACATAGTCAGCAATTATAATTATTTTGATTTATTTAATTGGCTATATGTATCCGTTACATTTTCTCATGACCATCTTCACAACATACAGAGCACTTATCCATGCCCATGTGACATTGTGCTTGAGTTGCTGCCCTTTAGCTATAAATTGTGGTTTCCACTACCCGTGTTTCCTTCCATTTCTTACAAAAACTACACACACTGCAGTTATTTTTGTCCACTGTGCTATTTATAATTAGTTAGGTGCTTTCGGATTGGCCACATTATTGTGAATTCCTTTTAGCTCACCAGAACTCTGGAAATTTCTGGAAAGCACGCAGAGTAAAGTTGTGTTTTCCACAAGTGCATATAAACAAATAAGGGGGGAATTTCACTCCCCCCCCCTTCCCACTCCTGTCAAGTTTATTTCCTCCTTCCCTGCCTTTCTAAGTTATATGCTAAATACATGGTTTCTAAGGAAAGAACGTCACCAAGATTTTTTAAAAAACTTAGGTAAACTGGGAAGCAACTCCCATGATTTGTGCCACCTAGAAGAACAAGGGCATCAGGCTAGTGGGAAGACCACCATCCCCAAGTCCCACACCATCCTGACTTGGACATATGTCACCTTAGCTTCATTGTTGTTGAGTCAAATCCTGGAACTCCCTAACAACACTAGCTGAGGGCACCTTCACCATACAGACTACGGCGATTCAAGAAGGTGGTTTACCTAAAACTTTGGATGGAAAGTACAGTAGTACGTGGAAAAACGCTTTACCTGCCGACCGCAATGGCAGCTTTTCACGCTGTATTGTCCAAATCCTGCCTCATTAATCATACATTCTCGAGAAACATGCCATTTTGCTAGTGGGCAGCCTCTGATCACCCGCCACACCATCACCTCGCTGCTTCCTCATGCAGGGTGCCATATTTACACTGCAACTGCCCACACAGTTTTCAATGCTTGTAGCCCAGGAATGCTCCAGTGAAGACATGGCCCTGAAAGTCAAAAAGAGTTGGATGATACATCACTGAAATGCTTTTTGGAGACGCTCTGTGATGTCCTCCACCCTGCTCTGGCTACAGGAGGTCCAGCAATTTCACCATTCCAGCTTGGCAGGCGATGGCAGTGGTGATCAGTGCCAATGCTGCACAGAAGAGATTGGCCATCCAGTGCAGAAAGAGGATGAATGATCTCATCCATGCTGCCAGGGTAAGGCAACATCTCCTCACTCTTAAACTCATACACTCACAAGGCCATCACACGTCCACTGGCATCTCACTCACTGCCCGCTCAAGCTACATCACCTCTCACATCTCCATCTGGCCTCATCTCCTCTGGAGACTGCCTCCTCAGCTCTCAACATCTTGAGGCCACTTGTACAGATCATTACGTGCCCCGCACACACCCTGGGATAACCTTCTTCCCCTGTACAGCCCTCACCCTGCAGCCTCTTCCCTGGTCTGAAGCCACTCCTCCCCCTTCCCCAAGCAAGCCCTAGCCCTGCAGCCATTAAAAATCCACCCCTGTTTTCCGGCTGGTCTGGTAGGTAGAGACCTGCCCGTGAGCCCCCCTAAAAGTGATGTGGTGCTCCCTGTGAAACCTGTGCTGATGACCATGAGCCATGAGTGCTGCCCAAAGCAAGGTAGAAAAACAGACCTCAGAGTTCTGAGGCAAGTGCAGCTCGCCAGATGCATGTCGCTAATGCACAGTTGTGAAACACGTCGGCGTGATGTCCAGATGATCCAGCGTGGGGAGATGATTCTGGCGAGCTGAGCTTATAATGATATGCAGATGTGTTTCAATGAAGTTCCCAATGTGCAGTGGCTGGAAATTCTGCCCACCACTGCAAATGTGCTCCATGACAGCATGAATCCAATTGTTGGCCTTCCCGCCATATTGTCCGTTCACACCTGCCATGACGCCTGACGCCACCGGGCACGGAAAATTCCACCCATAGTGTAGCATTCCTATCATAGTCATTAAATAAGAAAGGATTTACATTTAGTATCTTTCATATTTGTAGATATCCTGAAGTGATTCACACCCATTGAAGTATTCTTGAAGTACAGTCTGTAGGTAGATGTGACAGCAATGTGTACGGTCACATGGTGGTTAGGAACCGCTTTCTTGAATTGCTGTTGTCTGTGGTGAAAATATTCTCTTGGTATTTTTGGAGAGAGTGTTCCAGGATTTTGACCCAACGATGATGAAAGAACAGCAGTATTTGTCCAATTCGGGTTGGCCTGTGACATGGCGGTAGTAGGTCTTCCCACGTGCCTGCAAGCCCTTCTCCTGCACTAATAATCCGGAGACTTTAGTTCAAATCCTGCCGTGTCAGTTGGGGAGTTAGTTTTCAGTTAAATGAATAAATCTGGAAATGAGAAAGCTACAATCAGTAATGACAACCATGACGCTGCATGATTGCCATTAAAAACTCATCTGGTCACTAGTGTCCTTTCGGGAATAAAATCTGCTGTTCATACCCGGTCCGCTTAGATATGGCACCAGGCACACAGCAATGTGGTTGACTCTTAATTGCCCTCTGAAATGGCCTAGCAAATAAAGCTGTTATATCAAAGCCTTCTTAAAAAACTATAATTCACACAGACCTCAGCAGTTTAAGAAGCCAGCTCACCACCACTTTCTTGAGGGCAGTTAGGGATGGACAATAAATGACAGTGGCGCGCACATCCTGTAAACGAATAAAGAAGTAAAAGCCGATTTGCACACAGCGAGAATGCATGAACAGCTAGAGATAAACCATCAGATAATCAAGGCTGACACTGAGTCCACCCCAAGGCTTTAATGTTTTCGCCACCACCGCCCACCATTCTTTCGCATACTTGAGATGGCTCACCTAAATGACTAAAAGTTAACAATTAAAACAACCTCATCTCTGTCAATGGGATGGAAAGAGCAATTCAAAGGAGTGAATTTTATGGCGAACGTATTACCTGAACCCACCTTGGCCCTCCCCGACTGTGGAGGGGGCGGGGTGGGGGGGTGCGGAAGGTGCAGGGGCATGGGGAGTTTGTTGAGTTTTAGAGGCCTGGCAGGGAAGAATAAAGGGGGAGTGGGGGGCAGGTCACGATCTTGGGGGCGGGGGAGGGGTGCAAAGGGCACTGAAGACCACAAAGGAGGTATCCCCCTTTCTGCCCAACAGCAGCCAGTGCAGTGAAAGCTGCGCTTGCCTCGCCATCCCCCGGCACATATAAAATTGTGATGAAAAATTGCCCCCTTAAGGGCATCAATAGACCCAAGGGCAGGCAGGCTGCCTGACATGTTGCCCGCCCATCGTAATATGGGAGACAAATTGCAGGTGGTCAGATTACCTGTATTGTTTTATGAGCCACTGCCTTTAAATATGCTGGTGGAGGACGGTAAAATCCATCCCCAAATTGCTGATGAAAAGAAAAAAGGAAAGCAGTCAGATGTCATTTTTTTTGAATCCTGGAACATAGGAACAGCAGTAGGCCATTCAGCCCATCGAGCCTGCTCCGCTATTCAGTATGATCATGGCTGATTATCCACTTCAATACCTTTTCCCCACCCCCCCACACAATCCCCATATCCCTTTGTCATTGGTATTTAGAAACCTGTCAACCTCTATTTTAAACATACTCAATGACTGAGCTTCCACGGCCCTCTGGGGTAAAGAATTTCAGAGATTCACAGCCATCTGAGTAAGAAAAAATTCTCAGCTCCGTCCTAAGTGGCTTCTCCATTATTTTGAAGTTGTGACCCCTGGTTCTAGACTCCCCAACCAGGGGAAACATCTTACCTGCATCTACTCTGTCTATTCCTTTTTTGTAGGTTTCAATGAGATTAGTTCTAATTCTTTGAAACTCTAGGGGCAGAATTTTACATTTGGCATGCCGGCATGCGCCCGACACGCTGGAAAGTACAATGACGCGCGATGATGTCGGGCGTGTGTCCCGATCTCATCGCGCTGTCTCACGATACTTTGTTCGGCGGGCGTGGGCCGAAGTTAGCTGCGCACCCGCCGATAAGTGAAAGGCCTGTTAAGGCCATTAACAAATTAATTAACTTCAAATTTACGCTGCCCGTCCAAACTAACGGTTGGCGAGCAGGCTAAAAGGCCAAGCAGCCTTTAAGTTTTTTAGGAAACCTCATCCATGTGCGGGATGAGGTTTCCTAAAGCTATTGCAAATTAAATAAAAACTTTCTTTGAAAAATAACAGTGTCCCATCTCGTGTCCCATCTCAGTCACATGAGGGGGACGTGTTTCCTTAAATTTGTAATGTATTTATTTATTTTTTTAAAAAGCATTTCAGTCTCTCTGAGGCAGTTCTATGCCTCAGGCAGATTGAAGTGCCCTTTCGTGCTCATGGGCAAAAGAGCGCTGGACCTGACTCTCCCTCCTCCCCCTGCCCCCCCCCAAACCCACACAGGTAGCGCAGTGCTACCATTCGCGATCCAAGCTGGGCGGGCCTTAATTGGCTGCCTGCATGAAATTCCCAGTGCGGGGCCAATTGCGGGTGGTAGTCGGCTTCGCAACCACCAGCACCCCCCTCAACCCCCACCCCCCCCCCACTGTCTCCTGCCGAGCCCACCCGACCAATGTAAAATCCTGGCCTAGAGAATACAGTTTCCCCAATTCCTCTTCATAGGACAGTCCCACCATCCCGGGAACAAGTCTGGTGAACCTTCATTGCACTCCCTTTATGCCAATAATATCCTTCCTAAGGTAAGGGGACCAAAACTGCACACACTACTTCAGGTGCAGTATAACCAAGATTCTATACAATTGAAGCAAGACTTCACTACTCCTGTGCTCAAATCCTCTGGTGATAAAGGCCAAAATACCATCAGCCTTGCTAATTGCCTGCTGCATCTGCACGTTGGCTTTCAGTGACTTACTGACAAGGACATCCAGGTCCCTTTGTACATCTACACTTTCTAATCTCCCACCATTAAGAAATACTCTGCACATCTGTCCCTCCTACAAAGTGGATAACCTCACATTTTTCCACATTATATTCTGTTTGCCTGTTCTAGCCCACTCACTAAGTCTGTCCAAATCCCCTTGAAACTGCTTTGCATCTTCCTCAGCACATATTCCCACCTAGCTTTGAGTCATCCGCGAACTTGGAAATCATTCCATGTTTAAAGCACAGAAGGAGGCCATTCAGCCTGCTCTCTGCAGTACTAACTCAGCTAGTCCCCTTGTCCCGCTTTTTCCTGTAGCTCTGCAAATTTTTTATCTCCTCAAGTGCTTACCTAATACCTTTTTGAAAGCCATGATTGAATCTGCCACCACCACACTTCAGTGCATTCCAGATCCTGACCACTCGCTGTGTCGAAGAGCTTTTCTTCATTGTCTTTGATTCTTTTGCAGTTCACCATAAGTCTTCTGGTCCTTGAGCCTTTTGCCAATGGGAACAGTTTCTCGCTATCTACTCTGTCCAGAACCCTCATGATTTTGAACACCTCTGTCAAATCTCCTTCCAACCTTCTCTTCTCTCAGGAAAACAACCTCAGCTTCTCCAATATTTCCCTATAACCGAAGTCCCTCATCCCTGGAACCATTCTTGTAAATCTTTTATGCACTCTCTCTAATGGTTCACATCCTCCCTGAGTGTGATGCCCAGAATTGGACCCAATACTCTAGTTGGGGCTGAATCAGTGTTTTACAAAATTTTACTGTAACCTCTTTGATTTTGTACTCTATGCCTCTATTTACAAAGTCCAGATTCCATATGTGCCTTATTTACGGCTTTCTCAACTTACACTGCCACCTTCAACAATTTGAGCAAATGTACCCCTACATCTTTCTTTCCCTGCACCCATTTTAGAATTAAGTCCTCTATATGGCTGATGTAAAATAAACACATAGTATTATGCTGTTGACTTGAGCGATATAAGCACCTCTTCCCGTAATTGAGAATTGCAGCAGGAAATGCTGATGTGATACAAGTAGATGGTGAGACTAAGGGGTGTGAATAAATACTTGAATAGAAGTAGACTAAAATCGGGTGTTTTATTGTGGCGTGTACTAAATACATGGTAAACATTTTTTTTTGTTTTTTTTTCTGCTGTTTTGTGATTCAGATTTTGTGGAATTTAAACACAGACAATTTGTATTGGAATTTGATTGAACCAAAAGATTACCTGTCTTGTTTAATAATTGACTCTTTTTATTTTGAATAGGTGAAGGATATCTATCTCCATCCTGAGATGCTAACTGTTCAAAATGGCCTTCTGACTCCAACATTCAAGGCAAAGAGAGCAGAGCTGAAAAAATTCTTTAGTACACAAATTGCTGAACTTTACAAAAACATCACTGTATAAACAAATGCACATTTCTTTGAAGCAAATTTAATTAATGGCCTTGATCATTTGATAATGATAAACTGTTAACAGATGCTTTGCAATGATCTCCAACAAGAGTAAATATCAAAATATATATTCATATTTTGTACAACAAGCCTTATGAGCCAAAAATTTCAGCGCAGATCACTGTTTAAATGTATGGATTTCCAAAATGCCTTATATTTGAAACATTCATCTCTATCATGGGGGAATGGTATAGCAACTTGGAATGAGATGGAAGCACAAATTAAGTTGCACTTGAGTGGAAGGATGTACAGTTATCTCAAATGCACTATTGAGTAACATTCTTTTTATATCTATGTACACAGCAACTGTTGCACAAATGTTTAAAAGTGAAATGAAGATTAACACTGAAAGCTTTAACAAGATTACATATTTAATTTATAATGTCTCCCTAAGGTTTAATATTTGATGTATAAGGAAAGAAGGCTTGGCATTGTAAATGTTTTTGTACACAGAACCAAAAGAGAATTTGCAAAATTATCAGTAAAATTAAAATAAAGGTATGTTTTGTGTATCTCGGTTCATCATTGCAGTAAATTCTATCCATTGATCACAAAAACAACCTTGCTGTGCTGGAATGAGATGGATATAGTCACCTTGTAAGTTATGAGACCCTTTTCACTGAATGGTACTTTATCATGCAAAACGAGTTTCAGCAGTATATGTAGTCAGTTCTATTGTAGTTGATATCTTCTGCACTCAACCATCTTGCAGTCTTTAAGTGGAGGAATTGCAACAAAAAAAAACTCCATAACTCTCAGCTCCAGAAGTAGTTCTTTCATCCAATTGGGAACATGCAGCATATTGAGCTGCGCTGGTGTACTCAGAAATTTAAGAATCAAATGATACCATCTGTAGCTTGCTAACTGCATGATTATTTTTCCAACCAAAAAGCCCTTTATTCATGAGAGAAGGCACTTTCACATTATGGAATGGAAGGGCACATTATGGGATGGAGGGGTGGAAATAACCATGAAATTTAATTTTCTGCTTGCATATTTTGAGATTCTGTTCCAATAAACTGGAAGATCTTGCATTAACAAATGCAAATTATTTTTCACATGTTCTTGTGCCTCCAGAACTGGGCATGAATTATGCATGGGTACTCTGAAGTCGAGTAACCAATGCTCACTTAAATGTTGAAGAGTCATACGGACTCGAAACGTTAACTGTGTTCCTCTCTGCAGATGCTGTCAGACCTGCTGAGTTTTTCCAGGTATTTTTATTTTTGTTTTGGATTTCCAGCATCAGCAGTTTTTTGCTTTTATCTCACTTAAATAGTTTGCCTATCCACCTTAGTATACTGGGGCCCATTCAATTTCATAAATGGAAGAAGTGTTTATATTTCCTACAGAACAATTATGTAAGGGAATGAACGGTATTTGGTGAACATATGCTGTTTATGGACCACGGTGACTTAGAATTGTTTTGTTGAATCATCCATTATTATAAAGTAAATCTATTGATAATAGAAGTTTTGCATTTAATCCATACCTTGTCTATAAAGCTTTATTGTTGCTAGCCACACTTTTTCTGTTGTGTAGCAAGTCCTTTTACACTGAGATGTAGTGCAATGCTGAGTCAGTCTTTCTCATTATGAGTCACTGTTGGACACAGTTGATATATTGTTCTGTGTCTCCCAGCCACAGCTGAAAATCCCCTCCCTGTTGCCTGTTCTTCCTATCGCTTCTATTCCCAAATGCAATGTGTCTGCCCAAGCTGTTGAAATTTTGAATTACGGACTGTCTACTTGAAGCTAGGGAATTGGCACTGAAAGTTTAGAAATGAACTTTTTGCACTGTGGTCCAACACTACGGACACACAAAAAAATCCGTCGAAAGCTTAACTCCTGGTTTTGAATCAGCCATATTGCAGAATTGGTTGTTGAACTGTGGGAGCAGGGTTGCCTTGCATTCAGTAGGAACAACAGTTAGAGATCCTGAACCTTTCTCTTCTGCCTATGTTCTCACTTCTTACAACACAAGGGGAGGTGGTGGCATAGTGGTATTGTCATTGGGCTGGTATTCCAGAGACCCAGGGTAATGCTCTGGGAACTAGGGTTCAAATCCCATTATGGCAGATGGTGAAATTTGAATTCAATAGAAGTCTGGAATTAAAAGTCTGATGATAACCATAAAATCATTGTCATCCACTACGAAGGTTCTCTCTGGACTTTGGCCCGTCTCCTGTTCCACTTACTCCTGCCGACAAAGGCCCAACCAACAGAAATCATTGGCAGGCGCAGGGAATTCCCTGTAGAAGGGCACATCTGAAGTTCGCTCAGTGCGACTGTCCTGCTACATTAAAGACAGGATTCCAAAACATAACAATCTTATAAACCTCAATTCCCTGGGATTTTCACAGTGATGACCTTCTTAATTGACATAGACACAGGTTTCCTGCCCAATTAAAGGGGATAAGCTGGCTCTTGAAGCTGGAGGACCAATCGAGGACCTTCCAGCTTGAGAGAAGCAGCAGTCTGTGGTGGTCAGTAAGCAAGAGAGAGTGCACTTTAACATCTTAAAAACTGAAATTGAAAGATGGTTTTTGAAGCCAGGGCACCATTGTGGGAAGAGGAATCTCTCCACAGAGCGGCCTTTGGCTGCTTTCACTGTAGGCAGGCAGAGAGGGCCTCTGGACCTGCCTGGAGAGTTGGTCCCCTGGCCTGCTGCCAGGTGCTCACCTCCAGGCACCTAAACCTTAAACTGATCCCCATCGGTTGCAGGAAAATGGAGGCCAGCTGGAAAATCCCAGTCAGCCTCCTTCAATTTGACTTAAGGCTCTTAATGAACCTACGCAGTTACCCACCATGTGGAGGTGGGTGGCCCTGTCGGCCCCAAACCTATCTCCGGTAAAATGGCCAGCGCCGGGAAATCAGCACACTGGCTGGTGCTGGTATTTTCAGGAGCTGCTATTTTCAAGCCCAGTCCATGTCTGATCCTACACCTGGCAGGGCCTGAAAATTTACCCAATTGTTACAGCTACTTGTTTTTAAAAAAACTAAAATTTTTGTTAATCATTTTTTTTAAATGTTTGTGATATTTAGGAGAGATGGCTGTGTAGTGGTAATGTCATTAGACTAATAATCCTGAGACCCAGGCTAATGCCCCAATGATGGGGATTCAAATCCTGCCATAGCAGCACTGGTAGAATTTGAATTCAATTAATAAAAAAATCTAAAAAAGTAAGTCTACATCGAAAACACTCCCACAAACTTTACACCCAGTTTTTATACACATAAAAATACACTTTTATGTGTCACAGTTAATTCCCATTCTTATAATCATAAACTGCTACAATTATATATATTTCCCCCAAATTTCACTTAATTTTTAATTCCCTTCCATTTACTCTTATTTTTAGATGGTCTGGCTAAAAATAAATCGGCATAATAAAACATTTTTTGAAATAATTTGTGGCATTTTGGAAATGAAATCGAGAACGCAAAGTGTTGCATAATTGGGTTTCACAAGCATCAAGGTTGTGTATTTTAATCCTCTTTTTTTCCTATACCCTGAGGGCAGTGACTTTATGCAGCACTGCTAAGTTAGGCATTGGCAGGCCCGCAGGCCCAAGACATCTGGCAAACGTTTGGACCGTTGGTAAGTTACTGGAGTTTGACTTCACATTCCCTGTGTTCACATTTCATCAGCATTGACTGGAATGCAATACTTTTTTTATTCATTCATGGGATGTGGGCGTCACTGGCTAAGCCAGCATTTATTGCCCATCCCCAATTGCCCATTTTCAGATGGCATTTAAGAGTTAACCGCATGTGACTCCAGACCCACATTTAAGAGTCAATGTAGGCCAGCAGATTTCCTTCCCTACTAGGCATTAGTGAACCACATGGGGTTTTATGACAATCGGCAATGGTTTCCTCAGCATTAGATTCAAATTCCACAATTTGCCATGGTGGGATTATGCCACCACCTCCCCTCAAATACTGAGCTGAAGCCCCAGCTAACTTTCTCATCACCACCTCCCTTTCTCCCCTTTGCTCTCCATCTAAGCTCAGGACCATTAGGATAATTGTGGTATGCTAATAGTTGACTTAGCTGAAATCACTGAGGACTGGAAATCCAGTCTGGGAGCTGTGGCCCAGGTAATCACCAGGTGCTACCTTTACACATTCTGGCATAGAAATTTATTTTCAGTCTTCATTTTAAGCCTGCACTCTTCCAAACGGGAATTCAGAAGCATAAGCTAGAACTCAAGATCTGTGTGACTTCATGACTTTTTGCGATCTGCTTTTGTGAGATTTGCCTTTTAGTTCAATCTTTTGTAAGGTTTTCACTTGTCTTCTAGCTTCAGTTTCAGGCCTAGGTTTATCTCAGCCCAAATGACGATAAGAATGCTGCAATTGGCTTCCTGCCCCGAGCTATATATTGCTGAAAAGCAGCCAGTGTTCCTGCTTCAGATCGTTTTTCAGTCACTTCAGCTGCAAAGTAGGCATGGAAGAAATTACGGGAAAAATCTTTCCCTGGTTGGGGGGGCGGGGGAGTATGGGAATGGGCAAGCCTCCAACCAATCGGGGGCATGCCGCCATTTTACATGGGCAGGCCAATTAAGGCCCACGCAGTGTGAGGCTTGCCCGGAAGCGCTGAGTGCTCCCTGTGCGGGCGGGGATATTTCTTGAGGGGTTCCTTGCACTCTTTCGCGCATGCAAGCGAAAGAGCACAGAGATCTCCCCGAGACACGCGGAGGTGCCTCAGAGAGATTTGTATCAGCGCTAAAGTTTTAAATAAAGGTTTTAAACACTTTTAAAACATGTCCCCTCATGTGACACTATCATATGAGCTGGGACATGTATCCATTTTTATTAGATTTTAAAACACTTCATGAAACCTCATCCTGCCCATGGATGAGGTTTCGTGAAAAACATGAAGGCCGCCTGGGCTCTTCGCCTACCTGCCAACCTTAAGGTTGGATGGGCAGCTCATTGAATTGAATTAATTAGGTTTTAAATGGCCTTACAGACCTTTGACAATTCGGCGTGCCCGCTGAACTGAAAATCTAAATGACGCACGGTGACATCAGGACACCCGCCCAATGTCACCGTGCATCATTTTTAGCGTTGGCAAGCGGGTCCCGCTTGCCAACAGTAAAATTCTTCCCTAGATGAAGAGGGGATTGGGTTTGACACGTGACCACTGTTGAATAACCATGGTGCTCAAACATTAAGAATAACTGCTTGGAGAAGCTGTAGGGGGGGGGGGGGGGGGGGGGGGTGGGGGGGGTGGGGGGGGGGGGGGGGGTTGCTTGATTAGTGCGCTCAATCCTAGTTCACCTTGATCAAGGGGTACCTTCTGTGGCACACAAAAGTGTTGCTGTTCTGCATAACTTACTTAATGTCCTGGAGTGACTCCATGGTTATTGTTCATTAGGAAAGTTCAGGGGAAGGAGACTTTGTGACTTAATGTAAGTTCCAAAGTTATGAAACAGAATAAAATTGATTTGGATTTACTGTCACTAGTGTAGGATTGGAAAAGTAAGGAATGAAATGCAATGATTAGGAATAAATTAAAAATTAGGTGGAACTATTTCTTATGGAGGGTAATAGATACAAAAAATAAATTATCAAGAAAGGTTATAGTAAAGCTTCTTTTAATATCTAGATGTGCTTTGGAAAATGGGATAGATGAATAGGATGGAAAGACAGCACTGTGATCAATCAAAGACGGGTATGTTGGGTCAAATGACTCTTTTCAATTGCTAAAACTTCACATTGATGTGAACATATGAATAGGAAAAGATGAGCTGGTCCTTTGAGCCTGCTCCATGCTGCAAACAGTTTTGGCCCCCTTATCTAAGGAAAGATATACTGGCATGAGAGGCAGTCCAGAGAAGGTTCACTAGGTTGATTCCAGGAATGGAGGGATTGTCTTATGAGGAGAGGTTGAGTAGGTTGGGCCTGTACTCACTGGAGTTTAGAAGAATGAGAGGCGACCTTATTGAAACATAAGATTCTTAAGGTGTTTGGCAGGGTAGATGCTGAGAGGTTCTTTCCCCTTGTGGGAGAGTCTAGGACCAGAGGGCATAATCTCAGAGTAAGAGGTCACCCATTTAAGACAGAGATGAGGAGGAAGTTCTTCTCAGGGGGTAGTGAATCTGTGGAATTCTTTACCACAAAGGGCTGTAGAGGCTGTGTCATTAAATATATTCAAGGCGGAGATAGACAGATATTTAATCAGTAAGGGAATCAAGGATTATGGGGAAAAAGCAGGAAAGTGGAGATGATGATTATCAGATCAGCCATGAATGGCAGAGCATACTCGATGGGCCGAATGGCCTACTTCTGCTCCCACATCTTATAGATTATGGCAACAGCAACTTGCACTTCTGTCGTGCATTGAACGTAACATAATATTCTAATATCTGGAAAGCATTGAATAGTCAACACTAGAGGTAAAATAGTTGAAGCAGGGAATGGAGAAAGGCAATAGTTAGAAAGGGAATCCTTAACATCGACTCTGGACTCCATGAAGTTTCACGGCATCAGGTCAAACATGGGCAAGTAAACCTGCTGATTACCACATACCACCCTCTCTCCACTGATAAATCAGTGCTCCTCCATGTTGAACACCACTTGGAGGAAGCACTGAGGGTGGCAAGAGTGCAGGATGTCCATCACAAAGAGTGGCTCGATAGCACCACTACTGACCGAGCTGGCTGAGTCTGCAATGACGTAGCTGCTAGACTGGGTCTGCGGCAGGGAACCAACAAGAGGGAAAAACATACTTGACCTCATTCTCACCAACCTGCCTGCTGCAGATGCATCAGGCTGGGGTCAACAAGAAACTCCATTTAGAGAAAGGAGCCTGAGCTCCGGTATTTAGTACCATCTGCACCCCTCTCTCCTGGGCCCTGATAGGAACCAACCTATGTAAATTGCAAGTGTTCTGGGTGTCTGGATGCACCTGCACCATTACCTCTGGATTTCCTCAAGGACTTATCCTTGGCAACCTATTGCTCAACTACATGCTGCCCTCATCTAAAGACATATTCAGTTTCACACATGCTGACGAGACCCAGCTTTACCTTCCTATCAGTTCTCTCTACTCCTCCATGTTGTCAGAATGTTTAGTAGATATCTAGTCATGGATAAACCACAATTTTCTCCAATTAAATACTGGGAAGGCCAGAGCTATCATCTTCAACTCCGACCATAAACTCCATTACCTCACTGCATGTTCCATCTACCTGTCTGGACACTGTCTTGAGTCAAGTCCATCTGTTTGGAATTTTTTTTTCATTCACGGGACGTGGGCTTCGCTGGCTGGGCCAGCATTTATTACCCGTCCCCAATTGTCCTTGAGAAGGTGGTGATGAGCTGCCTTCTTGAACCGCTGCAGTCCATGTGGTGTAGGTACACCCACAGTGCTGTTAGGAAGGGAGTTCCAGGATTTTGACCCAGTGATAGTGAAGGAACAGCGATATATTTCCAAGTTGGTTGTGAGATCACTTTTTTTTGCAATAATATACTTTATTCATAAAATATCTTCAACCATATTCCAAACCATTTCAAAATCACCATTACAAAAGTACAATCAGGTTCAGTTTTTACAACATGTATCACAAGGTGCATCAGTACAAACAATGAATATTACAATCATTTGCAGACATTCATTTTGAGCTGTACAGCCCAAGAGGATTTAAACAGTAACAGAATTACCTGGAAAAACTCAGCAGGTCTGGCTGGCAGTTTTTCCAGATAATTCTGTTGTTGTTTTGGATTTCAAGTATCCGCAGTTTTTTGTTTTTACCTTAGGATTTAAACAGTTCCCAGTCCCTCAGTGCACTATGGCAGAAAGGTCTTAGACAGCGACCTTTCCCCATTGCACCTTTGCAGCAGCTGCCCCAAGCTTTAGTGCATCCCTCAGCATGTAGTCCTGGACTTTAGATTGTGCCAGTCTGCAACACTCGGTCAGGGACAACTCTTTACACTGGAAGACCAACAAGTTTCGGGCAGACTAAAGACCGTCTTTCACCGAGTTGATGATCCTCCAGCTGCAATTGATGTTTGTCTCGGTGTGTGTCCCTGGGAACAGCCCGTAGAGCACAGAGTCCTGTGCTCAGCATGAACCTCGACAGAAACCACTGCATCTCTCTCCAGACCTTCTTTGCAAAGGCACATTCCACAAGGAGGTGAACAATGGTCTCGTCCCCACCACAGCCACCTCGAGGGCATCGTGCAGAGGGAGTGACACTCCTGGCATGTTGGAAGGAGCTGACAGGGAGGGCCTTTCTCACCACCAACCAAGCTACATCTTGGTGTTTGTTGGAAAGTTCTGGCGATGAGGCATTCTGCCAAATGACTTTGACAGTCTGCTCGGGGAACCATCCCACCGGATTCACTCTCTCCTTTCCCCACTGGGCCTCTAAGACGTTACGTGCCGACCACTGCCTGGTGGACTTTTTTCTCTGCATAAATTTTTCCATGAGGGACAGGTGGTATGGCATGGGCCAACTACTTGGAGCGTTCCGCGGCAACATGGCCAGACCCATTCTTCGCAACACCAGGAACAGGTAGAACCTCAGCACGTAGTGACACTTGGTGTTTTTGTACTGAGGGTCTACGCACCACTTGATGCAGCCACACACAAAGGTAGCCATCAGTATAAGGGCAATGTTGGGCACATTGTTTCCCCCTTTATCTAGAGGCTTGTACATCGCGTCCCTGCGGACACGGTCCATTTTTGACCTCCAGATAAAGCGAAAGATGGCTCGGGTGATCGCCACCACACAGGAGTGTGGAATGGGCCAGACCTGCGCCAAGTACAGCAAGAGCGAGAGTGCCTCACACCTGTTGACCAGGTTCTTACCTGCAATGGAGAGGGAGCGTTGCTCCCACATGCCCAGTTTCCTTTTCACCATAGACTCTCGCTCCTTCCAGTTTCTAACGCATGCCCTGGTCCCTCCAAACCATATCCCCAAGCACCTTCAGGCCGTCAGCCCTGACAGTGAAGGGGACAAAGGATCGGTCAGCCAGTTCCTGAAGGACATGGCCTCGCTCTTCCCACGATTTACCTTGGCTCCGAAGGCCAGTTCGTACTGGTCGCAGATGTGGATCAGTCTTTGCACCGACAGCGGATCCGAGCAGAAGACGGCAACATCGTCCATGTACAGGGAGGCTTTGATCTGAGTGCCTTCACTGCCTGGGATCGTCAGTCCTCTTATATCCGGATCCTTCCTGATGGACACAGCAAAGGGTTCTATGCAACACATGAAAAGAACAGGCGAGAGAGGACAGCCCTGCCTGACTCTATATTTAATCGGAAAGCTATCTGATTCCCACCCATTGATTGAGACTGCGCTACTGATGTTAGTGTAGAGCAGTTGGATCCAATTGCAAATTCCCTCCCCAAACCCCATTTTGGAGAGCACATCCACCATGTAGATGCCCGATATTCTGTCAAATGCCTTCTCCTGATCCAGGCTGATGAGGCAGGTATCCACACCCCTGTCCTGTACATAGGCAATCGTATCCCTGAGCAGCGCAAGACTGTCAGAGATCTTCCAGCCCGGCACAGTACAGGTCTGGTCAGGGTGGATCACCAATTCCAGAGCGGATTTGACCCGATTGGTGATGACCTTGGACAGAATCTTATAGTCCACATTCAACACTGAAATGGGTCGCCAGTTTCTAATTTCCTCCCTTTCCCCCTTGTGCTTGTAAATGAGGATGATAATGCCTTTCCTCATGGATTCTGACATACTGCCGGCCAGGAGCATATTCTCGTACAATTCTAGCAGGTCTGGGCCGATCCAGTCCCACAGAGCCAAATACAACTCTGCTGGCAAGCTGTCGCTTCTGGGAGTTTTACTCTTCTCGAAGGACTCAAGGGCCTTAGTCAGTTCGTCAGGAGTTAATGGTTTGTCCAGGCTCTCCCATGTACTGTCATATAAGACCTCCGTGATAGAGGACAGGAAAGACTGGGAGGCCGTGCTGTCTGTGGACTTCACGTCATACAATCCGGCATAAAAGGATTTGCTGATCCTCAAAATGTCGGACTGCGATGACTTTACTGAGCCGTCTTGTTCCTTCAGGCTGCTGATCACAGAGCTCTCTCTGTGTACCTTTTGGAAGAAGAAACGTGCGCATGTCTCAGCCTGCTCCACGGAGCGGACTCTGGAATGGAAGATGATCTTGGAGGTCTCCGAGGCAAAAGGCGAGGCTTGCTGGCTCTTCACCTCTTGGAGTTCCTCCTTGATATCGACCTCCATCGACTGTAGCTGGAGCAGATTCTCCATGTTTTTCTGGAGTCGGGACATTTCCTTCTGTTCCTTTCTAGCTTTCTGGGTGCCTTTGAGGATGAAAACCCTCTTGATGTTTCCCTTGATCGCTTCCCACTAGTGTGTCAGAGACTCAAAGAGGGGTTTCACGGTTCTCCAACCTTTGTAATCCCTATTGAGCTCCTCAATGTTCTCTGGGATCAGCAGTTCCACGTTTAGCTTCCATGCCCCCCCTGCCCACCCTCTGGTCCTTCTCTAGACCTGATCCATTGGTTGTGGGATTGCTTAGCTCTGTCTATCACTTGCTGCTTATGCTGTTTGGCATGCAAGTTGTCCTGTGTTATAGCTTCACCGGGTTGACACCTCATTTTTTGGTATGCCTGGTGCTGCTCCTGGTATGCCCTCCTGCACTCTTCACTGAACCAGGGTTAATCCCCAGGCTTGATGGTAATGGTAGAGTGGGGAAAATGCCAGTCCATAAGGTTACAGATTGAATTCGAGTACAATTCTGCTACTGCTGGTGGCCCACAGTGCCTCATGGATGCCCAGTCTTGAGTTGCTAGATCTGTTTGAATTCTATCCTATTTAGCACGGTGGTAGTGCCACACAACACGATGGAGGGGATCCTCAATGTGAAGGCGGGACTTCGTCTCCACAATGACTGTGGGGTGGTCAGCCTGATCAGCCAGAGGCAGAGCTGCGGACCTGAAAGATCGACTTTAAAAAATATCGGAACCTTCGGGCTGAATTCTGATTTTATTTACGGCCGCTCTATCAGTGTCAGTGTCAGTATCAATTTCACTGAGTTGCTGTGCTTCTGCTTCTGACCTTCAGACAGCTTCCTGGATCCAATTATTTTTTTGAAAAGCCCACTAGAAAACCACAAAGCTGCCTGAAGGCCAACAGCAGCAGCGCAACAACTGAGAGAGTTCTTGGTTGAAAAATGGTAAGTAAAATCTCTACTTTAGAACCAAGTGGATGCTGCAGGCATGGGGAGATGGTTGGGGTGTCTTGGAGGGGTGGAGGGGAGGTTGACGCAGTTGGAGGGGTGGGGGGGGGTAGGTTAGGCGATCTTGGATTGTTGGGGGTAGGTTGGGGGCTCTTGGAGGGGTGGGAAGTAGGTCAGGAGGTGTTGGAGGGGTGGGGGAGGTCTGGGGATATTGGAGAGTTGATGGGAGGTTGGGGGGCGTTAGAAGGTTCAGGGGAGGTCAGGGGGTTTTGGAGGTTTGCGGGGAGGTCAGAGGGGTATTGGAAGTTGGGGAGGTCAGGGAGGTGTTGGAGTGGTGGTGGGAGGTCAGGGAGCTGTTGGACGGATGGGTAGCAAGGATGGTGTGGGATGTCGTGGGATGGGGGTGTCACTCTTCTTTGCTGTTGGAGCTTCTTATTTATTAATTAAATTTTTCCATCTTAGGCTGTAAATTCAGTGTACAACACAATTTGTATGACAATTTCCATGGGAAGTGGAAACAACACAGTTCTTGAGTTAAGGCCGTACTGAATTTATGTACTTTGTATGACTTTTCACTGAAAAGTTCAGATCAGCAATTCAACCTACTCTATATTTTTCCTAAGCTGCTGGTAGATGGCTAGCTGATGGTCAAGCAGCTGTGGCCATTTTTTATTTTAACATCTCCATCTTCCTGTGCCCCGTCTCTTTCTCCTACCCACATTGGCAGCGCCTACCTCTGAGGGCGGGGCTGCTGATCTTTCAGCGCTGAAGGCCAAATGTGCAAATTATTTAAAGTTAGTAGTCAAGTACAAAAAGCAATCAGAAAAGCTAATTGAATGTTAGCTTTTCTCTCAGTTGAGCTACATTACAAAAGGGAGGAGGTTATGCTTCAATGGATAAAACATCAGTTAGACCCATCTGGAGTACTGTGTTATGTTTAAGGGACCATCTCTCTGGGAGGATATATTAACCTAAGAGGAATTACAGCACAAATTCATCAGAATTATATCAAGGCTTAGAGGGTTTAATTATAGGCACACGTTCCATAAATTTGGCTTGTATTCCCTTCAGGTTTCGGGCTGGTGTGATTCAAGTGTTTAAAATTTTTAAAGGATTTGATAGGTAGAATCATACAGCATTGAAGGAAGCCTTTTTGTTTATTGTTCCAGCTCTCTGAAAGAACAACCGATTAGTCCCGCTCCCCTGGTCTTACTATCCTCCCTCACTACTGTTCAACGCAGAATCTGGCTTGAGAGTTGAAGACCCTCAGATCCTCAGGGTTGCATAACTCTGTTAGTAGAGAGCATTCTAGGAGATCTTTCATCATTTGGATGCCTCTCTGCAGTCACAGTCAACAGAAGTTATTTGGTTATTGACCCTCCTATCAGTGGAAACAGTTTCTTCCAATGTACTCTTTTCAAAACACTTCATAATATTGAATACCTCTAGTAAATCTCTGCTCAACCTTTGTTTCAAGGAGAACAGTCCCAGCAGCTCTACTACCTAGAGGGAGAGGGTGGCATAGTGGTAATGCTGTTGGACTAGTAACCCAGTCTAGTGCTCTGGGATGTGGGTTCAAATCCCACCATGGGAGCTGGTGGAATTTGAATTCAATTAATTAATCTGGAATCTAAAGCTACTCTCACTCATGGTGACCATGAAACTGTCATTAAAATGTTCACAAATGCTGCTATGGTCTCTCCATATGACTGAATTCCCTCACCCCTGTTACCATTCTGGTAAATCTCCTCTGCAAGGCACAGAATTGGACACAATACTGAAGTCTCACTAATGATTTACAAAGGTTTAGGATAGCTTTCTTGCTTTTGTATTCTGTGCCTCTATTTATAAAGCTAAGAATGCCAAAGTCTTATCAATTTGTTCTGCCACCTTGAAAGATTTGAGTCTGTGATCCCCAGCTCTCTCTGTTCCTGCCCTTTGTTTAAAATGTTACCATTTCATTTATACCATCTCTCTTCATTCTTCCTTCCAGAATCTATCACTTCATACTTCTCCGCACTAAATTTCACCTCTTATTTTTCTGCAGGGAGTGGTGGCCACTGCTGGGACTACATGCTAGAGAGGAGCCATGAAACCCAGACAATCATAAATCTGGAGTCTCGCTTGGACCAGGCTGGCAGGTCCCGGCACAGGAGACGGGGAGCTGGGGAGAACAGGGTGGGGGGGGGGGTTCTCCAATGGTCACGGGGGCCTGAGAAGGAGACATCCCGCTCTTGACCAGACACCAGGTTTCACCTGGCAGGCTGGTCCCTTGGTGCTGGCTGTGGGAGGGGGCCCTTAAGCTACTAAGTGCTCATTATTTGACCACTTATGGGGCTCAGTTGGCCCTTGAGCGAGTGGGCTGCCACTGGTAAAATTGCAGCCAGGATGGAGGTGTGGGGTTTGGGGAGGGTGTTATTTGGAGCAGATAAGCAGCGGGCAGAGAACCACTGCCCAATTTTACGGCCACTCCCTGCCTGCCATTCCCAGCCCTGCAGGGGAGAGGGGAGGGGGGAGGTGGGTATGTGGGACTATAAAATTCTGGCCTACATACATTTCTAACCTTTGTGTCGTCTACGAACTTCTAAAGTGTGCCCCCCTATATCTAATTCCGCGCTATTTATATAAAAAGTAGTCCAATGCCAATTTCTGAGAGACACAACTCTATTCTTTCTTCCAGCCTGAGAAACAGCCATTTACTACTATGATTTCTATCAACGAATTTTGTATCCACACTGCCATTGGCTCTTTAAAACCAAGTGGTTATGTTTTTTTCATTCGCTCATGGGATATGGGCATCGCTGGCTGGGCCAGCATTCAATGCCTATCCCTAACTGCCCTTGAGAAGGTGGTGGTGAGCTGCCTTCTTGAACTGCTGCAGTCCATGTAGTGTAGGTACACCCACAGTGCTGTTAGGAAGGGAGTTCCAGGATGTTGACCCAGCGACAGTGAAGGAACAGCGATATTTTTCTAAGTCAGGATGGTGAGTGACTTGAGGGGAACTTCCAGGTGGTGGTATTCCCACGTGTCCGCTGCCCTTGTCCTTCTAGACGGTAGTGGTTCTGGATTGGGCCGGTGTCTAAGAAGCTGGCTAAGGAGGCTTGGTGAGTTTCTGTGTACATCTTGTAGATGGTACACACTGCTGCCACTATGAGTTGGTGGTGGAAGGAGTGAATGTTTGTGGATGGGGTGCCAATCAAGTGGGCTGCTTTGTCCTGGATGGTGTCAAGGTTCTTGAGTGTTGATGGAGCTGCACTCATCCAGGCCAGTGGAGAATATTCCATCACACTCCTGACCTGTGCCTTGTAGGTGGTGAACAGGCTTTGGGGAGTCAGGAGGTGAGTTACTCGCCACAGGATATCTAGCCTCTGAACTACTCTACTCTTGTAGCCAGTATTTATGTGGCTCGTCCAGTTCAGTTTCTGGTGAATGGTAACTCTCAGGATGTTGATAGTGGGGGATTCAGTGATAGTAATGATATCGAATGTCAATGCAATGGTTAGATTCGCTCCTGTTGGAGATGGTCATTGTCTGGCACTTGTGTGGCACGAATGTTACTTGCCATTTGTCAGCCCAAGCCTGGATATTGTCCAGGTCTTGATGCATTTGGACATGGACTGCTTCAGTATCTGTGGAGTTAAGGATGGTGCTGCACATTGCACAATCATCAGCGAATATCCCCACTTCTGAAGTTATGATGGAAGGAAGGTGATGAAGCAGCTGAAGATGGTTGGACCTAGGCTTGATAGATCCTAACTTTTAATTTGTTTGTTTAGATATGTGCAGATGGGCTACTGAACAGTCACCAGAGTCAGCTAATGAACTTTTAACAAAAGAATAAAATTTATTTAACAAGAAAAGATGAACTATATTACAATACTCCTTTATCCACAATTATACCTTTACAGATATAAACAGATTTGTAAGGATAACACAAGTTACAAAAGCTATCTTATACTCTAATGTTAACAGTAAGTACACAGTTCATGTTAACCAATAGGCGGCCTGTGGTCAGACACACCACACTCTGAAACCAAGTGACAGATGCCACCTCAACCAGATGCTATGGATCTTTTGTCAACTCCTGCCAGACGCTTGTCACACTGTGAGTCAACCAGTCTCACTGAACTCCGTCTTCACACGAGGGTTTCCAATCTCCACTCTCCAAAATCTCACCTTGGAATCTTCTCTCAACCCAATGCTTTCTCTTAAACACCTTCTGCAATGGTTCACCTCCAGGGTTTCAAACTCTCCTTCCAATGTTCCTCTCCCCTGGGTCACCACATGCATTCAAGCTTTCCTCCACACACTCTCTCTCACTGACTCAGTTGTTAACAGTACACCGCTGCTTCCTACGCCCATAGCAAAGAGTTACAGACCTTCAGTTGCCTCTTTGGACCTTCTGGCTTCTCACAAGCCTTTATCCCTTTAAGCTTGAAGCTTGGAGCCTTTCTCTGCTCCTCACTCTTAACTCCACTTAACAGGACCTTTTCCAAGTTCCTGTCTTTGCTTTGACTAGAAGGTCTTCTTGGGACTTTTTCCTGTTCCACTTTCCTGGATTTGGGGACCCTCTCCTTTAGCTTGGGACAGGCTATCTGTCCCTTTTGCTCCAGTCTCTCTCTGGTAGCTACTTTCAACCAACTTTAGCTTGAAACTGGCTGTCTGAGCCTTCTAGGCTGCTTCTGCCTGGCAGCTGTCTTCAAACTGAACTCAAAACTGCTGTTTCTTTAGTTTGTGTGTGTGGGGTGGGGGGGGAGGTGTTGGTGGAGCTGCCTCTCTGGACCCCAGTTGCTAGGCAACAGCACAGTTTTTTTCTACTCTTGTGTTTGCTTAACTTCTCTTAAGGAATTGTAAAACTCATTAGAACTGCAGACACCTTTTAAAAAGTGAAACTAAAACTCAACTTGACCTTTTCTTAACACACAAATACAGAAATACAGATCAAACTTAAACTTTAAAGCTAAAACTCACAAATACAAATATAACTTACCTAAACTATTGCTATTTCCTAACACTTGTTGGAGATGGGTCATTGCCTGGCACTTGTGTGGTGTGAATGGTACTTGCCACTTGGAAGCACAAGCCTGGATATTGTCCAGATCTTGCTGCATTTGGACATGGACTGCTTCAGTATCTGAGGAGTCGTGAATGGTGTTCAGCATTGTGCAATCATTAGCATATATCCCCACTTCTGACCTTATGATGGAAGGAAGGTCTGACAGATAGGGAAGCTATTTCTTCTGATAAAGTAATCAACAACAGTGAGATATAACCATGAAATTAGAACTCGTTGTTTTAGGAGGGAGAATAGGAAGCTCTTTTTCCATAAAAAGGGTAGTAGAATTTTCTGTCCCAGTGGCTGTGGATGCTGGTGACTTCATGACTGATCGAGTTAGATTTTTGTTAGGTAAGCATAGAAATCAAAGATGGGTAAATGGAATTGAGGTAAAGATCTAATTGAATGGTCAGGCTCCAAGGCTGAATGGCCCACTCCCATCCCTATGAAAAATATTGTGTCTGCAGCTTTGCCTGTTCATTGCTACACTAATGATTATACATTGTTACACTCATGATTGGTAACTATGGTGTCATTCAAATATTGGAGTATCAAAGGAAACTTGGCAATGAGTCTTTGGTGGTTAATGGAGTTGAAATAAATTTTCCAAATTAAATCTTTTTTTAAATGATGAATTGCTGCGCCCCTTGAGATGGGGTGAAACGTATTTCACTCTTGGTCGGCATTAAACATTCCCAGTGGAGGGAATCGAACCCTCATTAATACCTCCAAGGACTGCCAACCCTAAATCGCACAGTATCAATAAGCACTTGGACAGTGGAGTGAACCACGGTTTTGCTGCAGCCTCCCAGACACAGGGGGCGCCTTGAACCCAACTCCGGGAGGCTGAGCGTGCGCAGATTTGCCTGTCGGTCACATCCATTGTAGATACAAAATGGGGATGGAGAGTGATTGTACCAAAATCGCTTTAAACACATAACTAAAATCTTTGAAGACTTATTGTCGAAAAACAGTTTAAAACATTTATAATAGTTAAATGTAGTCCTCCATAATGTTTTGCCTTTGCTTTTCTGACAGTAGTCGCCTCTCTTTTGTTTCAACTCCCCCCGTGTCTCCTAACGGTCCATTCCGGATTGCGCCAACCATTTGATTTTTTTTTAGCGGGAGAAATTGCGGAATGAGAACGGAATAACGGGCAGGAGAGCGGAAAACCGGGCGGGTGAGATTGCGGAGTGAGTGCGGAAAACCGGGCGGGTGAGATTGCGGAGTGAGTGCGGAAAACCGGGCGGGTGAGATTGCGGAGTGAGTGCGGAAAAGCGAGCGGGAGAGATTGCGGTTCAACTCCCTGGTAAGAGTCTGTTAATAAACTTAAAGTCCATGCAACTGAACGCAAATTATTGACCTGGTTAAGAAATTGAATGAATGGTAGAAGACAGAGAATAGGGATAATGATTAAGCACCCTCCAATTAACTGGATGTGACTAATGGTGTTCTGCAAGGATCTAGTTGGGACCTCAACTATTCACAGTATTTACTAACAACATTTTTATTTTGCTTATGGAGGATGGTGTGAAGTGCTGGAAGGATTTTGGAGGCTGATTGACAGCTTTGTGTACTCACCTTTCATGGCCAACAAGTCCCGGAGGTAACAAGCAGGGCAGACAAAGGGGAACCAGTGGACATAATATATTTGGATTTCCAAAAGGAGTTCACTAAGGTACCGCACATAAGGCTACTTAATAAGATAACAACCCATGGTGTTGGGGATAGTATATTAGCATGGATAGAGGATTGGCTAACTAATAGACGATAGAGTTGGGATAAAGGGGGCATTTTCGGGATGGCAACTTGTGGAGTGCCGCAGAGATCAGTGCTGGGGCTACAATTATTTACAATATATATTAATGACTTAGATAAGGGAAGTGAATGCACTATCGCCAAGTCTGTGGATGACACAAAAATAGGTGGGAAGGCAAATGGTGAGGATGACACAAGGAGTCTACAGAGCGATATAGACAAGTTAAGTGAGTGGGCAAAAACTTGGCAGATGGAATATAATGTGGGAAAATGTGAGGTTATGCACATTGGCAGGAAGAATAGAGGAACTGAATATTATTTAAGTTGAGAAAGGTTGCAGCACAAAGGGATTTGGGAGTCCTTGTGCATGAATCCCAAAAAGCTAACATACAAGTTGAACAGATAATAGGTAAGGCAAATGGGATTTTGGCCTTTATTTCAAAGGGAATGGAGTATAAAAATAAGGAAGTCTTGCTAAAACTATACAAGACACTAGTTAGACTACACCTAGAACACTGTGAACAATTTTGGTCCCCTTATCCAAAGGAAGATATATTGGCATTGGAGGCAGACCAGAGAGGGTTCACCAGGTTGATCCCGGGTATGGAGGGATTTTCTTATGAGGAGAGGTTGAGTAGGTTGGGCCTGTACTCATTGGAATTTAGAAGAATGAGAGGTAACCTTATTGAAACATATAAGATTAGGGGACTTGACAGGGTAGATGCTGAGAGGTTGTTTCCCCTTGTGGGAGAGTCTAGGAGAGGGCTTAATCTCTGAGTAAGAGGTCACCCATTTAAAACAGAGATGAGGAGGAATTTCTTCTCAGAGGGTAGTGAATCTATGGACTTCTTTGCCACAGAGGGCTGTAGAGGCTGGGTCATTAAGTATATTCAAGGCCGAGATAGATTTTTAATCAGTAAGGGAATCTAGGGTTATGGGGAAAAGGCAGGATTTGAGGATTATCAGATCAGCCGTGATCTCATTGAATGGCGGAGCAGATGCGATGGGCCGAATAGCCTACTCCTACATCTTATGGTAACTTGATTCCGGGGTCTTCTGGCCTAGAGGCAGGAGCACTTCCAATTGAACCTCTCGAGTTCCCTATCAACAGCTTAGGTGATGGGATAGAATCATCTCCGAGTTTGCCAATTAATTCAAAGCAGATATTAATAGATTAAATGAATGGGCAAATGGATTTCAGTATTGGCAAATTTGAGGTCGTCCACTTTGGACCTAAAAAGTGTAGAACAGAGTACTTTCCAAATGATGAAAAGCTGGAAAATTGGAATCTAAATCTAAAGAGATTTGGGAGGTTTCTGTACAAAGGGAATTAAAATGCCATGAATAGGTACAAAAAGTATCAAAAGAGCTAATGGAATGCTGGCTTTTATATCAAGAGGACTTAAATACAAGGAGGTAGAAGTTATGCTTCATCTATACAAAAGCCCTGGTTAGACCACGCCTGGAGTACTGTGAGCAGTTCCGGGCATCACACTTTAGGAAGAATATATTGGCCTTAGAGGGAGTGCAGCATATATTTACCAGAATGTTGAGGCGTCTAGCACGAAGGCAGGAGAGCCTAAAAAATTAGAGCTAGACCTTTCAGGTGTGAATTTAGGAAACATTACTGCACATGAAGGATGGTAGAAGTTTGAAACGCTCCTCTGTAAATGGCACTTCATGCTAGGTCAATTGTTAAGTTTAAACTTTGAGATCGGTTAACAAATGTCTATCTGAGGTATTGAGATAGATGAGGCAAAGGCAAGTGTGTGAAGTTAGATCACACATCAGCCATGGTCTCATTGACTGGAGTCTAAATGGTCTACTCCTGTTCCTATGTATCTGAATATCTGTGTGAGTGGACACTTGTGTGTGTGCGCATATTTAAGAGAATGTCTCTGTTTTTCCAGAGTAATTCGTCTTGGGATATTTCAAGTATCATTTCCTATTGGATCTCATGTAACCATGCTCTGTTTTGAGAGAAGCTGCATCAAGATTGCTATAGAATGATTCCACTTTACCTCATCTTTACTGTTCATTATTTTTTACTTATAGATTTTGACCTGATGCAAAACATCTGAGAAAAGCAATAATGAGAAAAACCAAAGGCGCTTCCACTTCAAAAGGATCTAATTTGCCTGTACACCAAAACACAAGAGCTGAGGTGCTTTAGCCTTAAAGTTGTTTATGTTTTTTTTTGAATGTCTTTTTGATAAGAACATAAGAGACAGGAGTAGGCCTACTCTGCCTCTTTTAGGGAAGGCCTGCTGAGTAACATGCCACTTGGGCACTTAACTGGACACCGGCACGCCTTCCCTGGGATCAAGGACCCCAGGACAGAATCAGAAGCCGGCAGCTCTGTTGAACAACAGTGCCATCAGGGAGGTGGTCGTTGCTGCTGGTATGACACCCACCCAAGGCCTAGGATCATTGCTGGATCCCAGGCACAGGTGAATAATAGTGGGAGGGGTGTTGCAGGGGTGGTGGGGAAGGGAATTGGCAGCAAGGGCTGGGAGGTGGCTCTCAGTGGGCCGTTGCTTCCTGATGCTGGATCCCTCTGAGTGCCTTTGAACAAGGGGCACCCCTCTCCCCACCTCCAGGGATCCCACATGCAAGTTGTCAGGGCTTGAAAATTGCAGCTATGAGGAGAGATTGGATAGGCTAGGGTTGTTTCCTTATAACAGAGGAGGCTGAGGGGTGACCTAATTGAGGTGCACAAAGTTATGAGGGTCCTAGATAGGATAGACAGTAAAGACTTGTTCCCCCTAGCTGAGGGGTCAATTACCAGAGAGCATTGATTTAAGGTGATTGGGAGAAGGATTAGGGGGGACATGAGGAAAAGCTTTTTCACTCGGAGGGTGGTGGACATCTGGAATTCACTGCCTGAATTGGTGGTTGAGGCCGAAACGCTTAACTCACTTAAAAGGTACCTGGATCTGCACCTGAAGTGCTGTAACCTGCAAGGCTACAGACCAGGTGCTGGAAAGTGGGATTAAAGTGAGCAGCTGGTTTCTTTTACTCTTTTTTTTGGCCGGCTTGGCTGAATGGCTTTTTTCTGTGCCACAACTTTTCTATGGTTCTATCCTGCATGGGTTTGCTTGTCATGCTCCCTGCATAGTGAGGCCCTTGTCCGCTGTGGGGGTGGAATGCCAGCTGTGGTGGGATGAGATCCCATCGAGGGCCTCAATTGGTGGTGGGGCGGCATTGCAAGCCACCACCCTCCTGCCTGATTAAATGTCTCCCTCATCCAAACTCACCATTGGGGGCATTAAATTCTGGCCATTGTCTTTCCTGGCCCTTAATTCCCCTCCCTCCCTTGCCACCCACCCCCACTACTGGCCACTATCTTCACACCAAAGGATTAACAATTTCAAGAATATCACTGTAGATTTATTCAGGAGCCGCCTAGTTTGATGCCAGAAAAGACAAAATCAAAGTAACTCAGCGTCTGCTATGCTTGTGATGATTTAATTTCAACAATTAATATCTCTTGCTATATTAACAGTGAGAACTTGGAATTTATTTTTCTTTTATTCAGGGTTCTAAAGGTGTGAGATCTAAAAAAGGTAGAGGAAGTCAAACAAATAAAAGACAGACTCCTGCCCAGAGAGAGAGAGTCAAATCGCCAAGTCAAAAGCACCCAGAGCCTTCACCAAACCTCTCCTGCATTTTTAGAAATCCAGACAGTCAAGAAGATGATGAATATTATGGTAAGGAGTTAATGGTGGAAAGTCGGGCATTCGTCAAGCACACAAGGTCGTACTATCCACAGTGTGCTTACGCTTAGATTCTGTATTCTGATCTTCATGAATGCCTGGGGTCCCAGGAATAAAATAGATGGTGCAACATAGCATGGCAGTAGGACTGACTGACTGCATAAACTTTGTGATTAAAAATTCTAACCCAATTATTGGGTTTTGTCGGACGATTTGATTTGACTCTGCAGTACAGATTTTAACTTTTCGCCAGCCAACCAATAGTAACGCCAAGAGATTCAGCCCGTTTTGAAAGCTGGGCTTCCTCACTGCGTCACCGGTGGGTTCCTTGGGCACCTCGTTGCAGCTTGCCAGTTCTCGCCCAGTGCAGGCTTCGCCCACTTGTTTCCCAAAACAAACATGATAAGATCTTGCTTAACATTGTAAAAAGGCCTAATGCCAGTCACAGGTGTGTGTCCCACCTACCCTGCTGTGGGCCCCCTACAGAATGGTGTCTTTTGAATCTGGAGTGGGAATGGAGAGGTAGGTTTTATGTTATGATTTGCAGGCACTCCAACCCTGTTTCCACCCAGTGAAGTGGAGTAAAAATCTTCCCCTATTAATCTGAAGCCCAGCAGAGAAAGAACTCCTAGTATTTGACTTTGACATTCTAAAACTGAAGCCCTGGCATCTCCTGTGTTGAGGAGAGGTTTTTCTGATAATTTTAATATTGTGCTTGACAGAAAGGGATCCTCTAGATCTTCTAGATCTGTTGGGTTTGCATCAACTATTGTGCTTCCTGATTAATTAACTTGGTCCATCTCCCAATAAAAATGTGGCAGTTCCAAACTCCCTACAAGTGGAAATTAATTCGCAAGTGTTGAATGATATGGTAAAGTAGGCATTTTATAGTTTTTGTAGAATGCATTTTATGGAACTCTGCAGTTTTAGACACACTTATTTACTCTGTCAATCTCTTTGTCTCTAGTGTGAACTTACTAACATAAAGTTAGAAGTTTTGACTGTAGGCTTCCCCAGGGTCTCCATCAGTGCTTGTCAGTGTTATAAGGTTTACAAGTTTGTAGAATGTGATTGGGTTCATTTGGTTGTCTTTCCCAAACTAGAGATAAGGTTGATCCATTCAGGTAGCTCAACCAAGTATCAGGAAATCTGTCCGTAGACAATTGTTTAGTCACTGCTGGGACTTGAATTCTGATTGGAAATCTAGTATTGTACTGGCAATTAATTGATTTATATTAAGCAACTAGACCAACATAATAGATATCTTTAAGTGATGCCCAGGGGGGGTGGGGGGGAGGGCTTTTTTTTAAAGTGGAATTGGGAGTGCTTGAACCTAGAACTGAATCTGAAACAGTCTCCTTTAGCCTAATGAGAATTACCTGTTATAGATTTGCCACAAGATGTCATCAGAGAGGATCTTTTTATCTAGTTAGCTGATAATATCCCACTATATTATGGGTTTTTGTTTTTAACATTAGAGTCATAAAGGTCCAGAGCACAGAAAAAGGCCCTTCGGTCCATCGAGTTTGCGTCAGTCAAACAAGTACCTAACTATTCTAATCCCGTTTTCCAGCACTATTCTCGTAATGTAACGGTATAGAAGCAATTATGGGGCTTTTTAGAACTTTATCCCAGGAGAGTGTCCCTTAATTGATAGCATAAAAAGTATGAGTGCTTGAAATTCTGTTCAGTTAACTGCTTTTGTTTTAAGCTGGAGCATCTCAGCTGTACAAACAAGTGTGGCTTCCTAATTTAGCACCAACAAATTAGAAAGAGGGCATAGTAAGCACTGAAGTATACAGTGAACCTTAAGTGTTTTTAGTTCACTTATATATGTAAGCTTCACTGGCAATATTCAATATTTGCCCAAATACTGGAAAAGCTCAGACCCAAGTACTAACTGTTTGGGTGGAAATCAGATGGTAATGCCCTGTTGGAGAGTTTCTGTTAGCAGAAAACTATTGAATGTTAATGAAATCTGCATAAGGCCTCTGAAATAACCGTGAAAGGTCCATGAAAAGTGTGGAAAATTAATTTGCAGAATATTTATGGATTTCTACAAATGGAAGTTTTGTACTTTACCTTGTATGTTTTCAAAATATGGAAAATGGAATCCAATTCTGACATGCTGTTTGAACCTTTAGCAATAGAATAGGGTTTATTTTTCAGGTAAGGTCTGCTTCTAGGTATTATCTAAGTGTATAATATTTCTGGATTATGGATGTTAGCACAGGGAGTACAATTAGTGTAAAGAATGACATATATTTGTGGGACATTTTCTCATAAGGCTCTTTTGTCATTGAAAGGATAACAATGACAACAAGGCTGTCAGGCCACCCAAGGTCCTTGAGTCTATTATACTAGTGCTTAAAGTCAAGGCCATTGGTGATGGTTTTCACAGGGAAAATTTGGATCCCAAATTCCTGCAGAATCCCAGCCAATAAGAACAAAATATGACTTCTTCAGTCACTAAACAATAGCCCCAATTGTAACTGAACAGAATTGTGAAACACGATCCCCAAAACATCAACATTCCTGGAACTGTGTAGTAAACATAGAACTTTACTAATTCTATATAACCATGTCCATATAGATGCAAAGCAAATTCATACAACAGAGGCAGTGCTCATTTTAAAATGACAATAGCAATTGCTTTTGGAATTTATAGGAGCTTTTTAATATTTGTGGCTAGTTTTCAGTCTGCATCAGGCTTTTTGAGGATAGGAAACTCCAGGTTGTTTCAATTAGTCCAAAGATAAAACAGTAGTCTGGTACGATGATGGATTCACCATGGTTATTTTTTCAATCTGACCAGTTGAGTGAGGGGAGATGAGAAGTAAGGTTTTGTTGTGCTGGTGGCGTGGGGGTGGGTGGGAGATGCATTTCTAATATTTCTGACATTTTAACGCTGTGTGGGTCAACTTTGATGGAAGCAAAGAGCTATATCTAATTAACAATTTCAGATGAATAAGAGTTTATAATCATTAATTAAAGGCAGTGTTTGCTGCTAGCACGTGCTTGTGCAATTGTAATGTTTTACTTCATGACCACCATTGTGACACCACAGTAAACTTAATCTCAATTGTCAGATTAATTCAATACATTTATCTGGGTGCTTTGTCAAATGATCGGTTGAAAATGAGCGTTATGTAAACTGCATTTTGCTCCATCTTACAGCTTTTTAAAATGCAAACAGACATTTAACCAACAAAAGACAATAGCATCTTTAAAGTTTACTTGTGGCAGCCAGGATCTTATTTTGATCTTTAGTGATTATGCTCAGATTTGATTGCAAACTGAACTAGATTTAAAAAAAAACATACACTCAGTGTTGCTGCTCCCACCTAACATGAACGTTTGCCTTTTCAAAACCATCTGTGTTTAAGTGCTTACCAGCTCACTTTCAGCCAAGGTGTGGGGTGCTTTAGCAAGAAATTACCAAAGCGATCCTGCCATTGGTGTGTCTGAGTTATGGGGCTTCAGCAACTGGCTGGATAAACATCAATATTGGGAACACTGTACAAGATTAGCAGGGATGCCAACCTCTTTGAATAGTCTGTATACAATTAAAGGCAATTCTAAAGAGGTCACAGGTGAGCAGAAAAGAATCCAGATCTCTTCTAACCTCAAACTAAAGGTGGCAATGTTGATCACAGCAAAAAGAAAAAGTTTTTATTCAGGACCACAGGTTAGAATTGTAGCAAATTTGGCAACCATCCCATCCATCCCTTCATCCAAGGCATTTATATAAATTGTAAACAACTGAGGTCCCAGCACTGATCCATGTGGCACACCACTCATTACATCTTGCCCAGAGTTTTGAGGTTCCTGCTGTGCTTAGTCCACCTTAAGGTTGGACGGGCAGGGCATTTAACAAGCTTAATTATCCTGTCAATGGTCTTAATTGGCCATTGACAGGTCGGCGGGCGGGCAGCTGATTTCGCTGTCCACCCGCCTTCCTCAATATTTAAATGGACTGGGGTGACGTTGGGGATTCCTCCTGACGTCATCCTGTGTTATTTTCCTGTCGGCGAGCGGGCCCCGCCCCCAAATTGCCGACGGGAAAATTCTGCCATTATCTGCACATATGGGATTAGTTTGCAACTATATATTGGCACCACCTAGCTCGCCCCACTGCAGTAAAACCCTATACTAGACTTAGTATTGTGCAACGAGATGGGATTAGTTAATGATCTCATAGTGAAGGTGCCCTGAGGTAGTAGTGGCCATAATATGCTTGAATTTTACATTCAGTTTGAGGGACAGAGGTGTGGGTCCGAGACTACATTTTTAAACTTAAATCAGGGCAATTATGAGGGCATGAAAACTGAGCTGGTTAAAATGAATTAGCAAATTAGGTTAAGGGATGGGTCAATAGAAATACAGCGGCAAACTTTTAAGGGGATATTTCAGAATATACGGAATAGATAGGTTCCAACGAGTAAGAAAAAGTCTAAGCGGCAGACGTACCATCCGTGGTTAACTAGAAGCGTTAAAGGTAGTATCAAACTTAAAGAAAAAGTATATAATTGTGGAAAGATAGCTGGAATGCCAGAAGATTGGACAGATTATAAGGGAACAGTAAAGGATGACTGAAAGATTAATAAGGAGATAAAAATTAGAGTATGAGAGAAAGCTAGCCGGAAATATAAAAACAGATAAGAGTTTTTATAAATACTTTAAAAAGAAATGAGTTAACAAAGTGGGTGTTGGTCCTAGTGAAAGTGAGTCTGGAAAATGGATAATGGAAAACAAGGAAATGACAGATGCATTGAACAGGTATTTTGCATCAGCTTCCACTATAGAAGATATAAATAACATCCCAGAAGCAGCTATAAATCTGGAAATAGAAGGGAGGGAGGAACTCAGGAAAATTACAATCATCAGAGAAGAGGTACTGAATAAATTGTTAGAGCTGCGGGTTGACAAGTGCCCGGGTCTTGAATAGGACTTCATCCTAGGTTCTTAAAAGAAGTGGCTGGTGAGATAGTTGATGCGTTGGTTTTAATTTTCTGAAGCTCCCTAGATTCAGGAAAGGTTCTATTGGATTGGAAAGTAGCAAATGTAACTCCAGGATTGAAAAAGGAGGGAGGCGGAAAGCGGGAAACTACAGGCCAGTTAGCTTAACATCTGTCATAGGGAAAATGTTAGAAACTATTATTAAAGAAGGTATAACAGGACACTTGGATAGGTTAAAGGTAATCAGACAGAGTCAACATGGTTTTGTGAAAGAGAAATCATGTTTATCCAATTTATTGATGTTCTTTGAGGAAGTAACGTGTGCTGTGGATACAGGGGAACTGGTGGATGTACTGTACTTAGATTTCCAGAAGACATTTGATAAATTGCTGCGTCAAAGTTATTGCAGAAAATAAAAGCTCATGGCATAGGGGGTAACATATTGGCATGGATAGAAGATTGGCTAGCTTACAGGAAGCAGATAGCAGCCATAAATGGGTTGTCATTAGGTTAGCAAGCTGTAACAAGTGGTGTGTCACTTGGGTCAGTGCTGAGAGCTCAGCTGTTTGCAATTTATATAAATGACTTGGATAAAGAAATGGATGGGATGGCTGCCAAATTTGCTGATGACGCAAAAATAGGTAAGAAAGTAAGTTATGAAGAAGACATAAGGAGGCTACAAAAAGATATAGGTTAAGTGAGTGGGCAAGGATTTGGCAAATTGAGTATAATGTGGGAAAATGTGCTATTGTTTATTTTGGCAGGAAGAATAAGAGGCAGATTACCTAAATGGTGAGAGATTGCAGAGGGATCTGGGTGTCTTAGTGCATGAATTGCAATAAGCTAGTATGCAGGTACAGCAATTAATTAGGAAAGCTAATAGAATGTTATCATTTATTGCGAGGGGAATTGAATACTAAAGTAGGGAGGTTATCTGGAGTACTGTGTACTGTATTAGTCACCTTATTTAAGGAAGGATGTAAATGCATTGGAAGTAATTTACAGAAGGTTTGCCAGGCTATACCTGGAATGGACAGGTTGTCATATGAGGAATGGTTGGACAGGCTAGGCTTGGAGTTTAGGAGCATAAGAGTTTAGAAGAGTAAGGCGCCTTTATTGAAACATATAAGATACTGAAGGAATTTGACAGGGTAGATGTGGAGAGGATGTTTCCTCTTGCAGGAGAATCTAGAACTAGGATCACTTTAAAAATAAGAGGTTGCCCATTTAAAATGGATATGAGGTGCAATTTTTTTGCTAAGGGTCATGAGTCTTTGGAACTCTCTTCCTGAAAAGGCAGTGGAAGCAGAGTCTTTGAATATTTTTAAGGCAGAGGTGGATAGATTCTTGGCAAGCAAGGGGTTGATAGGTTGTTGGTGGTAGGCAGGATGCGGATTTGAGATTACTATCAGATCAGCCATGATCTTATCAAATGGTGGAGCAGGCTCGAGGGGCCGAATAGCCTATTTCTGTTCCTTGTTCTTATGCTTGTATTTCACAACCACCTCTATGTTGTCAGTTGGATATCAAGTCAAGGATATGTCAGAACTTCTTCCATACTGAATTCTGCGACAACTCAAGCTTATCTTATTTGGGTGCTGGCAAGAAAACTGTGTCCTTTTGCTGCAGTTCTATTCTCCCCTGGCTGCTTGCTCAAACTGAACCAGACACGAGAACAAAGGGTGAAGCAGGGATAACATTACATGATCTCGCTCCTTACCAGTCTAGATTTTGAATGTAGGAATAGGAATAGGCTCTTCATTGATGATCCCATACAAGATGAGTCTTGTGACGCTTTTCTGTGCCCATTTCTAGTGCAACTACAACTATTTTTGAGACAAATGTCCTCCTGTGTTGTATCATTCTATGATATTATGAAAATGGAACTCCATTTTGTCAGTGTGGGCTATGCTTAGTACATTTTAAGACATGGTGGAACGTTTGTACATTGTCTGGACATAAGTGACGTAGCTACTGTTTTATGCACTTGTCTAAGTTTCTGTATTAATTAAGATCCATTGATTTTCTAGCTACGCTGCATACTTTCATACTATGTACAGTACGTTATAATGGTGTTACATTTTCTCCACGTGTTGTCAAATACATAGTCCTCAAGTTATGATCTAAATCCTCAAGTTTTTAACTGCTTCCAATGCTGCTATTGCTGTCTGTTGTGTCATCGTCAAATTTGACCATCATGCACTTAATTTTTCAATGCAGATTATTTATGAATGTGACATATAAGCAGGGTTCAACTGGTCTCTGACCCAGTCTAATGCGTATTTAAAAAGGGGGTGATTTTATAAATTTAGCCATGATTTAATTTAGCTGTGCAGGGCCTGGTTACTGGATTCAAAATTAACCCTTTTAAACTGTTTTAGTTCAACAGAGATATAACCATCAGGTAAAGACTCAGACACTGAATTAATGAATAATACCAACATTTATTAAATAAAGGATAAAATAAAACAACAATACACTTATTAATTACTAAAGGAGCAAAGGAACAACAAGGTCTATTTATCAATAGTACAATCCAGACTTCACGACTTGAAATGGATGGTCAGTCAGAAGGAGTGGAAAATGACCTCAAACCTTATCATCGGCAGGAATTCTGCCTCTGTCCTGGAGAATATACAATACAACTGTTTCTCTTCTTTTGGTGTGTATAAACAAGCTGGTTCTGAAAACCCTCTTGTTGTTAATAGCTAATTGGTCAATAATGTTGTATGGATTAATTTCATTGGATTTGTCCATCTGCCCACATTTCCTTAAATGTAAAACAGTGGATTACTTCAGGATGTATTCTTTATCTTAATACTTCACAAGTTCCTTATTCATTAGGCCTAGTACTAGACTTAGTCAAGGACAGTTTATTTTGATAAGGGCTTTGGTGGAATAATGTAGGTGCTTCCCACACGCAGCATGTTTAAAGTATGTATAGGAATGTTAGTAGAAAAACAGGACTAGAGAAAATCTGATTTTCATTAACCATCTGATTAATTACTTATTCTTCAATTACAGAGTAATTGAGGTATTACTTCTGATAATCATCAGCTGCTGGTTAGTTGCTTCTTTACAATACTGGTGGTAGCTTGGCCTAAATAGCCAAGTGGTTATGGTACTGGGTTTGTAACCCCCAGATCAAGAGTTCAAATCTCACAATGGCAAACTATGAAACAATGTAACTTCATCTGAAACAGATGGAAACAGGTTTACTCAAAAGAGTATCAAGAGATCAAGAGTTCAAATCTCACAATGGTAAACTATGAAACAATGTAATTTCATCTGAATAGGAACAGATGGAAATGTGTTTGTACTCGAAAGAGTTACAATACTGGTGGTTAGTGTACTAAAATGTTGCATAGTTTGGCAGCAGGTATTCAAATCATTAAATGGTTTTTAGGTAAGTTGCTCGTACAAAACGGTGGCTTGATATTCGTCTGCTGCAGAATCTAGCTCTAAATATGGTCGCATTAAGCAGGCAAACTAAATCCTACTAAGATAAACTAAAACTCGGGCCTGCTTACACAATGGTTTCGCTCCCTCCATTTGCACTGCCTGCCTGCCACTGCCTTTGACATTACAACTTTCATAGAGACACATTACTTCCTATTTTTTTAACCAGTATCATATCTGCTCTGTTTTACTCAGGATTCATGAAGCTTTTTATTTAATTGCAAATCCTTCATATCGAACTTCCCAAGCAGAACCTTTCCTTTATAAATTCTTTCTAAGTTATTATTAATCAAGTACTTCTACAAATTGCATTTCAAAATAGATTCCATTATTTGTGTATCATAGTCTCCACCTCTGAAACACCATATTTAAATTGGACAATCATTTAATTTGGCCATAAAACCATTATTGCTAGTTCCAAAGTTGCTATTTATAGCTTGCTAAGCGCACTACGTATTTTGTGTAGAAACAGGTGTTCACTTTGTAATTTGCATTTTATTAAGGTGCAAATAATAGTGTATATTTTATCACCACTAGCAAGTTACAGCTTGCACTACTCAGCATTGACTGCAATATCGGTAAATTGCACCTTGTTAAGGTCCAAAAGTGCAAAGTAGACAGGAGATTATTTTTTACCTCCTCTGCCTATCTTTGCAGCTGCACTTGATGTATCATTTATTTTTCAGCTTTCTGGCTACAGCTACCCGAAGAATATTCTAAAATATTGGTGATTATGTAGTTCTTCTACAAAGAAATAGCTGTATCTTGATCATTTTTAAAAAACGCATAGCCGTTGACATTTTTGCATGAAAATCTATTTCATTGATATTTAAGTTCTTCCTTCTGAACAGCATGAATATTGCAGGATGGGAGAAACCATCCGATGTGTATAAAGGGCAAATAGCACTGGCACCAACGTGCCTTCTATAAATAGTGAGGACTGGACTGATATTAACTATTGGGCTTGTAGTTGACTGAGTAAATTTTGTATTTCTTTTTACATGTTGATATTAAATTTGCTGCTTCCAATCTTGCATCCATCTGTGTTCAATGATTATTCCATGCTACTAAGCCACCACCCAACAAATTTCCTTCCTGATCATCTTCAGTGCCAAAGCATATTGCAATAATAAAATAGAGTCATAGAGGTCTACAGCACAAAAAAAGGCCCTTTAGCCCATCGAGTCTGCGCCAGTCAAACAAGCACCTAACCATTCTAATCCCATTTTCCAGCTCTAGGCCCATAGCCCTGTATGCCATGGCATCGCAAGTGCACATCCAAATACTTCTTAAATGTTATGAGGGTTTCAGCCTCTACCATCCTTTCAGGCAGTGAGTTCCAGATTCCCACCACCCTCTGGGTGAAAATATTCTTCCTCACATCCCCTCTAAACCTCCTGCCCCTTACCTTAAATCTATGCCCCCTGGTTATTAATCCCTCCACCAAGGGAAAAAGTTCCTTCCTGTCTATCCTATCTATACCCCTCTTAATTTTATACACCTCAATCATATCCCCCCACAATTTCCTCTGCTCCAGGGAAAATAACCCTAGTCTATCCAATCTCTCCACGGCTCCATGAGTGTTGAGGTTATCGGCCATACAAATATTTAAGCATAACAGAGACTATCTATCTTTTAAGAGTATTTCTTGTTGACTTGTTCTGAAAGTCAGACCAGGTTCAGTTTTCAGCTGCGTATTAAATTTGTGATCCTTAAAAACTGTTTAATTACTCACAGCAAATATTAAAAGTGTTCCCACAAAAAATCCTAACATTTTTCATTTACTTATTTGCTTTAACATTTTTTATGTAGGTAACCCATTGCACAGCACAGCAGTGTTTGATAATGAATCAGAGCTAAACAATGAAGGAAATGATAAAGAAGCAGAATGTCCTGCACGGAGTAATAATCAAGGGAATCCTACTCAACAGCCTATGCCTCTGATTGAAAAAATTAGGACTGAGAAACGGTAAAAAGGAAGCTGGATGAATATTTTTATTTCTTACTACTGAATGGATTGTTTTAGTAGTCAATTAGCTAAACTGCCTGCTTTGTTTCATCGGTAGAAAGTTCAAAACTTAAAAGCATCCCTCAATGTTGTTGTTGCTTACTTAGCTTCCCTGTCAGGAACTGAGTTTTTCAGCCCAGGCTTAATTCTGGCCTTCGATGAGTTAGGTGCCCTTGGCCAGAGCAATCTTCTGGCGCACTGGGTTAAGAGGAACAAATCAACCAGTGCTTCTGTACGCTGTTCATACACCCTTGCTGAAAGATTTGCTTGCATGGATATGGTTGCCAACTCCCCAGTATTGGCCTGGAGTCTCCAGGAATAGACGATCAATCCTCAGGGCAGCTACTGTGTGCAACCTTGGTGAAAAATCATTGGAACATCATATATTTTTGTCATTTTCTTTGAAAGTTTCTCTACCACATATAAAAATATAGAAAATGGGGAAAAATAAAGCTGTTTAGCAGACAGTCAAGCAGTATCAAATTGGGTCATGAGTCTTTCTGCTTTCCCATTGGCATAGGAAGACAGTATGTCATAAGGATAGATGTGTTGGCTGACTAACGGCAAGAGCATAGGGCCAAGTCATGTGATGAAACCTCCAGGAATACCTTTAATCACAGTTGGCAACCCTAAGCATGGACATTGAATGAGGGCAAGATTAGCACAGCTAGGATACCCCACAATCTTACAAATACTGTCAGATGCACACAAGAAGAATCACACCTCCGACAAGTTACTAGAACTAGGCCCAATGGCAACAACTTAAATGTAATTTTACAATCCTCAGTGTTGTCAGGCTCCTTGGGCAGGATTTTAGCTTCTACCCACCACCCTGATGAAGGTGTGCACGGAGGCAGGCATGTGTGACATCCTGCACGTACTGGTTTGCACCCCCCTCCCCACAAGCTGGGGCATTTTCTCAGAGGCAAAATAGTGGGTGGCAGGGCAGGGTAACCAAATAAAGGTAATTAAAGGCCATTTAAGGCCTAGTGTCAGAGGCCGAATGGAATTTTTGTGACCTAGGTGGTTTCCTGGGGAAGGCCTTCTAGCGGCAGTCTGGGGGCCAGTACTCCAGGCAGGCTTTGAGGCCTGTCCCCCCTTCTTAACCACAGCTGTGGCCACAGGCCGCCCTGTGAAAGCCTTTCCCCTTCACAGTTCCATCAAGCTTTTGGTTATCGCACCTAATCTCCCTTCTTGCTTGGTGTCCATTTGTAAAGCAAGTTGGCACTTTTTAACATTAAGTGCAATGTATTAATGCAGATTGTTTTGCATTTGCTTTTCCTTCTTGCTGTTTCCCTTTAATTGATCTTTCTGCCGTTGTTATCCAGTAGGGAGAACTAGCTGGCAATACTCTTTAACAAAGCACCATGAATCGTGCAAGGAGGAAGCAGAGGAAGAGAGTATACTCACCTTCCGGTTTTACTTCCTCATCATAGAATTGCCAGTTACCTCACCCTAATAACTTGGCTGAGATCAGGAACTGTAAAATCAGGAGCCTGGGTTCGATGAGTGCAATATATTAATACACCAGTTTTCAATAAGTTTTGCTGCCCATTGGATTGCTTTGTGAAAATTTGTCGTGTCTCACCTTTCTCAATCCTCTTTTCTTGTGCATTCTAGTGCGTTGACTCGTATATCTGAAGGTGTGGAAGCACAACAAAATGAAGTGAATACAGGAAGTGCTAGCAATGAGGCATTGAGTGAGAATGCAAATGAACCTATTCAAAAGGTGCTATCTCATATGACTTTAGATCTGGTGGAACTTTTCATTATTAATGTAATCGTTTTACTACCACAACCATCTTATGGTATAATAGCAAAACAGAGATTATTTTTATTAAGCATGATTCCAAGGAAAGGTTTTCCCCTTGTTTTTCCACTCCACTGGTGAGAACTCAAACAAAGAAGAATAATAATCGGTTAAGTGGCAATGACATTGGCAGGACAATAATTTGAAAATTGCAGGTACGATTAAAAATGTCCTTTTTACTGCAAAGTTGAATCAGGTAATGTCCAAGGTGACTTTCATTGACATTTCTATTTTTTTCAGAACATAAGAAATAGGAGCTGGAGTAGGCCATTTGGCCCTTGAGCCAGCAATATCATTCAACAGGACCATGGCTGATTTTCTACCTCGACTCCATCCAATTGCACTATCCTCTATCCGTCAATTTCCTCAGTACCCAAAGATCTATCTACCTTTGTCTTGAATATTTTCAATAACTGAGCACCCACAGCTCTCTCAGGTAGATGTGTCTAAAAAAATCACATTCTTTGAGTATAGAAGTTTCTCCTCATCTCAAACCTAAATAGCTGACCCTTTACTCTGAGTCTGAGACCCTGTGTTCTAGATCCCCAGCCAGGGGAAACACCTTCTCAGCATCTACCCTGTTAAACCCATTAAGAATTTCATGTGTTTCAATTTAGTTCAGGAGAAATGTATCTCCATATGAATGGATGAAAGTGTTGGAGCAAATAATTCGGGGCCACTTGTGTATAAAGTGCCTATTTAATTTTGATTGCTTTACCTAATTTAAAAAAGTATTTCACAGACAGAAACCAAGAGAGTGAAGTTGAAAACAGTATCCAGTTCACAGCCCAGTAAAGCCTCCAAGCGATCTAAGGACACTCGGTCACGGACAGGTGCAGTAAAGAATCCTAGTGATGGGAAATCCGGAATTAAGCAGACAGCTGCTTCAGCTGGTGCCACAAAGAAGTTGTTGGTTGAAACTCGGGCGTCAATTTCAAAATGGAAAAAGCAAAGTAACATGAGAGCAGATGCATCAGCAGCTCACAGCAGGGACTCCCCTTTTCATGCAGAGCCTTCGACGGTAAGGAACATGCTTTTTGATTCACTTATGATTCCTTTTTGTTTGGCCAGACCAAACAAAATTGAGGAGGAGAAAACACAAAGTTCAGAAACATTTGCAGGTAACCTTGAAGCTTAATCTGTGTCGCCCTTTAAATAATGATAAAATAGAAGTGGTATTAAAAGCATTCAGAAGTATACATATCCTTGACATATGGAAACATTTCGATTTTGGTTTCATTGTGATGCGAGTCCTTCCTTTAACTTAAATTATTGATCTGGCCTCATATTGCAAGTTAATAGTTCACATATTTGAAATTAGTTAATGTTGATTAACAGTCAACAATTGCTCAAGTTCAAAGCTACTCTGAATAAATTGTTTCCAGCATTTAATAAGCAAGGTGATAGCTTATTGACGGTTGTAAAAGAAAAGCTAATATGTTTCTAACCAACTAGTTTAATTTTTATGCAATTCTTATGTATGAAAAAACATACCAAAATATAACCAGCATGGCTGTGGTTTTTATCCGTAAAATGCATTTCCATCTATCGGTAAAATGAATTTCCATCTATTTGCAAACATTTCTGTGTGCGTATAAATATGCATGCATAAAATTCCATGTATAAAGAATATATTTGCAGTAAAACAGAAGATGCTAGAAATATTAAACAGCTTGGCAGCATCTGTGGAGAGAAACAGAGTTACCATTTCAGGTTGATGACCTTTTGTCCGAATTCAAAATGTCATTTGACTTGAAACATTTACATTGTTTTTCTCTGCACTGATGCTGCCTAATCTGCTGAGTATGTCTAGCATTTTCTATTTTTATTTCAGATTTTCAGCACCTGCAATATTTTGATTTTTGAATATATTTGTTTTTTGGTTCCATTTATAAAATTAATTTTTTCCTGTTATCTTTTAAGTGTCTGTTTATGCAGCATTCTATAAGAGGTGTGAGATGACTCATTTTAAGGCCACTGACGATGCTGTTTTTTTTTACTGTTTGCTAGGTGGTGCATTATATGACTTCTCTGAAAGAAAAACTGCACTTGGGAAATCAATGTGTACTCTGTGCCTCTGTGTGTAAAAGCACTTTTCATGGCCTTAATTACCTACACTTGCACTTTCAGAAAATTGAGTATTTAAGTATTTATGGAGACATGGCTGCAGGATGACCAAGACAGGTCATTGAATATCCAGGGGTACTCAATATTTAGGACGGACAGGCAAAAGGGAAAAGGAGGTGGTGTGGCGTGGCGTTGTTAGTTAAGGATGAAATCAGGGCGACAGTGAGAGGATATTGGCTCAGAAAATCTAGATGTAGAATCAGTCTGGGTGGAGCTAAGAAGCAACAAGGGACAGAAAACATTAGTAGGAGTTGTTTATAGGCCTCCAGACAGTAGTGATTAGGTAGGGAACAGCATTAGAAATGTATATAACAAGGGTGCTACAGTAATTATGTGTGACTTTAACCTACGTACAGACTGGGCAAACCAAATTAGCGGTAGTACTGTGGCGGATTAATTCCTGGAGTGTATACAAGATGGTTATTTTAGACCAATACATCAAGGAACCGACTAGGGAATAGGTTATCCTTGATTTGGTATTGTGCAATGAGAAGGAATTGATTAATAATCTTGTTGTGCGGAGTCCTTTAGGGAACAGTGACCATAACTTGATAGAATTCTTCATTGGGATGGAAAGTGAAGTGGTCCGATCTGAACTAGGGTCCTAAATCTTAATAAAGGAAATTATGAAGGTATGAGATGTGAGTTGGCTGAGATAGATTGGGAAACTTCATTAAAAGGCATGATGGTAGATAGGCAATGGCTAATATTTAAGGAATGAATGTATGCATTGCAACAGTTGTACATTCTTTTCTGGTGCAACAACACAACTGGAAAAGCGGCCCAACCATGGCTAACAAAAGAAATTAGATCCAAAGAGGATTCATATAAAGTTGCTAGAAAAAGTAGCAGGCCTGAGGATTGGGAGCAGTTCAGAATTCAGCAAAGGTGGACCAAGAGATGGATTAAGATGGGGAAAATAAAGTATGGGAGTAAACTTGCAAGGAACATAAAACGGATTGTAAAAACTTCCATAAGTATGTAAAATGAAAAAGATTAATGAAGACAAATGCAAGTCCCTTAAACTCCAAAACGGGAGAATTTATAACCGAGAACAAAGAAATGGTGGAGCAATTAAACAACTAAGATAAAAGCAAAATACTGTGGATGCTGGAAATCTGAAACAAAAACAAAAATTGCTGGAAAAACTCAGCAGGTCTGACAGCATCTGTGGAGAGGAAGACAGAGTTAACGTTTTGAGTCCGTATGACCTGAAGAAGAGCCATACGGACTCAAGGTTAACTCTGTCTTTCCCTCCACAATTAAACAACTATTTTAGTTCTGTCTTCACAGAAGAAGACACAAATAACTTCCCAGAAATACTGGGGAACCAAGGGCCTAGTGGGAAGGAGGAATTGAAGGAAATTAGTATTAGTAAAAAAAAAAGCACTGGCGATATTAATGGGACTGAAAGCCAATAACTCTCCAGGGCCTGATAATCCCAGGGTACTAAAGGAGGTGGCTATGGAAATAGTGGATGCATTGGTTGTCATCTTCCAAAATTATGTATCTTCTGGAACAGTCCCAGAAGATTGGAGGGTGGCAAAGGTAATCCCACTAGTTAAACTAGGAGAGAGAGAGGAAATAGCGAATTACAGACCAGTTGGCCTAACATCAGCAGTAGGCAAAATGCTCGTTTCTATTATAAAGGATGTGATAACAAGACACTTAGAAAATATCAACAGGGTTAGACAAAGTCAACATGGATTTGTGAAAGGGAAATGATGTTTGACACACCTACTGGACCTTTTGAGCACGTAGCTAGCTGAATAAATAAGGGAGAACCACTGGATGTTGTGTATTTGGATTTTCAGGAAACTTTTGGTAAAGTCCCACTTAGGAGGTTAGTGTGTAAAATTAAAGCACATGGGATTGGGGGTAATATATTGGCAATGATTGAGAATTGGTTAGCAGACAGGAAATGGAGAATAGGAATAAATGGGTCTTTTTCAGAGCGGCAGGCGGTGACTAGTGGGATCAGTGCTTGGTCCCCAGCTATTCACAGTATATATCAATGAGTTGGATGAGGGAACCAAAGGTAATATTTCTAAGTTTGCTGACAACACGAAGCTTGGTGGGAATGTGAGCGATGAGGAGGGTGTTTGAGAGGCTTCAAGGTGATTTAGGTGGGTTGAATGAGTTGGCAAATGTGGTATAACATGGATAAGTCTGTAGTTATCCACTTTGGTAGGAAAAACAGAATGGCAGAGTATTATTTAAATGGCGATAGACTGGGAAATGTTGATGTACAAAGTGACCTGGATGTCCTTGTACACAATCACTGGAAGCCAGCATGCAGGTGCAGCAAGCAGTTAAGAAGGTAAATGGTATGTTGGCCTTCATTACGAGAGGACTTGAGTACAGGAGCAAGGATGTCTTGCTGCAGCTGTACAGGGTCTTGGTCAGACCACACCTGGAGTATTGTATGCAGTTTTGGTCTCCTTACCTAAGATAGGATATACTTGCCATAGGGGGAGTGCAGCGAAGGCTCACCAGACTGATTCCTGGGATGGCATGATTGTCATACGAGAAAAGCTTAGGCCGACTAGGCCCAATATTCACTGGAGTTTAGAAGAATGAGAGGGAATCTCATTGAAACCTATAAAATTCTGACAGAGATGGACAGACCGGATACAGGATGATGTTTCCTCAGGCTGGGGGTTCTAAAACAAAGGGTCAGCTTCAGGATACGGGGTCGGCCATTTAGGACTGAGATGAGGAGAAACTTCATCACTCAGAGGGTGGTGAACCTGTGGAATTCTCTACCACAAGGTTGTGGAGGCCAAGTCACTGAATATATTTAAGAAGGAAATAGATATATTTCTGGACTCTAAAGCTTCAAGGCGTTTGGGAAGAGTGCGGGAGTATGGCACTGAGATACAGGATCAGCCATGATTATATTGAAAGGCGGAGCAGGCTCGAAGGGCTGAATGACCTACTCCTGCACCTATTTTCCATGTTTCTATGAGCCTTAGATTTCTCTGTCATCCACACCCCACCCAGAGTTAGACGAACTGATCAAAGGTCACCCAGTTTAAATTTCTCCCTCACTTCCAGAACTTTGATTTTATATTGGCTGCTGTCCTGTCCCATAATATAGTTTGCATTTTAAAAGGAGGATTGATGTATTTTAATCATGATTGGTTTTAGTGGCACATTGGAATTAAAAAGGTAGTTTTACAATGCTGCTGGATTACAAACACTGATACTTAATCCTCTGTGTATTATATTCATATTATTCATTTGGAAATCCCTTTCAAAGTTGTTTTTCAAGAAGGCTTCAGGTTTTTATTGCAGAGCCTAACACTAATATTTAACCACATTGTTTTATAATAAAACAAAACTAAAAGTAATTTTTTCCATTTACCTGGAAGCAGTTGCCTGTATTATCAGTTTGGCTAAATTCCAGTTAAAGTTTGGCTTATTGCTGGCTGAAGTAGCAAATATCAGATAATCAGAAGACACAAAAGTTCCAATCTGATCTCCTGAAGGCTCATGCTTGAGTATGGTTTCATAGTTGCCAGCTTTCCTCCAATTCGTCAAATGGTGGTTTTCGCTTGTGGTTTAGCTATTGAGGGTCAACTTTCTAACTATGGAAGCATATTAAGGCTGTTTCCACTAGCTGTCCGTGTGTCTTGGTCAGTGGGGGTTACTGGGTAGGGAGTAGGACCCAACCCTGGCTGGATTAGTTTCTTCTCCTTTTCTTCCTGTAGCACAGAGATGGACATGCATTCACCCTGAAGCCTGCATTTTTGTGGGACTTTCTTAGCCAAATTGGGAGTACCTTTAAAGTAATTGAGCAATCTGAGTAATTATGAAGATGTATCAATAATAATTTTTGTTGCTCTAAATAGTGGAACTGTTCTGTGAATAAAATAATCATCCTGTATTGTTCTAAAGGAACAGCTAGGAAGATGTAAGTATGAATTTGAAACAAACTGCAAACTTAGGCTTCCAAACATTTCAGCCAGGAACAAGTGTGCGAAAACGATTGGTTGGTTGAAGTAGTGTAGACAGACGATCTCTCTGAACCATTTAACACTGATTTGTCCCTTAACCTGTGGAATTTTAAAAAATTCTTTCACAGGATGTGGTGTTGCTGGCTGGGTCTGCATTTGTTGCCCATCTCGTATTGCCCTAGAGAATGTAAACTTGATTTTATGTTGATGATAAAATAATAGAGATGTTTTGCTCAGAATTCATAAATGTAAGTTTGTATTGAATGTAAGCTAGAGCTCCTTTGCATTTCACTATCATAGTCCTTTCATTTAACCCAGCACTCTGTCATTGAGAATGGTCCACACTGGTGTAAACCCATGTAGCACATGTATTGGCAAAGCTCAGGGTTTGAATGACTTTGACTTTATGCATCAAGTAAATTGTAGTGGTTGTTGACAGTACCTTGTCATGGGCGGGTGGGGGAAGGGGATTGCATGATTAGGGTAGATCATTTCCTGTAGTTTTGGGATACAGTGCTAGTCTAACTGTACCAGCTTGTGTCATGATGCCAAGTGAAGATTTTTTCAGGCTTGTCTACAAAATGGAACTCCATTTTAGGGGGAAATAGTGGCCTAGTGATAATGTCCCTGGACTAGTAATCCAGAGGCCCAGGTTAATGCTTTGGGGGCATGGTTCAAACCCCACCATGGCAGCTGGTGGAATTTGATTTCAATTAATAAAGTCTGTATTTGAAAGCTGGTCTCTGAAATGGTGGCCATGAAACTATCATCAATTGTTATAAAAACCCAACAGGCTCACTAATGTCCTTTAGGGAGGGAAATCTGCCATCCTTACCTGTTCTGGCCTACATGGTGACTCCAGATCCACAGCAATATGGTTGACTCTTATTCCCCTCTGAAGTGGCCTAGTAAGCCCTCAGTTCAAGGACAATTAGGGATGGGTATCTTCCTATGGCCTTGCCAGTGATGCCCACATCCCATGAATGAATAAGTAAGTGCAACTGAGTTTTCAATAATTATAAATGAGTTTACTCTTTGTATTTGTCTGTGAGACACTGTAATTAGAAAGCTTGGTTCTTAAAATGTGTCAAAAGAATTGCTTTCCTGATGGACCAATGAGTTTAAACAGTGAGTAGCTGAACCACAAATATCAGGAAGGCCCCAGGTTTGATCCCCAGAGAGCAGTTAGCTAATCTGAGCTGGGAATTGGTAGGAGCAATATCCTGATTCTCCGTGAGTTAGGAAGTGGCAAAGTCAGCCAGAGTCCTTGCTTTCAATTACTGTTCAGTGACATCTGCTAGCAGTGTGCACATGTGGATATTGCGCCCCTCCCCCTTGCCCCACCACTGTTAATTAGAATCAACAGTGAGGGTTTGTAGGCTAATACAGCATGGTCACAGCACAGGCCATTATGCTTATTGTGTTTGTACTGGCTCTCTAAAGCAGCAGTTCACCTAGTGCCACTCACCTAGCCTGCGGCCGTAGCCCTGCACTTTGTTCCTTTTTCAGATAATAATGCAATTTCCTTGTGAATGCTTAATTGAACCTGCCTGCACCACACTCTAGGCAATGCATTCCAGATCCTAACCAATTGCTGCGTGAAAAAGTTTCTCCTCCGGTCGCCATTGCTTCTTTTGCCAATTACCTTAAAGCTGTGCCCTCTGGATCTTGCTCCTTTTATCAATGGGAACAGTTTCTCCATATCTACTATCTCCACACTGCATATGATTTTGTGCATCTTTATCAAATCTCCCCTAAACCGCCTTCCCATCTTCAAGGAAAACTGTCTCAATTTCTCCAGTCTATTTAGGTAACTGAAGTTCCTCAACCCTAGAATCTTTCTCGTGAGTCTTTTCTGCACCCACGTTAATACCTTCACCTCCTTCCTAAAGTGTGGTGTCCAGAACTAGACTCCATGCTCCAGTTGAGGCCAAACCCAGTGTTTTATACAGCTTTAACATAACGTCCTTGCTTTTTTACTTTCTGGGCCTATTAATAAAGCCTAGGTTGCTGTATGCTTTATTAACCACTCTCTCAACCTGTCCTGCCACCTTCAATGATTTATGCACATACGCCCCTGTCCCTCTGCTTCTGTACCGTTTTAGAATTATACCCTTTATTTTATGTTGTCTCTCCACTTCCTACCAAAATGAATCACTTTACACTTCTCTGCTTTGAATTTCATCTGCCACTTGTCCACCTATTTCAACAACCTATATCCTTTTGAAGTTCTGCACTATCCTCCTCACAGTATACAGTACCTCCGAGTTTTATATCATCCGCAAATTTTGAAATTGTGCTCTGCACACCAAGGTCTAAACCATTAATATATCTCAGGGAGAACAGGGGTCCTAGCACCGATTCCCAGGAATCTACACTATGAACTTGCCTCCAATCCGAGAAACAACTATTAACCACTACTGTTTCCTGTCACTCACCCAATTTCATATCCATGTTGCTGCTGTTCCTTTTATTCCATGAGCTCTAACTTTGCTCACAAAATTGTGCGGCACTTACTCAAATGCCTTTTGGAAGCCAATGTACACCATATCAACAACATTGCCCTCATCACTCCTCTGTTATCTCATTAAAAACCTTAAGCAAGTAGTTAAACACAATTTGCCAGCAACAAATCCCTGCTGGGACATGAGATAGATGACTAGACATTGGGAGGGAGTATGAGAGTGTATCTTGTGCCTGTAATGTTGGACCCCATCAAGGAGTCAACATCTTCAAGGCAGATTGGAAGAAATTTTGGCAGGACAAGCAGAACTTTTTTTAAAAATTGGGACGTTTTAAGTTCAGTGTTAACTTGTATGCACACTATCAAGGTGCAATCACGGTGATTAGGGGTTTTGATCTTTACCTCGAAATGGACTATTTACCGAAAACCAAACTTTTAATGTGACAGGAAACTTCTCTACAAAGTAATGTTAAAACATATGGACAGAAAAGAAAGAAGGCTTTGGTCAGGAGGGCAACTGGATCTGATGCCTCTCCTAATTCATCTGAATCAAGACCTCCTACTCCAGGTTAGCGTATGAATAATGCAGCACAGGCATACTAAAGGAAAGAATGATTGTTTAAAATTATTTTCTCTTGTAATGCAGTGAGAATAAATGTTCCTCTATAATAGGTTAGACTTGTTGATTCTGCTTACAGGCACCATTTGGAAGCATCACTTCAAATACAAGTACTTCAGGAATGTTTTTAAGTTCCTATCCAAGAGATTTGGCTATCTTGCTGGTGATCGACATATCCTAAGTTAGGAATGAGACCAGGCTCTTCAGCCCATTGATGCTTATCCCTGTAGTACTGGAACTCCCTGATCACAGCACGGAAACAGACTATTTGGCCCAACGGGTCTATTCCTATCTTTATACTCCACATGAGCCTCGTCCCATTTTACTTCATCTCCCCCCTATCAACATATCCTTCTAACCCACTCCTGAAATTCAGCTCTTCTGGGACCACAAAGGGGTGGAAGCTATGTTGCAGCTGTATAAAGCTCTGTTATATCACATCTGGAGTACTGCTTTCAGTTCTGGGTGCTATACTTCAAGAGGATATATTGGCTTTGGGACAAGTACAGTGCAGATTCACCAGAATGAAACCAGGGCTATAAGGGTTCAATTATGAGGACATGTTGCATAGTCTAGGTTTGTTATTCCCTACCGAATGGAAGATTAAGGGGTTATATCATTGAGATGACTAAGGGATTTGATAGGGTAGATAAACAATTTTCTCTGGAGGAGGGCATCCCTAGGTAATATTGGGAAACAAATCCTCACGCAAACTGAATATTTGGAACTCATTTTTTTCCCCCAAAAAAGCTGTTGAGCTGGATCAATTGAAAATGACAGAACTGAGATTTGTTAGATTTTTGTTAGGCAAGAGCTTTTAAGGAATATGGAACCAAGATGAGTAAATGTAACTGAGATACAGATCAACCATAGGTGATCTAACTAAATGGAATAGCCTCAAGGGGCTGAATGACCACCTGTTCCTATTCCTTTCTCACTTATGTACATATTTCACTTCCCTTTAATGCATTTATGCTGAAAGCCCTAACCACTCGGTGCAATAGGAGTTCCACATTCTCAGCAGTGCAAATGAAGATTAGATGCCCCATCATGTTTCTACTTCCATTATCTTCTCTATTATTTCTGATACTTTACCGGTATCTGTGTTTTAGATATGTTTTAAACTTCCCTTGATTTTTATTTACATAATTGTACTGTATATCAAAATGGCATAGCATCAATAGGTTTGTACTCTTCTCTTTAGTGCCTATATATTTTCGCAATTGAGTTTTTTAATTGTCTTGTCATCTTATATGGAAATTGAAAATTCCTACCCACAGTTCCCTTTCTCACTCATTGTACCCTTCTAAAACATGCAAATCATAGGGCGAAAGTATTACAATTTTTAGATCTTTGGAAATAATGTGTTACACTAGAGGAACTTTGATTGCAACACAATAGAGCAACAATTTGTAATAGTAGATAGTTTACTTTCTTTTGTCTTTCAGAGGCTGGTCCATCATCTGCAAAAGTCTCACGTCCTGAGGGTGTGAAGAGGTTAACAAAAAATGTCACCGAACTGAATGTAGTTCTCAATGAATTTGAGGAAATTGTTACAGAGTACAAGTAAGTTCAAGACTGGTATTGTAAAAGGTGGTGAAAAAAATCATTATCCTACAAGCCATTGTAGAACAACTTGTGTATGAGATGTTATTGCATTCTTTAATGCCTATCTGCCTATTCGGTTTTTTTTATTCATTCATGTGATGTGGGTGTTGCTGGCTAGGCCAGCATTTATTGCCCTTGAGAAGGTGGTGATGAGCTTTCGCCTTGAACTGCTGCAGTCTATGTAGGTACACCTACAGTGCTGTTAAGAGGGATGGGGGTGGTTCCAGGATTTTCGTCCAGGGACAGTGAAAGAATGGCGATGTATTTCCAAGCCAGGATGGTGAGTGTCTTGGAGGGAACTTCCGGGGTGGCGGTGTTCCCAAGGGTCTGTTGCCCTTGTCCTTCCAGATGGTAGTGCTTGTGGAATTGGAAAGTCCTGTCTGGGGAGCCTTAGTGAGTTCTGCAGTGCATCTTGTAGATGGTACACACTGCCACTGTGCATTGGTGGTGGGAGGGAGTGGATGGGGTGCCAATCAAGCAGGCTGCTTGGTTAAGTGTTGTTGGAGCTGCACTCATCCAGACAAGTAGAGAGTATTCCACCACACTCCTGACATGTGCCTTGTAGGTGGTGGACAGGCTTTGGGTAGTCAGGAGGTTCTCACCCGCCGCAGGATTCCTAGCCTCTGGCCTGCTCTTTTAGCCACAGTATTTATATGGCTAGTGAAGTTCAGTTTCTAGTTAATGATAACTCCAGGATGTTGATAGTGGGGGATTTTGCAATGGTAATGCCATTGAATGTCAAAGGGTGATAATTAGATTCTCTCTTGTTAGAGGTAGTCATTGCCTGGCACTTGTGTGGCACAAATGTTACTTGCCACTTGTCAGCCCAAGCCTGGATATTGTCCAGCTCTTGCTGCATTTGGACATGGACTGCTTCAGTATCTGAGCAGTCGTGAATGGTGCTGAACATTGTGCAATCATCAATGAACATCCTCACTTCTGACATTCTAATGACAGGAAAGTCACAAGCAGCTGAAGATGGTTGAACCCAGGACAATACCCTGGGGAACTCCTGCAGTGATGTCCTGGAACTGAGATGATTGACCTCCAACAACTACACCCATCTTCCTTTGTGCTAGGTATGACTCCAACCAGCGGAGGGTTTTCCCCTTGATTCCCATTGACTCCAGTTTTGCTAGGGCTTCTTAAAGCCACACTTGGTCAAATTATGCCTTGATGCCAAGGGCAATCACTCTACTCGCACCTCACCTCTGGAGTTCAGCTCTTTTGTCCATGTTTGAACCAAGGCTGTAATAAGGTCAGGGGCTGAGTGATCCTGGCGGAACCCAAACTAAGCTTCAGTGAGCAGGTTATTGCTAAGCAAGTGCTGCTTGATAGCACTGTTGATGACCCCTTCCATTACTTTACTGATGGTGGAGAGTAGACTGATGGGGCAGTAATTGGCTGGATTGAATTTGTCCTGTTTTTTGTGTACAGGACATACATGGGCAATCTTCCACATTGCTGGGTGGATGACAGTGTTGTAGCTGCACTGGAACAGCTTGGCTATGGATGTGGCAAATTCTGGAGCACAGTGGAGTGCTATTACTGGAATATTATCAGGGCCCATAGACTTTACAGTATTCAGTTCCTTCATCCATTTCCTGACATCATGTGGAGTGAATTGAATTGGCTGAAAACTAGCGTCTATGGGGGCCAAGATGGATCATCCACTCGGCACTTCTGGCTGAAGATTGTTGCAAATGCTTCAGCCTTATCTTTTGCACTGTTGAGCTGGGCTCCCTCATCTTTGAGGATGGGGATATTTGTGGACCCTCCTCCTCCAGTGAGTTGTATAATTGCCCACCACCATTCACAACTGGATGTGGCAGGACTGTAGAGCTTTGATCTGATACGTTGGTTGTGTAATCGCTTAGCTCTGTCTATCGCTTGCTGCTTATTTGTACACAAGTAGTCCGGTGTTGTAGCTTCACCAGGTTGACACCTCATTTTTAGGTATGCCTGGTGCTGCTCCTGGCATATCCTCCTGCACTCTTCATTGAACCAGGATTGATCTCCTGACTTGATGGTAATGGAGGAGTGTGGGATATGCCAGACCATGAGGTTACAGATTGTGTTTGAGTACAATTCTGCTGCTGCTGATGGCCCACAACGCCTCATGGCTGCCCAGTCTTGAGTTTCTAGATCTGTTCAAAATGTACTCCAGTTAGCACGGTGGTAGTGCCACACAACACGACCCTCAATGTGAAGGCGGAACTTTGGTACAATGATGACTCTTAGCGACCCTGCCGTGGACAGATGCATCTCTGGCTTGCAGGTTGGTGAGGAATGTTTTTCCCTCTTGTTGGTTCCCTCACCGCTTGCCGCAGACCCAGTCTAGCAGCTATGTCCTTTAGAACTCTGTCAGCTCAGCCTGAATTGGTTTTACCGAGCCACTATTGGTGATGGACATTGAAGTCCCCCACCCAGAGTACATTCTGTGCCCTTGCCACTCTGTGCTTCCTTCAAGTGATGTTCAACATGGAGGAGTACTGATTCATCAGCTGAGGGGGTGCGGTAAGTGGTAATCAGCAGGAGGTTTCCTTGGCCGTGTAATGGTGCCATGAGACTTCGTGTGATCCAACTCCCTTCCAATTGTATACCACTGTGCTGCCACTCTTCTGGGATGGTGATGCTGGGATATTATCTATAAGGTTGCTTGACTAGTCTGTGAGACAGCTCTCCCAACTTTGGCACAAGCCCCCAGATGTTAGTAAGGAGGACCTTTTGCAGGGTTGTTTCTGGTGCCTTGGTTGATGCCATCTAGATCGTCCAGTTTCATTCCTTACACCTGAGTGGCTTGCTAAGCCAATTTAAGAGTCAACTACATAGCTGTTGGTCTGGAGTCAAATGTAGGTAAGGACAGCAGTGAACCAGGTGAGTTTTCACGACAGTGGTTCATGGTCATCATTAGACATTTATTGATTTCAGTTCTACCATCAGCTCTGGTGGGATTCAAACCCAGGTCCCCAGAGCATTACCCTGGGACTCTGGGTTAATAGTCCAGTGACAATACCACTATGCCACCACCTCTTCAGTTGGAGATTAAAGATCCTGTTGCATTATTCAAAGAATAGAAGTGGTATTTGGTGTCGTCCTTAACGTTTCTTCCTCAAATAACAACATAGAGACAAGATTTTATGGTCATTCTTTTAACTTGCTGTTTGGTGTGTGCAGAATTATCTATTGCATTTGTCTACATAATAATTCAAAAGTAATTAATTGGCTATTAAGAGCTTTGGGGCATCGTAAAAATATTACAAGGAGCCTTATATGTAATTGCAAAAAGGAAACTCAGACATTATAGTCATACTTTGGCTCAGTGTTCAAATGTTCAGCCCCAAAATAGTAGGGCCTCGTACGTACACCACACAGCTAAGCACACTCCATATTATTCAGTGTTTTTTTATTCGTTCACGGGATGTGGGTGTCACTGGACAGGGCAGTATTTATTACCTAGTTCACAGGGCATTTAAGAGACCACATTGCTGTAGGTCTGGAGTCACATGCAGGCCAGACCAGGTAAGGACAGGAGATTTCCTTCCCTAAAGGGAACCAGATAGGTTTTTATAACTGTCGTCAATGGTTTCAAGGTCATCATCAGACTTTTAATTCCAGACTTTTTGTTGAATTCAAATTTCACCAATGCTGTGGTGGGATTTGAACCCAGGCCCCCAGAGCATTACCCTGGGTCTCTGAATTACTAGTCCAGCGACAATACCACTACGCTATTGCCATATTTCATGAATTCAGTATTGGCACACATCTTGAGAAGTCTCTCAAGGCAGCATTTGGTCTCCACCTGTGCTCTTGACTGCCCCTTGGATTAGAATTGCTTTCCTTGTAGACCAGAATGTTCCATCTGTAACATTTGAAATCTGAAATCACACCTCTGATCTGCTAGATTGTCTGATATTCTGAGAGACAGAAATTATACAATCACTTGGTTCACTGAATAGCTTGTTGCTGACTGGTGGGGGACCCTTATTTTTCCACCTAGTGTCACTGATGCTGTGCCCTTGTCCCATGTCAATTATAATGCATATCTTGTTGTTTGTAGGAGGGAACAAAATGATTCCTGTGTCGACATACTGAGAATAGAAACAATGCAACCCACATTGTAGATCATAAAGATCACTTCCGTTTGAAGCAGCAGCTTAAATAATACATCCTTCTATCTGCCTCTATTATGATTTTTTTTAAGTGAGTTCCACAGTAATTTATGACTTAAATAAAAAATAAAGCTAATATAAGCATTAAAAAATTATAAATCTGCAGTACATGCCTCTTGACAGGGCGGATGTGGAGAGAATGTTTCCTCTTGTGGGAGAATCTATAACTAGGGGTCACTGTTTTAAAAAAAGGGGTCGCTTATTTAAGACAGATGAGAAATTTTTTCTGAAGGTTGTGAGTCTTTACAACTCTCTTCCTGAAATGGCATTGGAAGCAGAGACTTTGAATAGATTCTTGATTATCAAGGGGGTGAAAAGTTATTGGGGGTAGCCAGGAATGTGGGGTTGAGGTTACATTCAGATCAGCCATGACCTTATTGAATGGTCGGGCAGGCTTGAGGGGCCGAGTGGCCTCCTTTTACTTCTGCTCCTGCTCCTAATTCGTATGATCGTATGCCACATCACTGAAGTGTACTTTTTCAATTTGATAGGCCGTCTGTGGAATCTGATGTTTGCAGAAAAGTAATTGATAGATTCTTCACTGATTTAAAGGAGGAAGTTACTGAAACTGTAAGTACTGCAGTGATGCAATTTTGCACAGCGAATACAAACCCTTACATTTTTTGGTATTTCTTAGATTAGGAATGTCGAACTCAATTTACATAGTAGGCTGAAATAACATCAAGCGTGAGTCACGATCAGCAGAACGTATTAAATCCACTTGGGTTGAAATTAGTATGATTTTTGCCTCTTATTTTAGGTGTGAAAGGGGGTCAGCATTTAACAATTTATAGAAGTGAATTCTTAGAACTAATGTGTGCCGGTGGCATGTAACCATAGTATTGCTCAATGCTTTTTGACATTGCTGGCAGCCGGTACTGGATCAATTTAAGTCTGAAGAGTCAAGCACATGTTTTAGGATCCTTCTGCACAGGCTGATGGCTGTAGTTAAAGAAATTATGGGGTAAGCTATTATTATCCCTTCTGTGGAACATGGAAGAGTGCTCCTCCCAACTCCCTAGCACTACTATGGACTGCCCACTGGCCATACACGGCCTTCTTGTATCTCTTCCATGTATTGGAGCTTGTGATGCTCCCTGAATCCAGTGAGAATCCCCTGTTTCCATCACCTCGTTCCCCATTTGCCCACTGGTGGTAACAACCTTTTACTGTTATGGCCCAGCGGATGGTAAATGCGGAGCTGCTCAAATCCCAGAGAGAAACTTGAAACAGCTGCCGCACCTGTTTTTTTTCCAATTTGCATTTTTATTTTGAGATGTGTGCCTTGAATTCAGTAGTAATAAGTCCACCGAGTCTGAGGTTTTTTACAAAACTAAATTAAACATTTATTAATAGAAGAAAAGATTTTAAGCACATGGATCTACAAATTACTACTATAATAACTCCTAACTCCTCTAACTAATCCGACTCCAAGTTACACCTCTGTTAAGGCAACAGTAAAACAAAATTGATTTCAACAGACCCAAAGCACACAATACTCTGGACAGTGATATTCACAGTGAGTTTTCTTAGCTTCAATTCCTGTAGACAGCAACTTGATACATACAGGCTGGAGGCATTCACACTTGTTAGATATTAGAATTCCTTCTTCCTTACACATAACTTAATTTTCTTTAAATATGTTTCTCCCTTTTTAATGTAAATTCCATTGTTCCAATATGTCTTTGCAACTTTACTTTTTCCATAAAATAAGTCTTTCATAGCACTCATATTATCAGTAATCTTTGGGAAAAATAAACACAATGTTTAGCTTAACTTTTTATGGCCATCACCTCTTTGAAATTCAAACTACTCTGGTTTATCTAAAAATGCAAATGTTCCTCACCTCACATCCTAAATGTTTACGTATTTAGCATTTCCAACCTAGCTTCCTTTTGATAACTCAAAAGCTCCAGACCAGCAATCTGCAATTTAGTTAAAACACACACACACACACACACACCTACACCGAGAAATTAATCCAAACCTCACTATGAACCTTTACAATAAATCACAATAATATTATGAAAATTATTAAATTTTCATGACATTACCCATGGGAAGATCCCCAAGTTTCATTCCTCTTTTTACTAGTTGCCTTCTGTGCCTCTCCCACTTAACCAGGTTGCTGATGCTGCTTCTCCCAGCTCTCAGATGATGGACTCCACACCAACCTCTTCCATTACTCTTTTCCCACCCTTCCCACTCTCTTCCCATTCAACCCCACTGTCCTGAAGCCATTCCATTGCCTGCCTCTCCCACCTTGCGTTCTTTTTCCCGACACTGTCCCTTTTACCTGGATGACTCCCACTATATGTTTCCCCAGCTCAGCACATCTCTCTGCTCCTTCTCTCACCTGTACACCTTCTAGATATTGCTGAAAGTGTGCCAGCTCTGTGCCTGCAGGGAACTTTTTGGCTTATCATGCCGGTTGCTTTAAATTATCCTGACAACACTTCAGTAGATATGTGAGCAGATACAGCAAGTTTGTGGTTGTAAAGATTGTCATTTGTATGTCTGCCAAGACTTTGTAAAACACTTGTTTTGCAGCCATATATTCTTAATGATTCTCCATCTTCTGAGCATAGCCTTTCATTCCTACCATGGGAAAATGTGAGAGGAAGTTGTTTGCCTGGGAGGATTGAGTAAGTAGGTTCCTGCAGACTCAACAGAGGGCTGTAAAGCAGACTTTTTCAGGGAAACTAAAACTAGAATTGAAATTTAAAAAACTGATTATGAGTAATAAAAATATGGGTCATTAGAAGTGTGCACCATGGCTGCACATAAATCCTCTTCTCCTTAGGAAGTCCTTCGGGATCAAAGATGACTTGCATTTTTCTGGTTTGATGGTTTCTAAATGGCTGATAAGTCCATTGTGTGATCTGCAGACTCTGCCACATGTGAGGCAGGTGGTGCTTGAAGGTAGACAGGTTGTTTGGAGGCTTGTGTGCCCCCTTCAACGCCTAGACTTCACCTTTGAATGTTCCCAACGAAGTCTCTTGATACACGGAGCGGGGAGAGGTCCTGAAAACAGACCTTGGGGTGCTGGGATGGAGGTTGAAAAGCAGAACCTTTAGAGCAGTAAATCTTAGGATTACTTTCAGTCCCATGTGCAAGTGAGTATAGAAATAGGAGAGTTGAGTGATTAAACATGTGACTGGAAAGCTGGTGTACGAGGGACGGCTTCAGATTTCAAGGGCATTGGGGCCAGTTCTGGGGAAGGTGGGACCTGTACAAGCTGGACAGTCTACACCTGACCAGGACTGGGATGAATATCCTTGCAGGGAGATTTACTAGTGCTGTTGGGAGCGGGGGTTTAAACAAGATTGGCAGGGGGATGGGAACCTGAGGGCAAAGTCAGAACAGGGAACGGGCAATGGAGAATTAGTGAGTGACTCTGAAAGACAGAAGAAGCACAGGTTAAAATGTGTACAGCACAGGAATTTGGCAATGTTAAAATGTATGTATGCAAATGCAAGGCGTATAGTAAACAAAGCTGATGAGCTGAGGGTACACATAGACACATTGCTATAACAGAAACTTGGCTTAGCAAGGGCAAAAATGGCAGCTCAACATCCTTGCATATAGTTTTCAGACAGAATAGGGAGGGGAATAAAAAACAAGTGGTGGTCTAGTATTATTGGTTAAAGAATCAATTACAGCTGTGAGGAGTGATGATATACTGAATGAGGCATCAAATGAGGCCATATGGGTTGAGCTCAAAAAATAAAACAGGGGCAACCACACTGCTAGGATTGTACTATAGACCCCTAAATCATGGAAGAGAGTTAGAAGAGCAAATACGTAGGCATATTTCTGAGTGCAAAAACAATAGGGCAGCAATAGTTGGGGACTTCAACTCCCCTAATATCAATTGGGATATGAACAGTGTGAAGGGCACAGTGGTTGCAAAATTCTTGAACTGCATTTAAGGAACATTTTTAGCCAGCACATAAGCCCAACGAGAGGGGTGCAATTCTCGATTTAGTCTTAGGAAATGAAGCTGGGCATGTGGATGAAGTAGCAGTGGGGAACCATTTTGGAGATAGTGACCATAATACAGTTAGATTTAGCATCATGGAAAAGGACAAAGATAGAACAGGAGTGAAAGTTCTAAATTGGAGGAAGACAAATTTTATGAAGCTCAGAGTTGAGCTGGCAAAAGTGGACTGGATACAGCTATTAGAAGGGAAAAACAGTGTCAAATCAGGGGGAAGCATTCAAAAGTGAGATTCTATGGGCACAATATAGACATGTCCCCACAAAAAAAGGGTGGTACTGCCAAATCTAGAGCCCCCTGGTTTTCCAGAAGCATACAGACCTAGATAAAGCACAAAAAGAAAGCTTATGATGGTCACAAAAAACTTAATACTGTAGAAAGCCTAGAGGAGTATAGGAAGTACAGGGGTGAAGTAAAAATGGCAATTTGGAAAGCGAAGAGCGGATACGAAAAAATATTGGCAGGTAACATCAAGTAAAACCTAAAGATGTTTTACCAGTATATTAAGAGCAAGAGAATAACTAAGGAAAGGGTAGGGCCTATCAGTGATGTACATCGTAACTTGTCTGTTGATGCTGAAGATGCGGGCAGGGTTCTCAATGAGTACTTTGTCTCTGTCTTCACCAAGGAGAGGGCTGATGCAGACTTTCCAGTTAATGAGGAGGAGTATGAAACATTAGATACAGTAAGCATAGTGAGAGAGGAAGACTGACATTCTTGAAGGTGGATAAGTCACCAGGGCCGGGTGGATTGTATCCCAGACTGTTAAAGGAGCCAGGGAGGAAATAGCGGATGCTCTGAGGATTATTTTCCAATCCTCACTAGATACAGGCGAGGCCCAGAGGATTGGAGGTCTGCAAATTTTGTACCATTATTTAAAAAGGGTGCAAGGGATAGGCCAGAAAATTATAGACCGGTCAGCCTGACTTCGGTGGTGGACAAATTATTGGAATCAATTCTGAGAGGCAGGATAAACTGTCACTTAGAAAGGCATGGGTTAATCAGGTATAGTCAGTATGGGTTTGTTAGGAGAAGGTCGTATCTTACTAACTTAATAGAATTTTTTGAGGAAGTAACAAGGAAGATTGATGAGGGTAGTGCAGTGGATGTTGTCTACATGGATTTTAGTAAGGCATTTGACAAGGTCCCACATGGTCAGAAAAGTGAGATTGCATGGGATACAGGGGAAGGTGGACCCAAAATTGGCTCAACAACAGAAACAAAGGGTAATGTTTGATGGATGTTTTTGTGAATGGAAAATGGTTTCCAGTGGTGTTCCACGGGGCTCAGTGTTAGGGCCATTGCTGTTTGTTGTATATATTAATAATTTGGACATAAATGTGGGAGGTATGATTGGGAAATTTGTAGATGACGCAAAAATTGGCCATGTAGTTTGTAGTGATGAGGAAAGCTGTTGTCTCCAGAATGATATCAATAGTTTGGTCGCGTGGGCCAAAAAGAAGCAAATGGAATTCAATCTGGAAAAGTGTGAGGTAATGCATTTGGGGAGGGCAAACAAAGCAAAAGAATACTCAATTAAATGGGAGGATATTGAGAGAGGTTGAGGAAGTGAGAGACCTTGGAGTGCATGTCCACAGGGCTCTGAAGGTGGCAGGACAGATGGACAAGGTGCTAAAGAAGCATATGGAATGCTTTCCTTTATTGGACGAGGTATTGAATACAAAAGCAGAGATGTAATGCTGACACTGCATAAAACACTGGTTAGGCCACAGCTGGAATTTTGTGTACAGTTCTGGTCACCACATCACAGGATGGACATAATTGCTTTGGAGAGAGTACAGAGAAGATTTACAAGAATGCTGCTAGGGCTTAAAAATTGTAGCTATGAGGAAATATTGGATAGGCTAGGGTTGTTTTCCTTAGAACAGAGGAGGCTGAGGGGTGACTTAATTGAGGTATACAAAATACCTAGATAAGGTAGACAGTAAGGACTTGTTTCCCCTAGCTGAGGGGTCAGTTACCAGGGGGCATAGATTTAAAGTGTTTGGTAGAAGGATTAGAGGGGACAATGAGGAAAAAGTTTTTCTCACAGAGGGTGGTGTGTGTCTGGAATTCACTGCCTAAATCGGCTTTTGAGGCTGAAAAACTCAACTCATTTAAAAGGTATTTGGATCCGCATCTGAAGTGTTGTAACCTGCAAGACTACAGACCAGATGCTGGAAAGTGGGATTAAAATGAATGGCTAGTTTCTTTTTCATCATTTTCTGGCTGGCACAGACATGATGGGTTGAATGGCCTCTTTCTGTGCCATTACTTTTCTATGGTTTTATGGTTCCCAGTGTCCTCCTGGGATTCTTCTACAATGATTAAGTTTTGAGTAGAGCAGTTGCTTCGGTCTGGTGTCAGGCATACGAATGACATGTCCAGTCCAATTGGTTTTGAGTGATTAACACTTCGATGCTGGGCATGTTGGCTTTGGAGAAGACACTGCTATTGGTCGGTCTTGCCAACAGATTTGGAAGATCTTGCAAAGGCACTGCTGGTGGGATGTCTCCCAGTGCTTTGGGGTGCCTACTGTAGATTGTCCAAGGTTCTGAGCATGGAGATCACTGCTGCCTGGTAACCATTACCTTAGTCTCAGGTTTGAGATCCTGGTCCTCAAATATTGTTTTGCACATTGGAGGCAATGATGAATTTTGTCGCCTATCTCATTCTTCGAGAGGAGGCACCCAAGATATGGAAAATAGTCAGTTGATCTTAATGCGTGGAGGGAGGTGAAGTGTTTTGCTGTGGGAGCTGTTTGGAAGAGGACCTTAGTTTTCTGGATGTTAAGTGAAAGGCCCATTTTCTCACCTTCCAACTGTCTTAAAAAAACATCCATTCATTACTACTGTCACTCAGCCAATCTCGTATGAGTGCTGCGACTGTCCTGTTTTTCCCCATGAGCTTCAACTTTGCTGGCAAGCCGATGATATGGCATTTTATCAAATGCCTTTTGGAGATCCATACACACCGAATCAACCAGTAATTCTATGTATACACTTAGCTGTCAGGGGAGGTTCACCAATATTTGTAATACATTATCGCATGTAAACAGTTGGTTTGGGAGGTGGGGTTTGGAGCTGGCAACTTACTTTATATTCAGTGTTATATTTTCCTTATAATTTCACATATCCCAACATATGAAACTGAAACATAGCAGTTCTAGATGACCAAAAACAATTTCTCCAAATTGCTGTCTGAAAATGAGCATAGTCAGTTTTTCACACCAAACTGTTGCCCATCCAGATTGACAACTTCCTTTTGTTTTGGATTTCCAGCATCCGCAGTTTTTTTGTTTTTATCTTTGACAACTTCCTTTCCTTTTTAAAGATCAGGCAAGTGCAAGAGCTGAAGAATTTGGAAAGAGAAAATGCAAAGGTAAATATTTATTTTGATATTAATAACAAATGTTTCCAATTTTCTATAAAGTTATCATTGAAATTTGAGTTGACTAACTAATGTTCATTATTTACAGGTGATAACAACTTTCAACAAGACAAGAAAACACTTTCTAGTAGCTCAGAAGGAATTAACTGAGTAATGCTACATTTAATTCAGTTTTATCTTAAATCAGTAACATTGACCCATTTGAGCAGTTCTTAAGCAAATGGTACAATAAATCTTTATTTCAACTATGCCTATTAATTTTTCCTTGCAAGCCATTTTTTAAATGATTTTAGGTACTTAATTCCAGTACCACTGTAATGAAATATAACTGTTTAAATGCACAGTGGAAATGTTATTAATAATTTAAATTATAATCAAATTACCTCAAAGCATTGGAATTTTTTTTTGTTCCTAATCTAAATTGGAAAGTAAGGTTATGATTTTTTACAGGCAGGAAGCACAACTCAAACACTTGCATAAGGAATATTCTGAACTGAGTCAAAAGAAATCAGATTTGCTACTTGCAACGCAACTTGTGTCTGGTTTTAAACAACTGCAAACACAGTATATTGAACATAGGAGCAAAAACCCTGGTGAAAAACAAACGGTAAGACCTCTAGTTGTTGTATCCATTGATGCTGGTCATCTGTAAAGTGCTGTTTAGCAACTTGGTATTCAGACAGTTCAGGTTCCCTATAGTCAGGCCCTAAAGCAGGTCAACTATCTATGATTTTATGATAATGACCTAGATACACACCAGCAATATCTGCAGCTCACACTTTTATTGTGCTCATAATGCAGAAAAAAAAAGTCCAAATGTGCTCCATGTAGGAAGGAAGAGATGGTTGCCTTTATGGTAGTTAGCAGAAGTGACTGAAGACTTGATTGAAGAGATGGATTTTGAGACGGGTTTTTAATGCTGCGGAAAGAGGATGATGGTTTAAGAAAGGAAGATGCTAATTGTAGGCTTTAAATGGTTAAATGTTAGAATATATCACTTTTCACAACCAACATCCCAAATTGCTTTACAGCCAGTGAAATACTTTAAGTGCAGCCGCTGTTGTAAAGTAGAAAACGGGCAGCCAATTTCAGAAAACCAATTTTGGGATGAGAGTGGGTGTAGATGGGGTAAGGGAGGAGAGGGATATGAGGATTTTAAGTTTGGCGTGTGTGGGAGGAGAGATGGGGAATTGGGGCAATGAAGAGGGTGGCAATAGGTGAGCACAGATGTTGGGGGTTAAGTTTGAGAGCATTTGGATTTATAGAGTGCCTCTTGTGTCTTTTCTACATCCAAAATACTGTACAGCCGAGGAATTAATTTAAGTGTAGTTACTGGTTTTGTTGTTTAACATGCAAGTTTAGCTCCCATTCTAAAGATCTCTTAAGTCATTCTCCTACGGCGATGTATGTGGAAAGATGCCCAGTGGAGTATTCAAATTGAGCAGTCGGTTTAGCTGATTAGAACATGGGAGGATAACTAAACAAGAAGGAAATAGAGGTGGGGGTTGAAATGGAGGGGAGATGGGTGCATAAATTAACTCTGGGTAAGGAGGAAGGCAACGCAAAACAACACTCTCATGGGGAGAGGGTTGGCAGCGTAGGCCAATGACCCCTCATATTGGAAGGTACATGGAGGCACTTACAATGGGAAATTAGATTTTTAAAAATTGCTTATCTCAGCAGTTTAGTACATTTTAAAATGGAATGTTGCAACTTATCCAGAATTTTAATGTATATATCTGAACACATAGCTTGCTCTGTCCCTTTTACTCTTAGTTTTGCAATTTGAGATACATTTGCTTTTCCTGTTCTTGTTCCCCAAAATATACCTCTTGTCTCTCCAATGACCTGCACTTGTGACGTATTTGCTCATTGTAAGTTAGTTTGATGTCCTAATTAGAAATAATTAATTAATGATGGTTTTACATAATGAAGTCATATCTGCATTCATTTCATGTGGAAGACAACAACTTGCATTTATATAACACAGTTTAATGTAGTAAAACAACCCAAGGCATTTCACTGGAGTGTTATCAAATGCTGACACTGTGCTACACAAGGGGCTGTAAAATTCCACCCCTCCAGCAGTGTGATTTTCCAGTCCCACCGAAGTCAATGGACTTTTGAACGGCTCACCGCATTTCCAGCCTGTCCCCATCACAATGGGGCTGTAAAATTCTGCCCAAGGAGATACTGGAGCAGAACATACAAACATACGAATTAGGAGTAGGAGTAAGCCATTCGGTCCCTCGAACCCGCTCTGTAATTCAAAAAGATTACGGCTGATTCAATTGTGGCGTCAACTCCACTTTCCTTCCTGCCCCTTATATTTTTTGGCTGCCCTAGTTCTAGTCTCTCCAACAAGGGGAAACATTCTTTCAGCATCCACCCTGTCAAGTCCCCTCAGGATCTTGTATCTTTCAATAAGATCACTTCTCATTTTTTTAAACTTCAATGGATACAGACACAACCTGTCCAACCTTTCCTCATAGGATAACCACCTCACCCCATGAATCAGTCGAGTGAACCTTCTCGGAACTGCTTTAATGCAATCATGACCTTTCTTAAATAAGGAGACCAAAACTGTACACGGTAGTCCAGATGTGGTCTCATGAATACCTGATACAACTGTAGCAAAACTTCCCTTTTATATTCCATTTCCCTTGCAATAAACATTTCATTTGCCTTCCTAATCACTTGCTGTACCTGCACTCTAACTTTTTGAGATTCATGTACCAGGATACCCAGGTCCCTTTGTACTGCAGAGTTCTGCAATCTCTCCGCACTTAAATAATATGCTGTTTTTTTTAATTCTTCCTGCCAAAGTGGACAAGTTCCCATTTCTCCACATTATACTCTATATCTGCCAAATGTTTGCCCACATCAGTGAACATCAGTAGTGGAGTGACTAAACTAGGAATACCTAAGAGGTCAAAATTGGAGGAGTGCAGTTTGCTTGGAGGGTCGTATAGGGCTGGACAAGATTAGAGAAGGGCAAGGCCATGGAAGTAAGCTTAAACATGGATGAGAATTTTTGAATTGAGGCAGTGCTTAATTGGGAAACACTGTAGGCCAGCAAACACAGAGTGAACAGTACTTGGTGTGGGTCAGGGTATGGACAGCAGAAAATAGGATGAACTCAAGTTTAGAGGTTGTGAGAGGACAGCTACGAGTGTCAGAATATTCAAGTATAGAGGTAGCAAAAACACCGATGAGGGTTTCAACAGCAGACGGAATTGCGTCAGGGTTGCAGGCACGTGATGTTATGGAGGTGAAATGGAGGGTGTTAGTAATGACGTGCATATGTGGCTCATCTCTGGGTCAAATACAACACCAAAGTTGCAAACCATCTGGTTCAGCCTCAGACAATTGCCAAGGAGAGGAATGGAACTTCTGACAGGGTTAAAGACAGTGGCTTCGGTTTTCCCAGTTTCTACATTTCAGTCGTGGAGCCTGAGTTGTTGTAGTAACATTCACGTTTTGTAATTTGGAGCTATTGATAGTGACGTTAGAGTCTCTGACATTCTTGTCGTCACATGGCTGACCAGGAAATTCATCTGTTCTTGGAAGGATTTGCAGGTTGATAATTAAACTGTTTGGCCACGTAATGGGGTGGGACTCAAACCAAGAACTTCCAGGGATGTTATACCCGCTGTGCCACAGGACCTCGGCTGATGGATGACAAACAATCAGTCTGACAATTGAGAGACAGTGGAGAAGCCAAGAAAGAGGCAATGATCCCTGCGGCACTCCACTTGTTACATGGTAGTGAGGAGTAAGAAAGAACTTAATTTGGCCCCATTTAGAACCAATGTCTCCGATATGGACAGAAACTAACTTGGTATTTTACAGTTCTAACGTCTCTTGGTGACAATAAAAACACAAAAATTTCTCAAGTTTTCACTTTTTGGATATTCTAAAAGTCAAAAGCTAAGAATGACAGAATGTTTGTATAACATTACTCTAGTGCTGTTGGTTTTAATTTTTTCTCTTATCGACAGTATAATATTTCCAGCTTTCCTGCTCTGTTGGTGGAGGCACGTGGAATTTTGGGAGCAGAAAAACAGCTGCAAATAATTAATACAAAATTACAGCAATCACTGGATAAGAAGTAAAGCAGTTGTACGATGAGAACTCAGCCAAGGGGCCTGGTACTGTATAATGGAAAACGTGCAATGTTTATTGGACATTTTAGGACAGATGGTTTGGAGGCTAGTCAATTAACTGGTCACAATAAATAAAGGAAAAGCAGGCAGAGAGGAGCATGTGCCTGTAAGGAAGTCCCTCCAATTTGCCAGTCATTTTAACTGAGTGAAAAATTGGAAGGTGTGTGTTCCTCTCTTCCTAATTTTTATCTGTTACCTTTGCAGAAACCCTGAAATCTACCCCATGTTGTTTATGGGCATGCATGTTCTTTACTGATGTTGTTTATATTAACAAAACAAACTTTGTAGTTTCTTTATTGCATTTTTAATACAAATAGTAATGGATGAATATGTATATGTGAAAACTTTCATATTGTGTACTGCAAAAAGTTACTTCGGTCTCCACTTAAATTTAAATTTATGCTTTATGTACATAAATAATGTAACAAAATAAAGATTCTGTAAACTCAAATGTATTCAGTTTTTAGAAGAATAGTATTTAACATATATCTTAAATGAAAAAAATCACCTATGTACAGTTCATAAAATGTCAAGCATTCATTTATCATATAGAGCATAATGGAGAGAAAGAAAAATCCTGAATGTTGTAAATAGAGGAACAAAGAAGCTTCTACAGTCCATGAGAACTAAACACAGGAAATCTTGAAAGGAGATACTGACTAATCTTCTGTATTAAATACAACGACAGTAATGTTTCAGCTGACACCAATTTGATTCAAAGGTCTTATCAAAAACACTCTCTTATGTAGCCTCCAATATATTTTCAGTAGCATCTATTTTGTACCCTTGCTTAGAGAAGCCTCCAGTTCCTTCACAGCTGCCAGTAAGTCATTGTCGGACAGAATGTCAGCCTCCTCACTGTTCATGCTCAATTCTGACTGTATATCAGGAGCAATATTAAATTCAGTGTCTTCAACAGCTTCTAATAACATTGCATCATCAATGTTGTCAATAAATGCTGTATCCAGATTTCCTGTAAGGGCAGAATTTTGTGTTCCAGGCTGCAGCCAAATGTCACCAAGCTGCAAGTTGGTCCATGTTGGACATACATTATTTTGACTTGGTGCAATGTTCCCATCTTCATCCATGGTAAAAACAAGCTCATCCTGAAAGAGAGTTGATTTCAGCTTCAAACAAATCTGATGTTACACAGTTAGTGAGAGCTTATTTACAGAGGATATTAAAGGGAAATATCTACATAGGGATAAGTTGGTATCCCAGTAACTGTTAGCAAGAGTTTGGTCAGCATGCATGATAATTAAGCCATTTGAATGAAAATTTCATAGTACAGGAACTAGCAATGAAAACACTGTTGGTATGAGCTTAACATTACATCTGTAAAATACCAGAGGATAACAAACAAGCACTGGTCAATATTTGCAGAGTAAATGGTCCATGACTTCATCACTTTAACAAATTAACTCTCCTATTATGGACTTCAATTGTATTTTGAACAATTCAATTGTTTTACTGCCAGATAAATGATTTTAAACATTTATCATTGAAGATTTTTCCAGTATCATTTTAAACAGTTTTTACTCACTCCCATTTCTGTATTACCTTGTTGTACTTCACAATAATTTGGGGTTCTTATACTAAATATTTTGTGTGTCTTAGCTATCTTTTGAAAATTTACAGGTTACAGATTGTGGTTGACTATAATTCTGCTGCTCCCGATGGCCTACGGTGCCTTATGCATGTCCAGTTTCGAATTGTTAGATTGGTTCTGAATCTTTCCCATTTAGCACAGTAGTAATAGAACACACTATGGGAGGGTATCCTCAGTGCAAAGACAGGACTTTGTCTCCACAAGGACTGTTTGGTTGACACTCTTACCAATATTGTCATGGATAGATACACCTGCAACACAGATTGGTGAGGACAAGGTCTAGTAGGTTTTCCCTAATGTTGGTTCTCACCACCTGCTGCAGGCCCAGTCTGGCAGATATTTTGGGACTTGGCCAGCTCAGTCACTAGTGGTGCTACCAAGCCACTCTTGGTGATAGGCATTGACATATTCCACCCAGAGTACATTCTGTGTCCTTGCCACCCTCGATGCTTCTTCCAGTGGTGCTCAAAGTGGAGTAGGTACTGATTCATCAGCTGAGAGGATGGTAGGTGGTAATCAGCAGGAGGTTTCCCTGCTCATGTTTGATCTGATGTTGTGAGACTTCATACAGTCTGGAATCAATGTTGAGGACTACCAGGACAATTCCCTCCTGACTATACCACTGTGCTGCCACCTTTGATGGTCTGTCCTATTGGTAGTGTCTGGGACGTTGGCTGCAAGTTATGTCTCTGTGAGTATGACTATGTCAGGCTGTTTGCTTGGATATTAGCAAACCAGATGGGTTTTTACAACAATCGATGATAGTTTCGTGGTCACTATTACTGAGACTACTTTTCAAGTCCAGATTTTTTATTAATTAAATTTATTAAATTCGGTCTGGATCTAGATTTCCAGTCAGTGACATTACCACTACGCCACCATCCATCCACCGGGCAGAACAGATTAAATTGTGCTCAGAGAAGGGGGCATTGTAGATTCTTATTTGAACATCACTGATGTATACATTTTAAATAGGGAATGCCCACTAATCCAGCAACTCTATCCTAAGATGCCTGGAAAAATTAGTCAACTTGCAGATAAGTAAACAGACATAACAATCTAAACATAGCAACAGGAAAACTAGTCCAATTTATATATTTACATTTTTATAATTAGTATGTTAATTGTAGTAGAAGTGATATTCATCAGTACAATGAAAAAAGGTGCTTCATTTCTGTCAAATTGCAGCTGTCTAAGAACAATGATTATTACCAACTCAATGATTTATTTTCACTTTATACAAAGGTATGACACTATTCTATGCATTAGTTTCATTACATACCATATCAATGAGGAAATCCAAACAGCATTCGCGGGGTAATGGGTGACCTTGAATCCAAAAGGAATTCAGCATAAGTTAGGCTACAGTAAGACTACTGGACTTTGTAACGAAACATTATAATTCAATGGAATAAGATTAGTTCTTACTTTCAGACCTGAACTTCTGAGCTCGGCACACAGGATCATAACATTTCTGGTACCAGATTTCTTTCTTCAAGTCAACAACAACCCTGCAAAATAAGAAAAGGCTGCAGAATCTGCAATTCCCTTTGTATCCCACAAGCAGTTATTGAGATTTTGCTACCAGCCGTTAATCAGTAGCAGATCTCCTCCACAAACTATTTTTCCCCAAGAAATAAATAAGAACAAATGAAAAAAATGTATTTTTCATCACAATATTTCACAAGCACTAGGAATGAATGTTGAAGCCTCCATGTTGGGAGAAAACTAATTAAAGTGTAGGACATGAAGTTAAGCTTTTCATACTGTGCTCGAACTGGAGGATATTTTTTGATATAAAATGAGCTGTTGGCTCATTTAAGTGGTTTATAGAGGTGTGTTGTAGGAGAACACAGTCTCTTTATAATTTTTCATCTTGGTATCATCATGCTGAAGGTATGCGTCAACTTTTCCATGGATCTATATCATTTAGAATATTTCAACAGGTAGTGCAATTATACATACATTTGTAAAATGGGCATTTTAGCAGGAGAGTTTGCCTTTCAGGTCAATGACCCTTCTTCAGTTCTGAAGGGTCATGACCTGAAACATTGGGTGGAATTCTCCTAAAATTGTGGTGGGTGGTTTCGGCAGCACCCAGCCCGCTGTGCATAATGGTAGCAACTCATGCCTGATGCTGCACTAGGAGCCTCATTAATTATGCAGAGGCGCATTTCGCTCTGAATCATCTGGAGCTGATTCATCTGCCTGCCGTCAGCTGGCGGGTACGAAGGTGCAGGCACTATGTATAAACACCAGTCCAACACACAATCTCAAACTCTCCGGCCCACCAGGGATGTCTGCAACCTATAAGAGAAAGGCCAAGAACCTCAGGACAAAGTCTGCACCCTGCTTCACCCACCAGACCCTGGTCAGAGGGGTGCAAGAACAACACGTTCTCTACCACATAGATAGCTGCAGGAAGCACAACAGCCTCACCTCTCAGGCCTGGGACAGCGTAGTAGAGCAGGTCAGCGTGGCTGACACCTGTGCTCGAAGTGCCACCCAGTGCAGGAAGAGGCTGAATGATCCCACTGCTCTGCTAGGGTAAGTCAACCTTCAACCCCCTCCAATACCAAACTCTCATCCTGGCATCATGCACTCAAATGGCAACTTTCTGCAGGGGCTTTACGCAACCATCAACACTCGTTCTCTCACGGAAACGTTTACATCACCTTGATCCCATCTATCATGTTGCTCACACTCCATCCTCTTGCTCTTCTGGGGATGGCTTACCACACAAAGGAGCCTTGCATCTTACCCAACTTTTGCTCCATCCCTTCTCATCACATGCCTTTCTTCTTCATACAGGCCAAGCTGGCACACAATGGCGCGAGAGAGAGCAGACCGGGGGAGGGACGTCCAACATCCTTGCCCTCAGTGAAGTTGAGGCTGCAGCTGAGATGGCTGGGGATGACAGGGATCGCTCCTGTGGGGAAGGGGAGATCGGCCTCTCTAACCAATCTGGTACGGATCACAGCTCCATCACCTCATCAAATCCTGACATTCACAGTGAGTCACGTGCAGTCTTATCCAGCTCATGCTCATTAACGGAAACTCTTTTATTTTCTAGGCACAAGCACATCGAGGCCCCCAAGACATTCCAGGATCACTAGTGCGAGCCCCCGGACCTCATCCGAGGGCGAAGGTCCAAGAGAACCGTCACGGCACTCACGCACCCTCCACCAGCTCAGACAGACACATTGGTGGGATACAGCTGTAGATTCGGTCGGGCTCAATTTCTGGGGAAACACCTCACCGACACGACTCCGCAGCTGTTGGAGGCAGGGTCTTCGGCGCTCGGAGGGCTGATGGAGATGTTGAGCCTCTGGAAGCGGCTGCCAAATCGATGCTGGAGATGCAATGACAGACGGTGGAAAATCAGGCAGATTCAGCAGTTCAGCAGACTAGAGTGAACAATGGAGGAGTCTGTTTGCATCCTATATGATGTCGTGGTTCTGGCCCGCAAGCGCCTCGAGGTCACCATGGGAAGGTTGGTGACCACCATGGAGACCTTGGTCCAGCAGGTCTTGCCGGATTTGTGCTCGGTCCTGCACTCCATGGCTATACACGCTGGTGGGCACCATCAGGATGTAGGCGACATGGCGATGAGGCACTTTGACCTCCCTCCAGGTGCACCATCTCCTGCAGGAGTCAGGGTGGGGGCCCTCGAGCACCCACAGGGAGGATGACCATCAGCTGGACACCCTATGGGCTCCTCTCAGGACACTCCAAGGTATGCAGCCTCTCACAGTCCCCTCTGCCTGTGACAGCCATTCACTCCAGCTTCTCAGGCCACCAAGGGTGCTTCTGCCCGAGCAGGTGACCCTTTTCAGGCCAGGGCCTCCAGGCCATTGGCCACCAGAGGATGTCAGCCAAGGTCATCACAGACATCAGGATATAGCAGTCAGCCTCCGTCTCTGCTGTGGATGGCAGGGCTGCACCCAGGCGTAGCGCTAGAGTTGGGAAATTTAAGAAAAATTGATGTCACTTTTGGGTCATGAATGTTTGTCAACTGTAGGCATTGTGGTTTTGTTCTTTGGACTCCTCTTATTTCGAGGTTTAGCCTTCCTCCCACTTGCTGATAGTGTCCCACTGTGAGATTCACATTCCTGTAATGTCAACCTCAGTTGAACTAGTATCTGCACCCCTTCAGTGATGTCAGGGAGATGTGTTTAAATCTTTATTGGAAATGTGCGATGTAAGTGTTTCTCACCCTTCTCCCTCAAATAACACCATTAAGTGAGGGCAGCTCATCAGTGTGTCTCCTCAGTGGTAGTGGCAGAAGAAAAGAATGCATAGGAGGAGATCATCCATGGGCATGTCCACATCTTAGTCACAGCGGTGTTGGCATCATTAGAGGGTGGCGAAGGCTTCACATCTTCTCTCGTATCGATCTTGTTTCTAAGTGGGCTCTCAGTTCCCAGAGTGAGCTCACCCACAGGGCCCCACTGACCAAAGCAAAGATCATGGCCTGTCAATTCTGGAGGCAAGTGTGAATGCGGGACTCGTTCTTGCTGTGAGTGGGTGGACATCCCTGAGTTGAAAGAAGATGACGTTGAGAGCTAGGAGGGACGTGGCCATATCCCCTCACTTAACTTTACTCTTCCTGGATCCTGTCAGCGATTAACAGATCACTAGCACGCCTCCCACATCTTCCTTCCTCCATGGAGTGATCGCACTCATACTGACAATCAGCAGCCTCCTGAGGTTCATGGGCCTCTGGATCTTCATCCTCTGATGAGCTCTCATCCCTCTCCAGTTCATCCTCTGGCACGGGGTCACCTCTTTGCATTTCCAGATTGTGAAGGGTGCATCGCACTGCGAATGATGCGAGAAACCCTGTCGGAATGTATTGGAATGAGCCACCTGAGTGGTCCAAGCATCTGAAAAGCAGCTTCAGAAGTCCTATGGTCTGCTTTATAAGGTAGTGTACGGACCTGTGAGCAGCTTTGTACCTCTCCTCAGAAAGACTCCGAGGGCGGTGCATCGGTGGCATCAGCCTTCACTTAAGTGGGTACCCCTTATCTCCAAGCAGCCATCCCTGCAGGCGTAATGGCCCTTGAAAATTTCCCCTGTGTAACCTTCTGTCTTTTAAAGGCAGAACAAAGTCTGTTGATGTATTTTAGGACAAAATAAATCCACAGAAACTGTCAAGGATGGTGTTAAGTTCCATAGAGAACTCAACTCACTGACAGCATCAGATATCTCACATGAGAAAATGTATTTTTTAATATATATGCAATAAGTGAGATCCCTTCCGATGAACTGCTTTTCTGTAATGCACTTTGAGGTGCACTTGAGGGAGTGGCACAGGATGTAAGAGTCATGGCAATTTTCAGGGTACCGTGCACAAATGTGCAGTATGAGCATCCAATGATCACACACCAGTTGCAAGTTGATGGAATGTTAGCCTTTGTGGGTTTATAAACATTAGGGCTGCTGCCAAGGAGCCCGTATAGCCACATGGGTGCAGTGTATTGCACCCTGCATTCTTGGGCAGTCTGAGATGGCTGCGAAGCCAATAAATCTCGCAGCCTGGCTATCTTCGCCCAGGGAAAACCTGACATGACGGGCCATCCTGTAAAAGGCATCTGTGACCTCCGTTATGTATTAATGTGTCGTGGACTGAGAAATGCCACACAGGTCGCCTGTTGATCCTTGGGAAGAAGCAGAGGCCAAGAAATTGAGTGCAGTGGTCACCTTCAAAGCAGGGGATACCGTCCAACTCCACATGGCGTCAGGTCTTCACAAAGAATGTGGCATATGTGATGTACCAGATCTCGGGACAAGTGCAGACGTGCAAGGCATTGCTTCTCGCTCATTTGTAAATAGGAGACTCTTCTACGAAAAACCCAGGTCTGGCAAGTAGCCCCCATTGTCTGGATCTCTCCTCCAGTTCAGGCTGCGGCTCCGCTTAACCATGTCCCTCCTGCTGGAGCTGCGCACAGAGTCACTTCTCCATCCTTCGCCTCTTCCATTGCATTAGGAGCCTGACAAAGGCAGCATTGAGCCCTGGATCCATATTTGCTTTTGCCTTCTCTTTGAATGGAAACATTGAAGATATTAATGATTCAAGGGACAAGAAAGCGAAGCGTTTGGAGACTGTAAGAATCCATAGATTTTCCTGTCTTACTTGCATGGTGGCTAATGCTGCCTTGTCCCTGAGACACTAGCACACACATCAACGTGACCAAAACTACATCACAGATATGTAACCTCTTGAGCCCTGAGTGTGATGCTAAAATTTAAGTAAGATGGTTGACCCAACCTAGCTCTGTGCTCCAGTCCCTATTGTGGCATGTTAATGTCCAATCAGTTGCTCATGGTCAATGAATGGATGCCCTTTGGCCCGTTAGGAGTGTCACATCTGGTAAACACATGGCAGGCCTTCATTGATAGAATGCCATATATGATGCTATTACCTGCGTTCCCAAATTCCACATTCCTATGTGTTACACTTGGGATACAGTGACTGTGATGTGTAGCCACTGAGTTCTGAGTAGCCCTTTAACAGTGCTAATGAAACCATTGGCTTTCATTGCAAGGTCTTCCTCCTTTTTTTCTAAGCCGACTCCTGCTCGCTCTGGTGGCAACAAGCCCCAGAAAGGCCTCCCTTATGTCTGCCCTTCCCCCGACTACCATTCCACAGCCTTCTTGCCCTGTTGACCCCCTCATGTTTGTCAGCCTGACCCCTCGCCTCACAGCCCACCCCTGGTTGAAGCGCTAGTCTCTGAAAGTGGAGGATGCACGAGTACCATAGCACAGGGGTGTTCCTCGGGACAACGAAAGCAAAGAGAAGGAGCAGTCCAACCGTACAGACCCAGCAGAGTGGTATTCATCACAACAAGACTGGCGCAGTGCTATGGCAGGTATGTACCACTCACATCGAAGTTACAAGTGAACTGAGGCCGACTTGTGCACGCCACCCCTTTTGAAACGGGTTTGATGCCGGTGTAATTTCCCGCTGACATGTCGGAAGATTGGAAGGCATGGCAAGATTCCAGTGAGCAGCTGTTTTAATGAACATTCATGACATGCTAATGAATGCAAATGGCGTTCGCACCACTAGTTGGCGGGATAACTGATCCGCCATGAAAACATTGTCAGGAGAATTGCGACCTGTTTTTACGATGGCAGGTTTCCAATTTTTTGCCTCCTGCTGGATTCTCCACTCCCGCCATGAACCCTGCCGTGGGTGGGATGGGAGAATTCCGCCCATTAACTCTGTTTCTCTCCACAGATGCAGCCTGACCTGCTGAGTATTTCCATCATTTTCTGTTTTTATTTAAGATTTCTAGCATCGGCAGTATTTTGCTTTTCTAATCCGGAATCCTTCAGGTTTGTCTATTCAGTACATTGTCATTGCTGAGTGAGGGGGAGTCTGACTTGTTGGACATTGAATGAAGGTATGTCAATGATTGCAGAGACTGGCACCAATGTGTGAACTGTACTTACATAATATTGTTGCTTTTATGAGCTCTACCAATGTTCTCGCACCAATGGTTTTTGCCAACGTCATATACAATCAATTCTTCAGAGGAGAAATAATTCCATCGGCGCAAGACTGAGGAAAGTAAATTATATTAAGCTATTTCCAAATCAGTGTTATACAAAACTAACATTTTTGCCTTGCAGTAAGGTTTAATAATGGAGTGGTATTGATGATTGAAGTGATTAAAAACTTACCACCCTGTATTCCTCCCTTGTTTACTTGACTAATGATAAAACTATCAATCTCTGGGTATGGTGAACAATGGTGGCCGACCATTGTATCTGTAAAACAGAATTCAGCTTTCTGTGAAATCCATACAGACTACAACAAGAGTGGGTGAATAGTTAATGAAGTTCATTTCTAAATAGATTGGTCAAATTTCATGTTTCTAGCATCGGCAAATGGTTAACGTTCAAAGAGCACATGGGCCAACTGCAACAATTGTTTATTCCTGTCTGGTGCAAAAGTAAAATAGGAAAGGTGGCCAAACCATGGCTTACAAGGGAAATTAGAGATAGTATTAGATCCAAGGAAGAGGCATACAAATTGGCCAGAAAAAAACAACAGACCTGAGGATTGGGAGCACTTTAGAATTCAGCAAAGGAGGGACAAGGGATTGATTAAGAAGGGGAAAATAGAGTACAAGAGTAAGCTTGCAGGGAACATAAAAACTGACTGTGAAAGTTTCTATAGTTTTGTGAAGATAAAAAGATTGAAGACAAATGTAGGTCCCCAACAGTCAGAAACAGGGGAATTTATAATGGGGAACAAGGACATGGCTGACCAACTAAATACATACTTTGGTTCTGTCTTCACAAAGGGGGACACAAATAACATACCAGAAATGATGGGGAACATAGGGTTTAGTGAGAGGGAGGAACTGAAAGAAATCAGTATTAGTAGGGAAATGGTGTTAGAGAAATTGATGGGATGGAAGGCCGATAAATCCCAAGGGCCTGATAATCTACATCTGAGTACTTAAGGAAGTGGTCCTAGAAATAGTGGATGCATTGGCGGTCACCTTCTGAGATTCTATAGACTCTGGAACAGTTCCTACAGGTTGGAGGGTAGCAAATGTTACCCCACTATTTAACAAGGGAGACAGAGAGAAAGCAGGGAATTATAGACCAGTCAGCCTGACATCAGTAGTGGGGAAAATTCTAGAGTCCATTATAAAAGATTTAATAGCTGAGCACGTGGAAAATAGTGGCAGAACCGGACAAAGTCAGCATGGATTTACGAAAGGGAAATCATGCATGACAAATCTACTGGAATTTTTCGAGAATGTAACTATTAGAGTTGATGAGGGGGAGCCAGTGGATGTGGTTTATTTGGACTTTCAGAAGGCTTTCGACAAAGTCCCACATAAGAGATTAGCGTGTAAAATTAAAGCACAAGGGATTGGGGGTAGTGTATTGAGATGGATAGAAAACTGGTTGGCAGACAGGAAACAAAAGGAGTAGGAATAAACGGGTCTTTTTCCAAATGGCAGGCAGTGACAAGTGGGGTACCGCAGGGATCGGTGCTGGGACCCCAGCTATTCACAATATATATTAATGATTTAGATGAGGGAACTAAATGTAATATCTCCAAATTTGCAGATGACACAAAGCTGGCTGGGAGGGTGAGCTGTGAGGAGGATGCAGGGATGCTTCAGTGTGATTTGGACAAGCTGAGTGAGTGGGCAAATGCATGGCAAATGCAGTATAATGTGGATAAATGTGAGTTTATCCACTTTGGTAGCAAAAACAGGAAGGCAGATTATCTGAATGGCTATAAATTGAGAGAGGGGAATGTGCAGCAAGATCTGGGTGTCCTCATACACCAGTCGCTGAAGGTAAGCATGCAGGTGCGGCAGGCGGTAAAAGCGGCAAATGATTTGTTGGCCTTCATAGTGAGAGGATTCGAGTACAGGAACAGGGATGTCTTGCTGCAATTATACAGGGCTTTGGTGAGACCACACCTGGAATATTGTGTGCAGCTTTGGTCTCCTTACCTGAGGAAGGATGTTCTTGCTACAGAGGGAGTGCAGCAAAGGTTTACCAGGCTGATTCCTGGGATGGCGGGACTGACATATGAGGAGATTGAGTCGGTTAGGATTATATTCAGTAGAGCTCAGAAGAATGAGTGGGTCTCATAGAAACTTATAAAATTCTAACAGGACTAGACAGGGTAGATTCAGGAACGATGTTCCAGATGGTGGGGGAGTCCAGAACCAGGGGTCACAGTCTGAGGATACGGGGTAGACCATTTAGGACTGAGATGAGGAGAATTCTCCACCCAGAGAGTGGTGAGCCTGTGGAATTCACTACCACAGAAAGTAGTTGAGGCCAAAACATTGTATGTTTTCAAGAAGGAGTTAGATATAGCTCTTGGGGTGAAAGGGATCAAAGGGTTTTGGGAGAAAGCGAGAGCAGGCTAATGAGTTGGATGATCAGCCATAATCATAATGAATGGCGGAGCAGGCTTGAAGGGCCAAATGGCCTACTCCTGCTCCTATTTTCTATGTTGCTTTCTATGTAAATTTGATATGTAAAAAACCATATTTATTACTCTAAGATAATGGGCCAAATCTTCCTGTCGTTGGAGACTGGACATATGACTGAAGATATGCACTGGGACCCTGTGAATGTCCTGATGTGCAGGCCTATGTGGAAATTGTTCAGGATGGGCAACTCCCCTTCTCTGCAAGACCCTTCCCAAATGTCTCCCACTGAGCTTGATTTTGAGTGTCTGGAAAGTTAGGCAGTACTTCCCTGAATAATAACCCCGGAAATGTTCAAAACCTAGTCTAACACCTGGGTAACTATACACTCAGCACCACCCCTCACCCCCCAACCCCAACCTGGCTAGCTCCGATCCAACCTGGCCATCCTCTGAGCTGACTACTGCCACCACCCCCACCCCTCCCCACAACTGATCCCAGTACCCCTCCGGACCACCCGGCCAAAACCCCCGACCCAACTAATGCCCCCCCAACCTGACCAAAACTTCTTGACCTGACTAAACCTCCTGATCTGTGCTCCCACTCATCCACCCCATCCACTTACCCACCTGTCCGTTCAACTCATTTACCCATTCACTAACATTCAAAGACTGGAACTTTAAACTTACCATGTGGCAGCTAGTGCTGTAAAAAAGGGGGCATGTCCTGTCTTTTCCCTGACTATATCTGCTCCACATAAGGTCCTGGAGGGGCACTGCATTTGTGTGAAAGCCGGGATCGGAAAAAGCAGGAAGAAATGCGCAGCAGTGCCAAGTCAGGGAAATTTACAAGCACAGCGGCAACCCACTTGTCATTGCTGTTACTCGCAAGTTTCGGTCCATAGTTAATAAAGTGGCACCTAAAATGAGACCCACCGGGGAGATTTTCAATTTTCCAGCTGAAGTAGACATGAATATCTCAATCATCAGGATTTTGCTAGATGGTGTGTTTCTGGAAGTTTTCAGCTCACCTTTTGAGTTTACACCACTAAACACTAATAACAAAGCCACTCCAAGATCATTATAATTTTAAACAATTAAAACAAACATTTGAAGCACAGTCAAGCTATCTGACCTATTAAGCCTTGTGTCTATGAATACGAATAAATAGAATTGTAGGGTTATTGTTTTTTGCTAATTGCTCTAGGTTAACTATGGAGTGCCTTGGTCAGATGCATAGTATGGATCAACCACAGCCAGAGGTGCACAATGCATTTGTATTATCCTTTTATGTGCTGCTTTTTCCCTAGAATTCCTGTACTCCATTGGCTGTTCTCCCTCACCTCCTCTCTTAGCTTACCTTTCTCTGATGGGCTTTGCTCATTCCTGGATGCTTGGTCCCCACCCAATTTATCTCTAACCCATCCCCTGCTTATTCCTAGGTCTCTGCTCCTTAGGATGCAAGCAGGAGATAATTTACCTAAATTTTTAACTGTTCTTGGAATGAGTGTTAGGCCAGCATTTACTGCTCACCCCTAATTTCCCCTAAGGTGGCAGTGAGCCACCTCCTTGAACCGCTGCAGTCCATGTGTGGTGTACGTACACCCATACTGCTTTTCTTTAATTCTGAAATGGTTTGAGTGGCTTACTAGGCCACTTCAGATGGCAGTTAAGAATTAACCGCATTGCTGTGGGTCTGGAGTCACATGCAGGCCAGACCAGCTAAGATTGGTAGATTTCCTCCCCTGCAAAATATTAGTGAACCAGATGGGTTTTTTTTAATGACAATCCAGTAGTTTTATGATCATTATTGAGACTAGCATTTTATTCCAGATTTATTATTTGAATTTAAATTTCCCCAGCTTCCATGGTGGAATTTAAACTCAACTCCGGAGCATTAGTCCAGGCTTCTGGATTACTAGTATAGTAATATTAACTGTGGAACAGTAGCATAGTGGCAATTAAAAAATGATTTTATAGCCAATTTGATTCTCCATTTTCTTTCCAATTCCATCTGTCCTGTTTCATTTCTTTCAAGACTTCATACTAATTTAAGCCAGCCTAGGGCGGAATTTTCCGAGTCTGCTGGTGGTGGGCGTGATAGACAGGTCGCAATCTTCTGCTCAACCCATCGACGGCAGGTCACGTTTCCCACCATCGGTTGGCGGGGATCTAATTGTAATACATCAGCATATAATTAAAAGGCCATCCTGTCAGGCTCTTGGAACCCCGCTGTATCATCCATCCACGTCGGTGGGAAAGCACGCCAACGTGTTTCACAACAGCACACAGGCGACATGCACTTAGCAACCTTCACTTTGGAAGGGGACTGAGGTGAGTGAGTCCCAGTGTTCACCACAGCTCGCCTGTTGTTCATAGCCCTCAGGGGTGCCGAGGGAAACTGATGTCTGGCCCCGCAGGCGACTGCTGAGGGGTCCGGGGTCAAGTGTTGGCCAGCCTCGGGGAGGCTACTGCTGAAGGGTGGGTGTCCGGGGGCAAGGGCTGGCCAGCCTCAGGGAGGCTACTGCTGAAGGGTGGGGGTGTCTGGGGGCAAGGGCTGGCCAGCCTTGGAGGCGATTACTGAGGGCGGGGGTGGTGTCAAGTGCTGCCCTGGTACTGCATCCCGTGCACAGGTGGGGGGCAGGGTAAGCGAGGCGTGGCCATGCATTAGGGACACCTGTATAAACTGACCATGCCTCCGCAACCGAGACAGATCAGGCGCAGCCACAGTGATATGATTGGGGTCAGGCTCCTAACCTGCCCACCCATGCAAGCACCAAAGGGCCACCAAGCACTCCATATCTTACATCCCCTACCACCCTCCCCAGCACAGACTTCAAGTCTGCCACCACTTTATTGGACCACAGAGTAGTTGGACTGTACAAGTTGTACAATCTCCTCACCAACGCTGGCCATATAGCAGTCACTGCTGGAGACGCTCATAGGCCCTTGCAATCTCAGCATCCTGGTTTGGACTAGTGTCCCCTATGTTGCAGGTTGACAGGGCAGCCATGGAGCGTACTCATTACTGGCCATCTGAGGGGTGACCAGCACTCTCTGGTAAGCATTAAGGGGCGAACATGCAGAGTCAAGAATGTGCTAAGTACAGCCATGATAACCACATCTCTCCTTCTTTCATGCTGCAGGAGGAGCACATCAGGATCATGGATCCTGGTGACCTAGCTGTATGCCTGATGGCCTACAGAAACTATAGAAGACAGAGGAGAGAGAGACTGAGGCTCCAGGCTGCGCAAAGGCAGAAGCAGCAATCTCATGAGGATGGTGCAGCAGGAGCTCCCGCACATGCTGCCCAGGAGCGACAGCGAGCCGTGGCTGGTCAGCACCTAGTGACACCCAGGATCTATAGACACCACCTGCCGATGACTGAGAACTAGTGTTACTGATAACTGCGCATGTCTAGGGAGCTGGTGGCTCACATCTGCCACTTACTGCAGGACTTGGCGCCAAGGGGACATGGAGGGCATCCACTGCCAGTGGCTGTGAAAGTGACTGTGGTGCTCAATTTCTATGCCAGTGGCTGCTTTCAGGGCTCCACAGGTGACCTCTGCGATTTCACAAATCACCACCCACAAATGCATCCATGAGGTCACGGATGCCATCTTCTCTATGGCACACAACTTTGTGTATTTCACCCAGGACCAGGACAGCCAGGATGCAAGGGCCATTGGATTTGCCTTGATCTCGAGATTCCCACAGGTACAGAGTGCGATTGACTGCACTCATGTGGCGCTCAGGTCTCCATCACTACACATGGTGGACTTCATCAACCACAAGGGCTTCCACTCACTGAACACGCAGCTGGTATGCGACTACCAGAAACACATCCTGTAGATATGTGTATGGTTTCCAGGGGGCGTGCACGGCATCTACATCCTGAGTCGCTTGCAGATCCCTGCAAGTTTCCAGGGTCCACAGAGGCTGCAGGGTTGGCTCCTTGGGGACAAGAGCTACCAGCAGAGGCCGTGGCTGATGACACCTGTGTGGCGGCCTCAGACTGCAGCAGAGCGACGCTATAATGAGGCTCATGCAGCAGCTCGCAACTTGGTGGAGCAGACCATCGGGATGCTGAAGATGCAGTTCCGGTGCCTGGACCAGTCTGGTGGAGCCCTGCAATACAGTCTGTAGGGGGTGCCATGAATCATTGTTGTCTGTTGAGCACTTTACAACCTGGTACTGCAACGGGGGTGAGGAGCTGGCTGAAGAGGAGATGGAGGAGCTGGATGTCTCTCTGATGAGGAAGACGCTGACGGGGATGAGGGTGAAGGGGTCCTTAGTAGTGACGATGACAAGGATGAGGCTCTCGCACTGGCTAGACGAGGCAGGCGCACAAAGGAGGCCCTCATAGCTGCCAGATTTGTGGAGGATATGACGACATGCAGTGAGGTGCCCCCACAGATCTTCACATCACAGTTGTGAACGTTTGACTCTAGTCTGACTTATCCCTGCCAATACCCTCTGTGAGAATGCTCCTGTCATGGAAGTGCAGTGGAGGCCCTACTAGTCACTCAATTGCAGGAGGATGATGATAACATGCAGTGAGGACATTCCATAGATCTTCACATGGCTTCTGAGAATGTCTGACTCCTGTCTGGCTGAGGGCAATTCGCTTGTGCTCCATGATTAGGGCCATCTCAGAACCGCAGCCATGGAACTTTAGGTGCATCTGATGCTGTGTTTGCCTTCATGGCCTCAGACTTTCAGGAGCTGGGGCACAGCATAACTGGTCCCAGATGCTGGTGTGATCGGGGGCAGCCCCACCTTAAAGGTGCTGAGAGCACACAGAGAGTATAAGAGAACTCTGTGGCACCTGCCCACTACATTCTGGCAGCAATGACCAGCACTGCCGAGGTGCAGGCATCAGTAATGTTTCCAGGGAGTGTGAGGCTGGACCATCACTGTGGTCTGAAGGCCGCACAGAGCACAGGGAAGAGGTCCTGGACCTAGAGACCTGCCTTTTATCTTGTGCAGAAAGATTTCACATCTGAGTGACAAGAACACTGCTCATCAGAACAAGGAGCCATAGGCAGGGAGACATTCTTGGGATAAAAACAAAAAAACTGCGGATGCTGGAAATCCAAAACAAAAACAGAATTACCTGGAAAAACTCAGCAGGTCTGGCAGCATCGGCGGAGAAGAAAAGAGTTGACGTTTCGAGTCCTCATGACCCTTCGACAGAACTTCTGTCGAAGGGTCATGAGGACTCGAAACGTCAACTCTTTTCTTCTCCGCCGATGCTGCCAGACCTGCTGAGTTTTTCCAGGTAATTCTGTTTTTGTTTTAGACATTCTTGGGAGTTTACTGACAATAGAGAAGTATATTCAAGTGATTAACACCCATGCCCAGGCTGTGCAACTAATTCTCCTTAACATTCCTAACTCTGCGCTACGTCTTGGTGCTCCCCAGACATCCACAATGGAGGTGGAGGCAGCCTGCTGAATGTGACGCCCTGTCTGTGATGACTTTGGCGGGTGTCCTCTGGAGGGCTGAGCCTTGGAGGTCCCCGGCCTGCTTTCGGGGTCCTGCTGTGTGGCAGTGGCACACTCCTTAACCTGTGAAGCTAGATCTGCAGAGGTCACAGGAAGAGGGGAGTCAAATGGGCCAGTCACTCCCAGAGTCACCTGGGTGGATGGCCCCGGAGCATGCAACTGCTGATCCTCCTCCCTACGGGTGCCCGAGGGCCCCTGGCTGACTCTGTGAGCCGAATGGGTAGCTGGAGTGAGATCGAGCTGCCCAGCACCCCAACTATGGCATCAGGGATAGAATTAAACCCTTGTAGCAGCGCAGGAGCAATGTCCTGGACCAAGGTTGCCATGGCAGCCGCCATCCTGCCAGTGTTGACCTCGGTGAGTTGCAATGCCGGCACTATCACCTCAGCCTGAAGACGGACTCCTCCATTGTGTCTTACAATCTGAGAAGTGCAGCAGACATCCCTTCCTGTTGTTCTTTGCAGCTCCAGCAACTGTGCCATGACCGAGTCCAGAGGCTCGTCATCTGACTCAGACTCAGCAACGTTCTGGTCTCCAGCAGTCCTCAGAGTGCTGGGTACCTGGGAAGTCCCTGCCTCTGCCTGCTGTGGATCAGAAAGTGTGATGTGCTCACCAGATTGTGATCCCAAGGCTACTCTAAAGCTAGATCCCACCAAGGTGTGTGTCTCTGCACTAGTGGAGGGTGTGGGTGAGTGCTGTGACGGGACTTCAGGGAGGATGCCTTCAGCTTCCTTTTCAGATATTTCTTTGGAGCTTGCTTAGAGGCTCTGGGTCGTGGACTCCATTGTCTGCTTCCCAGGTGTGCCTGCGAAAACAAGGGGAGATAATTAGTGCATGGCAGTGGCCTGTGGAAGAGGACACATCACTCACGGCATGGTTGTCTGATGGATGTTGCTGGATCCTCAGGTTGATAGAGCAGCGCCGACCTCACCATCAGCACAGGACCAGTCCCGGTCATCGCCGGCCAGCTGGATGGCTGTGTTTTCAAATTCTGTCAGAACTTTGAATTCCGACATCCCTTCACCTGTCTGCAACCTTTCCCTCCTGTTGTGAACCAGTTTGTCCTGCATGGATAGAGATGGGGAGAGTGTATCCAGGATACCTGCCGGGTCAGATGATAAGTATGCTTGACCGGTGTGGGTGGTGAGTGGTCCCATGGATGGGATGAGGACAACGATGGTGTGTGAGAAAGAGTGAATGGTAATGGCAATGAGTGAGGGCCCTGTGGGTGTGTGATGGGTTTGAGAGTGAAAGAGTTGAGAGTGATGAAAAGAGTGACTTAACCTGGCGAAGCAGAGGAAATCATTCATCCTTTTGTGGCACTGGGTAGCTGTTCTCTTCTGAAGGGCGTTGGCACTGACCACCACTGCCACCACCTCCCAAGCCAGGTTGGTGACATTACTACCTATCCTGTGGCCAGAGCGGGGGGTAGAGCACATCCTGCAGTTGCTCAAGGGACCTGTCATTGAAGCGGAGGGGGGTGGGGGGAGGGCTGCAATCTTTTTGCCTTTGCAGGCTATGTCTCCCAGGCAACAGTAGTGAGCTGGTGACAATGAGCGTTTTGCTGGCGGCTGCCTTCTAAAGAGCCATTTTCATCAGTGGGTAGGACTCTATTTCACCTGCCCGCTACTGCACTTTACACAATACTGGGAAAATTCAGTCCTATATGTTAACATGTTTTCACTAAAGTAGCAGGGTTGTGCATTTCAAATCCCTTACTTCCTCCTCTGGACTTCACTTTGTGGGTGGGACAAAGACTAGTTTTTAGCCAAAGGTTCAGACTGCAAAGACTAACATGATCATACCTATGGTGCTAGTTTATACTTCAAAACTTGGAAGAGACGTTGGTGATGAATGTACTGGTCAGTGGTTCAGATGCCAACAGCGGCAAGATGAGTGTGAGGATATTACTCTGCTACTGAATGCCTTCCACTTAATTTCTGAGAAATTAAGACTGAAACGAAGAGAGAAAATACCTACTCAGGTCTTATTCAGTAAAATAATGGGCAGCTTTTTCTGGTCGGCGAACGGGGTCAGGGCCCGCTCACTGACACGTAAAATGATGTGGGTGACGTCGGGCATGCATCCACCGAACTGTCAAAGGCCCATTGAGGCCAAAAGTAATTGAAATGATTAATGGACCTGCCCGTCCAACCTTAAGGTTGGTGGGCAGGCAGAGAGCCCAGGCGGCCTTCTGAAAAGCATGAAACATCATCCACGGATGGGATGAGGTTTCATGAGGGATTTAAAATTTTTGGAATATTTTTAAATAAAAGTAATGGACATGTCCCAGCTCATGTGACAGTCTCACATGAAGGGACATGTCAGGAAAATTTTTCTAACCTTTAAAAATTTTTTTTACAGCTTCAACCAATCTCCCTGAGGCGGCACTTTGCCTCAGGGAGATCTATGTGCTCTTTCACGTGCATGCTTGAAACAACACACTCCCGGCTCATGGAATTCCCCACCCCCACTGCCCGCACTGGGAGCGCTCAGCACTTCCGAGCGGATGTCATGCTGGGCGGCCCACCCGCACCTGCACGACCCTCCCGACAGAGGGGGAGGGTGGAATGCTGCCCAATATATACTACATGCAAAAATGCTAGTCTCAATAGTGATTTTGAAACTACGCATCAAGGGGTATGGGGAGAGAGCAGGAGTACAGCGTTGAGATAGACGGAGTACGGCGTTGAGATTGAGGATCAGTCATGATCATACTGAATGGCGGAACAGGCTCGAAGGGCTGAATGACCTGCTCCTGCACCTATTTTGTATGTTTCTATCGATGATGGGCAAAAATAACACCAATATTTTTATCTTTATAATTATAACAGAAACAGCTTTAAAGTAACCAGATAATGGCAGATTAAAGAGCTATTTTGGTGATCCATCTAAGTAATAAGCAAACAAATTACGATCAAACTAAATACCTGAAGCAGGGAGATAAATTTTATCTTGCTCGTGGCGTCCTTTGAATTTCTTTGTATCTGAGCTATCACAAGTCAGAACTGTCAAGCCATCGGAAAATCTGACAACGATAACAGTATCTTCATCACACAACTTTGCAAATTGTACCTAAATTTAATTATATCAGTACCTGACATTCTTTCTGATAACTATCATCTAGCATGCATCACTGCACTTAACTTTGAATTTCTCCAAGCCAATTCAAAATCTTCAACTCTTCATTGGCTAATTTTGATCACATAAAAAGCCAGATTAATAAATGCTATTTACTGTGCTCTTTGACTATTATTTTTCCATTCTACTTATTACAGTTATTGGAAGAAATTATGAAGCAATGAGAACATTAAATTTATGTCATCAGGAAAATAGCTTGTTGAAAATTGGCAATGATATGTGTGAAAAGATCAATATAATTATAATAATATAATTATTTCTTGATTGACTGAAAAGAATTATATTCTTAAAGTTAATCCAAAAATAGGATTAACGTGCAACAACATAATCGTAAAGAAATCAATGAAAACTCCTCATTTTGAAAAACTAGAAAAGGAAGTCCAAAGCTAGAATCTTATCAGTCAACATGTATCAAATTTTCACATACTTATAAAGTTATTCTTATAAAAACAGAGAATTTGTATTGACATAACATTTCATCATATCTCTCCAGACTTCACATACAATTAATTTGAAGTGTCTTTTAGGCAAATATAGCAGCCACTTTGCACAAGACCTACATCAGCATTAAATTGAATGATCAGTTAACCTTTTGGTGGTGGTCAAGTGAGAAAGGTTCACAAGGACAATGGGAGAACTCCCAACTCTTCAATTCTTGTCAAGGTCTTAACATCTAACTAAACAGGGTGCCAATGACAATAGCTCAGTATCGGACAGAAGTTTCAAACTCATTTTATGCATTCCAATTTTAGAGCAACTTAAGACAGTGGGATAGCATTAAAAATTGTAAACAATGTCCCCCCCCCCTCCCCCGTTTCACAAAAATATTGAACGTTATTGATGCCATACCTAACGTTGCTGACCAGAGAGCTCAGAAAAAATAGCTCCTCTCTAGAAACATTCTTTTCAGGCTTGGGAACAAACTGATTATCTTCAGCAATTTCAAAAGAAGTGCTGTTTCCCAGTTTGGATGACTTATAGAGTCGGAAGTTTCTGTTCTTTGTATAAACGCCTTTAAAAGAAAATCAAAACAAAGCAAAAGTTCTATCACATATTATACTTTACAGCAAAAAAATGCAACAATTGAGGAAAACAGTCAAATACACGAATAGTCTTTCTCCTAAACTTCTTGGCCAGCTTTTTTTGTTTGTATCTCAGATTTCCAGTATCTGCAGTATTTTGCGTTTTGTATTTGTTTCTGAACGCCTTCTGTTTTGTGGATCTCACCAATGGGCTAATGAGTTTGAGAATCCTGAAGCATTATGTATGAAATCCCACAGACCGACTAAGTATTCACATAATTATGGTTAGACTATTTGTAGCTGCTGATTTGCCACCTTTGTTTCCTAGCTTGTAATTTTAATACTGATTATTTTTCAAAGCTAAATATTAAAGTCAGAGAAATTCAAAACTATAATTACAAACTTTTTGTAACAGTTTATGGTGTATTTAAAATGTATTCTACCATGGTTTCTCTGTGCTGCACAACCTGCCCCCAACTTCCACATCACCTATACTGTATTGGCAAACTGAGATTAGATAACTAATTGAGTGACTCATCCTTCAGATCTTCAATTCTCAGGATGAATCGATTATTACTTAATTATTAACTGCATATATTAGGTAGAAATGAAAAAAATAAGCATTTACCTAAGTCCACAAAGAGTTGGTCATTTCCATGTTTATCTTTAACAATTAGAAATGATAAATCTGGATCCAAATTGTTTTTCTCCAATTTTTCCCACGCTGCACATTTAATCCTTTTTGAGGGGGGATTCTCAGAACCATCTACATTAAAATGTTTCCTAGAGTCTGCAGTGACTGGAATAAATGTACTGGCTGACAGCAAAGCACTGCCACCAGCGTCTTGGTCAGTTCTCCCACATCTTTTCTCCAATGCTTTCATCACAGGCTGCAAAATTGTTCTTATAAAATTTCCTCAAATAAAAAACAAATTTCATAGTCAATTGGCGTGGTTGTGCAATCACAGATACAATTTCTTAGATGCAATCATTTTAATTTCTTTCAGAATAAGGCATTTGGAACTTTTTGTTTTGAACAGCCATGTCTCTTCCACCTGTGGAAACCCATCAACATTCTTAAAAAGTCTGAACCAGCTCCTGAAAAATCCTCATAAAGGCCAGGATTTTGCCTTCAGAAATAATAGCATTCAGCGTTATTATGCAGTAAATTGTACAGCAACATCCAGAGTCTGCACATGCACAGTTAAACATGGAGATTCAACTATATACAATCAATATCAATGACTTGGATAAAGGGACTGCAAGGCTAACAGCTAAATTTGCTCATGGCACCAAGATAGGTAGAAAAGCAAGTTATCAAGAGCAGGTAAAGAGTCTATAAAGGGATATAGATAGGCTAAGTGAGAGGACAAAAAATTGGCAGATGGAGGCAAATGTGGGAAAATGTGAACTTGTCCTCTTTGTCAGGATGAATAGAAAAGCAGTGTACTATTTAAATGGTGAGAGATTGCAGAACTCTGTGGTACAGGGGGATCTGAGTGTCTTGGTACATAAATCACAAAAAGTTAGTATGCAGGTACAGCAAGTGATCAGGAAGGCAAAGGGAATAAAATATAAAAGTAGTGAGGATTTACTGCAAATGTACAGGACCCTAGTGAGACCACATCTGAAGTAAGGTGTACAGTTTTGGTCTCCTTATTTGAAAAAGGATGTGGAGATGAGGAACATACGATTTAGGAACAGGAGGCCTTTTAGCCCCTCAAGCCTGCGCTGAAATTCAATTAGGTCATGGCTGATCTTCTATCTCAACATCATTTTCCCGTACCATCCCCGTATTCCTTGATGTTTTAATATCAAGAAATCTGACTATCTCTGTCTTGAGCATACTCAATGACTAAGCCTCCACAGCCCTCTGGGGTAGAGAATTCCAAAGATTCACCACCCTCTGTGAAGAAATACCTCCTCATCTCAGTCCTAAATGGCCTGTTCCTTATTCTGAGACTGTGTCCCCTGGTTCTAGATCCCCCAGCCAGGGAAAATATCCTACCTGCATCTACCCTGTCCAGCCCTGTAAGAATTGTGTATGTTTCAATTAGATCACCTTTCATTCTTCTAAACTCTGACAATACAGGCCCAGCTCTTCAATCTCTTCTCATTGGACAATACTTCATATTCCCATGCATCTGGTGCCCTTGTCCTTCTAGTGGTCATGGGTTTGGAAGGTGCTGTCTAAGGAGTCTTGGTGAGTTCCTGCAGTGCACCTTGTAGATGGTACACACTGCTGCTACCATGCGTCAGTGGTGGAGGGAGTGAAAATTTGTGGATGGGGTGCCAATCAAGCGGACTGCTTTGTCCTGGATGGTGTCGACTACTTGAGTGTTGTTGGAGTTGCACACATCCAGACAAGTGGAGAATATTCCATCACGCTCCTGACTTATAGATGGTGGACAGGCTTTGGAGAGTCAGGAGGTGAGTCACTCGCCACAGGATTCCTAGTCTCTGACCTGCTCTTGGAGCTAGTCCAGTTCAGTTTCTGGTCAATGGTAACTCCCAGGGTGTTGATAGTGGGGATTCAGCGATGGTAATGTCAAGAGGTGAGGGCTAGTTTCCCTTTACAGGGAGACTATTAATTAGCCCTTTCTCATTGCACAATACTATATCTAAAATAGCCTGTTCTCCAGCTGGTTCCTCAACATACTGTTCTAGAAAACCATTTTGTATACAGTCCAGGAATTCATCCTCTAGAGCATTAGAGCCAGCGGCAGAGTGACGTCATAAATGTAACACGAGTGCAGGGAAAGCAGATGATTAGTGAGTAGGATTGGCATGTGTTGCTAGTCTTTAAAGTAAAAGTAAGGTCTTTAGTTTTTGTTTAGGTATCTAGTCTTTTTTTCTCTCTTTTTCTCAAAAATAGCTTGTTAAGTATAACAACAATACTGGTGTAAAAGTTTTTTAATGACAATAAAGTGTAAAGAGTGGGGGTACTGGAGTAATTAATTAATAAATTAAATAAAATACGATAGTGATGGCAGGATGGGTGATGTGTTGCTGCTGCAGCATGTGGGGAATGCTGGACACCAAGGTGATCCAAAGTGAACATACATGTAGTAAGTCTGCAGCTCAAGAAACTTCGGATCCAAGTTAAGGAGCTGGAGTCCAAGCTGCAGACAAGGATGGGGGGGGGGGGGGGGGGGGGGGGGGGGGTGTGTGTGTGTGTGGAGAAGCCACATCAGGGAGGGGAAAATTACCTGGACACTTTGCTCCAGGAGGCAGTCACACCCCTCAGAGTAGGTAAGTCAAATTTGGTCTGTGATCAGGGACAGGTGGGTATGACCACAGATGAGGCAGGAATGGGGACCCGGGGGTAGCATTCGAGGAGCCTCGGCCCCTGCAACTGTCTAACAGTTACGAGGTCCTTGCAAGCTGCGTGGACGAGAGCGGGGACTGCAGGGAGGATGAGCGAACTGACCACGGTACCGTGGTACAGGGAGTCATTCAAGTGGGGGGAGGAAATAGGAGCATTGTAGTGGTAGGGAACAGTATAATTAGGGGCATAGATACTGTTCTCTGCAGCCGTGAGCTTGAGTCCCGAAGGCTATGTTGCCTGCCCCGTGGCAGGGTTAAGGACATCTCCTCAGGGCTGGAGTAGAACTTGGGGTGGGAGAGGAGGGATCCAGTTCTCATTGTCGACGTTGGTACCAGCGACATTGATAGGACTAGAAAGGAGGTTCTGCCGAAAAACTTTGAACATTAAAGAGCTAAATTAAAAAGCAGAACCTCCAAGGTAATAATCTCGGGATTATTACCTGAGCTACGAGCAAACTAGCATAGGGTAAATAAAGTCAAGAAGTTAAATGTGTGGCTCAAAAATTGGTATGGGAGGAATGGGTCTCAGCTCATGGGGCACTGGCACCAGTACTGGGGTAGAAGGGAGCTGTTCCGGTGAGATGGGCTTTGCTTGAAACGTGCTGGGGTCAGTGTCCTGGTGGATTGAGTAACTAGGGCTGTAGAGAGGGCTTTAAATTAAATAGAGGTGGGAGGGTTCTGGAGAGGGGGTACATAGGCTGACAAAACTAAAGGATATGGCAGCATTGCAGGGCAGCTATTTAGGTAATGATACCCAGAGTGTGACAGGAAGGGACAGATTGTAAAAATATAAAACAGCAGCAAATAGGGTCAAAGGGGGAGAAAAAATGGTAAAAAGGCAAACTTAATGACTCTTTACTTAAAAATGCACATAGTATTCGGAACAAAATAAATGAATTAATGACACAAATAGAGGTTAATGAATATGATCTTATAGCCATTACGGAGACATGGTTAGAAGGGAATCAAAGCTGGGAACTAAACATTCAGGGGTATGTGACTTTTCGAAAGGACAGTCAGGAAGGAAAGGGTGGTGGGGAAGCTTTGTTAGTACTAGGTGGAGTAAATACGATGGCAAAAAATGATCTTGGATCGGAAGATGTAGAATCCATATGGGTGGAGGTAAGAAATAACAAGGGGAAGGAGACACTGGTGGGAGTAGTCTGTAGGCCCCCTAACAATAGCTAGACTGTAGGACAGAGAATAAAGAAGGAAATAATGAGGGCATGTTAAAAAAGGCAGTACATTAATCATGGGTGACTTCATGTCGATTGGGAAAATCAAATCGGCAGAGGTAGCCACAAGCAAGAATTCATAAACTCATAGATGCCTTCAGAACAGAATTGGCCCATCATGTCTGCGCAGGTCAACAAAGATCTGACTACACTAATCCCATTTTCCAGCGCTTGGCCCATAGCCCTGGACGTATGGCTAAGCAAGTGAATATCTAAATACTTCTTAAACGTTATGACAGTTTCTCACTCAACCACTCATTCAGGCATTGAATGCCAGATTCCCACCACCCTCTGGGTGCTCCTCAACTCCACTCTTAGCCTTCTACCTCATCTTAAATCTATGCCCCCTGTTTACTGATCCGTCTACTAATGGAAAAAGTGCCTTCCTATCCATCCTATCTATGTCCCTCATAATCTTATACATCTCTAACAGGTCCCCTCTCAACCTTCGTTGCTCTGAGGAAAACAGCTCCAGCCTATCCAATCTTTCTTCATAGCTCAGACCCTCCAGCCCAGGCAGCATCGTGGTAAATCTCCTCTGCACCCTCTCCAGTGCAATCACATTCTTCCTATGATGTGGTGACCAGAACGCAGTACTCCACTAACCAATGTTATATATGGTTCCAGCATAACCTCGCTGCTCTTGTATTCTATGACTCGACTAATAAAGGCAAGTATCCCATATGCCTTCTTAACCACCTTATCTACCTGTTCTGCTACCTTCAGGGATCTCTAGGTATGCACACCAAGGTCCCTCTGATTTTCAGTACTTTCCAGGATGCTACCATTCATCATGTAATCCCTTGCCTTGTTAGCCCTCCCCAAGTGCATTAACTCCCACATTTTTCCAGGTTGAATTCCATTTGCCACTGCTCTGCCCACCTGACAGTCCATTGATATCCTCCTGCAGTTTACAGCTATCCTCCTCATTATTTACCATCCTATCAATTTTCATGTCATCCACGAACTTCTTGATCATATCCCCTTCGTTTAGGTCCAAATTATTTATGTACACCACAAACAGCAAGGGCCCCGGCGCTGCAGAATCCGACTGAAAACAGACTTCCAGTCACAGAAACATCCCTCTAACATCACCCTCTGCTTCCTGTCTCTCAGCCAATTTTAATTCCATTGTGCCACTTTGCCTTGGATCCCATGGGCTCTTAATTTCTTGACCAGTCTGCCGTTAGGGACCTTATAAAAAGCCTTGCTAAAGTCTGTGTAGATCACATCAAATGCATTACCCTCATCGAAACTCCTGGTTACCTCAAAAAATTTGATCAAATTTGTCAAGCACGACCTTCCTTTAACAAATCCATGCTGACTATCCCTGATTAATCCGTGTCTCTCCAAGTGCAGATATATTCTGTCCCTCGGAATTCTTTCTAGTAATTTCCCCACCACCGAGGTTAGACTGACTGGCCTGTAATTTCCTGGTCTATCCTTTCCTCCCTTTTGTTAATAATGGGACAACGTTGGCAGTTCTCCAGCACCTTGCCTCTGGCCAGGGAGGATTCGAAAATTACTGCCAGGCCCCTGATATCTCTTCCCTTGCCTCCCTCAACAGCCTGGGATACATCTCATCCAGGCCTGAGGATTTATCCACTTTTAAGGCCGCTAAACCCGCTAGTGCTTCCTCTCTCTCTCTCTATGTTAATTTTCTGTAATATCTCACAGTCCTCCACCCTGATGTCTATAACTGCGTCATCCTTTTCCATTGTGAAGACCGACACAAAAGTATTCATTGAGGTCTGCATCCAAGTCTTCCGGGTCCACATACAGATTTTTTTCTTAATCCTAACCTTTAATGTCCCTTGATATCCAGGGTTCCCTAGACATTAAAGGTTAGGATTAAAAAAAAGAGAAGCTTATGGCAGAAACCGAGAGCTTAATACAGTAGAGTCTTTTGAGGAGTATAAAAAGTGCAGAGGGGAGCTTATAAAGGAAATTAGGAAAGCTAAGACAGTGCATGAGAAAGTATTGGTGGGTAGAATAAAGGAAATCCCAAAAAGGTTTTTTAAATATATAAAGAGCAAGAGAATAACTAGGGAAAGAGTATGGCCAATTAGGGACCACAGAGGTAACGTCTGTGTGCCAGAGGACTTGAAACTCTTACTATATATCTTTATATTTTTAGCTAGTTTTCTCTCGTACTTTAATTTTTGCCTCCTTATCAATCTTTTGGTCATTTTTTGCTGTTTTTTATATTCTGTTAAATCTTCTGGTGATGTGCGGGGCAAGATTTTTATGCAGAGGGTAGTGAGTGTCTGGAATTCGCTGCCAGAAGAGGTGGTGGAAGCAGGTACAATAGTGGTGTTTAAGAGGCAGCTTGACAAATACATGAATAGGATGGGAATAGAGGGATACAGACCCCGGAAGTGCAAAATGTTTTAGTTGACGGGCAATATGATCGGCGCAGGCTTGGAGGGCCGAAGGGCCTGTTGCTGTGCTGTACTTTTCTTTGTTCTTTGTTCTGACTGCCACCCATCTTCTTGCGCAATTATGCTTTTTCTTTTAAGTTTGATACTACCTTTAACTTTTTTAGTTAACCACGGATGGTGCAGCCTCCCCTTGAAATTTTTCATCCTCATTGGAATGTATCTATTCTGTGTATTCTGAAATATTCCTTTAAATGTCTGCCACTGAACATCTATAGACATATCTCTTAACCTCATTTGCCAGCTCACTTTAGTCAGCTCTGCTTTCATGCCCTCATAATTGCCTTTTTTTAAGTTTAAAATACAAGTCTCAGACGCACTCGTTTCCCCCTCAAAATTAATGTAAAATTCATCATATTATGAACGCTGCTATCTAGGGGTGCCTCTACTCAGAGGTTATCAATGAATCTTATCTAATTGCCCAACACCAGACCTAGTATAGCATGCTCTCTGGTTGGTGCCAGAATGTGCTGTTCCAAGAAACTATCCTGAAAACATTCTATCATCTAGGCTATCTTTTCCCATCTAATATTTCCAGTCTATATGTAGATTAAAATCCCCCATGATTATCACCATACCTTTCTGACAAGCTCTCATTATTTCCTCCTTTATACCCGGGCCTACCATATGGTTACTGTTAGAGGGTCTGTACACCACTCATACAAGTGACTTCTTGCCTTTGTCATTTTTCATCTCCACCCAAACTGCTTCTACATCCTGGTTTGCTGAACTTAGATCATCCCTCTCTTTTGTGCTAATACCATCCTTAATTAAGAGAGTGACACCGCCACCTTCCTAAATGTCACATAGCCTTCATTATTCAAGTCTCAATCTATGTCATCCTGCAGCCATGTCTCTGTAATGGCTATCAAATCGTACTTATTTATTTATATTAGCACTATCAGTTCATCCGTTTTGTTTCGAGTGCTATATGTATTCAGATACAGAGCCTTTAGCTTTGTCCTTTTATTAGTTTTGTAACCTCTAGCATTATCTTCTGGTTTATGCTTAGATTTCTACTCTTTGTCCCTTCCTGTCATGGTCTGTTTATCATTTCTCACATCAGTACCTTTCTCTCTTGCCTTGTCCCTGCTCTTTGGTTTAACACATCTTCCCAAATTTGATCCCCCGTCCCCATTATCTAGCTTAAAGCACTCTCTCCTTCCCTAATTATGCAGCTCACTAGAACACCATTCCAAGCACAATTCAGGTGTAGACCTTCCCAACAGTACAGCCCCCACATTCCCCAGTACTGCTGCCAGTGCCCCACGAACCAGAACCCACTTGTCCCATACCAGTCTTTGTGCCACGCATTCATTGCTAATTTTATATACCTGTGTCAATTTACACGTAGCTCAGGTAATAATCCAGATATTATTGCCTTTGAGATTCTGCTTTTTAATTTAGTACCTAGGTCCTCATACTGACTACCATCTATCTACCTTCTACTCCAGCTACTTCCAAGTCAAACACCCGTACGCCCTTACATTACAAATAGATCACAGGCTTGTAACATTATCTGGAGCCAAATGGGAAGAAGGTCAGGCCCCAGTGACAAATCTACCCAATGAGTCAAGAGACAAAGAAATCAGCATTCAGAACTAATCAGAATACCTATGCATGTGTATCTAACCAGAAAATGATCAGTATTATTGCCTGTGGAACCACATTTTAAAAAAAATTAAACATAGGAAAAACATGCATACACGCGTTAAAATAAGAAGCTCACAATCAGTTGTGTGCATTTATGTTTGTGGAAATGAGTTTCGCAGCTGTTGTCTCATGAAATTATGCCTTTTGAGAGCACCCCAACAGATCAGTGAGTAAATACACATGGCAGTGTAGCACTGTGATACAGAGCTAGGAGGTGCTATGTTTAAACCCTTGTTTGCACTGAATGAACCTATCTTAATCAGAGGTCTTGGTGCCCCAAGGACGATCAGTAACCAACAAATATGATCAGCTATATACTTAATATGGAGTAAATTTGCTCTTGATAAAAGCTGGGTAATGCCTGATTTGTGTGTAATTAATGACAAACAAAAATTGCACATTTCAAAGCCTATATTCCCACGATTAAATTAGCATTCCATCAATTACACAAAACAACCACAGGCATCCACTCCCTGCCCATTTTAGTTCAAAAAGTAATTTCAAGTCCATATTGTGCAGCCAGCTCCGCTCAGTCCACTATATACAGTCTAGGAATATGGTCAGTGGCATAATGGCTGTTTAGTTGTGTTGCCTGTTGATTTCCCTTGCACACTTTCTTCCATATGTACCATTTCAAGCATTGTATTAGAGCCGTTTGTTAAATTTAACTTGATTTTCTGACTACTGCAGGTCTCTATAACTTGAATTCAGATGCTTGGCTGTGTTTGTGGCCTCCTTAAAAGTTGTTAACATGTTTTTGAAAAAAAAAATTTCCTTTTTCAGCTTATCCTTCCCAAACCAAGTTCTGTAAATGCTTCAATTACAATCTGTTTTCCAATAAATTAGCTGCCAATATTTGGCTATATCAGGATTACAAAAAATATCTGACAAAAAATACTCCAAAAATAATCTTTTTAAATATGTAACTTTTCATAAAAATATTAATAAAACTCGTACTAAAAACAAACTGTGAAACTAAAAATTAAAAAATACATGGGTAAAAAGCCTCTGCTTCTTTAAGGGCTCTCTGGAACTTTCCTTCAGCAAACCCCAGATAGGTGAAGGGAAAGTGCTGTCAGATTCAGTTCTAAACAAATGAAAAATTATGTAATCTTTAATGAGATGTGCTGTTTCAATAAAATTTTTCCACCTTTTGGCCAAAACCACTTTAAGGCTGACAAAATATTTTCACCAAGTGCACAGGTGGTGTAAATTTGGCTATATGATTTTCCAATCTCACTATTGCTCATTTTCGTCCTTCCCTATTAACCATATTTAACTTGAAAATAGCTTAAAATATTTTACATCCCAATATGCTGGAGAGAGTAACATTATCAGGAGTCTAGATATAGCATCGATATTGCTGGACGCTCCTGTTGACAGTGGAATATTTTGCCTTTGTTGCGATGCGAGGATGTCAAACCTTGTTAACAGAAATAAATGCTTCAATTAGAAGACTTACCAACATGCACATTATTCTTAAAGGCTGCATTGGGAAGATGAAATACAAGATGGCGGCTAAATTTTTGATGGTTACTGGAGTCCAAGTTCAAAATATCTTTCACTGAACAATTTATGTTGTACATTTCTTCCAATTTTTGACAAACATACTGAATAAAAAAAGTAAAAAAGCGGTTACTGCTTGATCACAGGGCATTATGCACAAAGTTCTACAAAGATGCAAATTCTATGCTTAAAGTGATTTAGACTCTCACTACAATGCATAATTTTAACTGTACCATCTATTTGATTTAAACATTACATAACACAGTCTTAAATCTTGCTTTACAAAGTTCCTGCAAAATCAATTAAATTGTATTTACTAAAGAATGTCTAGAATATTGGAGTGTTTGCATCTATAGTTGGGGTTCAAGTTCTATAGTAACCAGCAGTCCTCTAGTAACTTCAACAATTGTTCTTTTTTCACATCAGCAAGTCACTAAGCCAGAAGGACATCACTGTTCCGAACCCAAATATCCACACGTGTCCATTTTCCAGCAGTGATCAGTGGACAGTAATCAGAAGCAGGAAACCTAACTAACCTTCATCCCACTAGACCAAGGACACAGACTGATTATAGTTCCACTTCCCCTCCTGAGCAAAATCTGTTCATTCAGAGATTTAACATGAAACTTTTGTGGTCTATGTGGCTAAGAAACTCACAAAATCCACAAAGTAATTATACAGCTCTTTAATTTATATCCTTAAAAATGTTTATAAGAAGTTACATTATCTGGTAGGCCTCTCCTCACATTGCAAGAGTGAACATTGAAATTTGGTACAGGAACAAAAATGGGACGGATGGGGAGGTTGAAAATGAGCCAACAACTTGGATTGGACTGAAAAACAGCATAGTGGAGGCTAGGATCCTGGAATCATTCAAGAAACAGTAAGATGCTGCAATGAGAAAAATGTAGGGTTGTTCTGGACAGCTGAACTAAGATGGGCTGAATAGCCTTATTCATTTTTAATTACATTATGATCGTGTGAATTAGTCAGTCAAGAGAAGGCACTTTTGTGTAAAGCAAAAAAGGAGAAACAGATATCAAAAACATTTTCACATGATAGCTGTCCAGTAACAACCTCATTTATGGATAAGATACTGGTGAACATGAAGATTGGTTTAATCTATAAAACACTTAACACTAATGTTCAAAGGCCCTTATCTTTCTGTTGATCTTGCATTCTCTGCTTTCTTCCATGTAACCTTATATGCAAGAGAATCCTGAGACAGAATGAAAGAACCACAAGGGACCATTTAAAACTTTTTTTTTAAAGAACATTGTATTAATATTTGTTTGCAAAAAAGTCAATTAGTTATCAATTCAATTGGATTTATAATCAAAATCACAATGATATGCTCTATGACTGTGATGCACTAATGCCCCTCATAATTTTCAACTTCTCTGTCCCATTTGGCAGTCAGCTACACCACCTTGCTCCAGAAGCTCTGTTTTGTTGTCAAGCTGAGTGGGATTGCATTGCTTAATTCTACTCTTGCCTATCCAATTGTACCAAATTTTCTCTTGAAACGGCTCCTCTTCCCACCTCCATGCCCTTACATCTGAAGTTTCTGAAGGATTGATTCTTGGGCCATATCTCTTCAACTACATGCTGACCCTCAGCGATATCACTCAAAGATATGGCATCATGTTCCACATGAACACTGATGACACCCGATTCTATCCTCCCTCTGCGCTGAAGGGCTGCTTGTCTGACATCTAGTCTTCGATGAGTTAAGCATTGGAAATCTTTGGCTCCTGCCCCATCCCTATACTTCCCTTTCCATTAATTATATCTTTCTGGTTCTATCTCAGTTTAAACCAGACTGTTTGCAACCTTGGCATCTTATTAATCCTGATCTGAGCTACTGATCCATTTTCTCTCCAAGAATAAAAAAATTGTCCACCTCTCCCTGCCACAGACCATCTGTTGATCCTTATTGATTTGTCAGCCCTTTTATAGCTCCGGACTCAAATACTGTAATGCTCTCCTGGTATGCCTCCCATCTTCTAGCCTCCACAAACTTTATCTGATCCAAAACTTTACTGACCATATGGTAACCTGCATCAAGTCCCATTTACTCATTACCTATGTGCTCAGTGACTTACATTGGCTCCCGTTTCCCTAACACCTCAAATTTTAAATTTTTACCTTCAAGTCTAAATCCCTACGTGGCCTCGCACATCCTTATTTCTGTAACTTGCTCCAATCCTACAATACTCCGAGAACTTTCTGTTTAATAAACGACTCCACATCTCTAATTCCCTCGATTTCTTTAAGATCCTCTTGAAATCCCACCTCTTTGACCAAGAATCTTCTTGATTTTCATCTGATCACATCTCTACAACCTAACTTGCATTGTTTTTCTACATTAACCTGACTTTATAAATGTAAGTTCTTTTTAAATCTAGTGAAATTGATCTAAACTCAATAAAACACATCAGGAACAAAACCAAGATCAAACACTAAAATAAACAATTATAATATTAGCACCTGAATTAACTTCACCACCATCTGTTTTCCATCACATTCTGGATTTGCTTGTTTAAGGAATTCCAAGTCAAAATACAAATGGCAGACAGATCCTTCTGGAATTACTTCATAGCAATGCATTAATGATTTTTGGTATTTTCTGGAAAACAACCATGAAATATTGGAAACTAGGAGTATTCTAGATGTGCACTGAATTCATAACCAGCATGGAATATCTACAGTAGGTACATTTGTACCTGCAAGTTTGAGAGTAAGAAAGACTTGTTAGACCTTTTGAATGAGGGTTATAACCTTTTTTAAAATTGAGTTCAAAATTTAGATATCAGACTGTATAACTTCAACACTAAAAACCTCTTAGTAAAGTTTTGTCAAAAGACAAAAGCAGATCATACATAACCAGTCTGAGTCATAGCAGTAATTTGTTCACCTGGGCCAATTCCACGTTGCATGCTCAAGAACCAGCTTGAAGTTTGCTCTTTTAAACCCTGAAGGTTACAAGTATATGTGACTACTGGTGTTCCTAATAATGACATGATTATACTGTACCTAAAGAATTAAAAACAGTTCCATACAAAAAGAAATGAATAATTAAGCACATAATGTTGGGTAGGGTTGCTGCTTGCCAAAAATTCAACCATTTGAAAAGTGCTTTTTCTGACTTTCCACTCAAACTCATTTGCAAATCGCTTGACACATCTGCCATGAACCAGTGCAACTTAGCAGTGTTTTAAAATGTAATTTCTAATTTTGCTTTCAAAACTTTCCTTCATATTTTGAAATGAAGTTGGTTAAGTTTGATTAATACAGCTGAGTTTATTACAAAAATAAGCATTTTTAGTCACAGTGCTAATCCACCACCTATGAACAGTCAATTTTACATTACTGAATATGACTTTACAGAACTATTTTCTAGTTAGATTGCGGTACAATGACCAGTTTCTTGGTGAATTAAAAATTACATGTAAAACCTTTCAAAATGCACCCATTTGTGCTCTTGCACCTAAAAGATTCAGTTTAATTTTTATAACTGCCTTGCAAACCAGCAAACAAGTACAGTTAGTGGAAACTCCTATTGGTGATTATAGCTGAAAAATGTTGCCTAAGCCTTTCATCTTGCACTCATCAGGGCAAACACAAGAATGAGTTGACTTGCCAACCAATCAACATGATAATTTGAAATTTGGCATTCTTGTGTTTGTCCTGATGAGTGCAATACAAAAAGCTTTGGCAGCTTGTCTCCCTTTACAGCAATATTCAAGTTCTGTACTACCGAGCGACTATTGTTGATTAATTGACCTTGTGGCCGATGGCAGTTTTGTGGACAGGGCCCAATTCTAGATTGATTTTTAAAAAATACTCCTGCATACGTTTGTGGAAATTCAAGTTGCTCTGAACAAAATATGCGCTTAAAATTCCACAATCTTTGCATCGATCACGCAGATTTCTGGTGAACTGCACTGAAAAATAGCAGTGCTTGCCCGCACCATCCCATCCACATTAAATCATGGCCAGGTCAGCGGAATGGGCGGCAAGAAAGTTTCCCACAGGTATCTTTTGGGTCCCCCACCTGCAAACCCGCCAGTCGAGCACCAGTAATCAAGGCCGCACAAGTAAAGCTTAAACTTCCCTTATCTTCAAAATTCACATGAAATAATTTTTATTAGGATTATTAGCTTGATCACTTACCGATAGTAAAACCATAGCTCAGTATACGTTGTGACAAGGTAAATTCGCTGTCCATGCATAGTGTCCTTCTTCTCCTTTTCGTTCTCCAAAGCAAATACATGAATGTCCTTTAATGAAAATGTTGAAAATAGAAAAGGATACAACTCAGGTCTTAATTCCTATTTAGCCTGTCATGTTTACTTGAGGTTTTCAACTCTATGGGCAGAATTTTTCCATCAGCGAGTTAGGGGTGGGGCCTGCTCTCTGAGGCGAAATGACGTCAGGGGTGGGAACCCTTGACGTCATCCCGCCCCATTTAAATATTCAGGAAGGTGGAAGCACAGCAACATCAGCTGTCTGCCCATTTAAAAGATTTAAAAGATTATCAGCTGTCTGCCCGCTGACCTGTCAATTGAGGCCATTGACAGGATAATTAACCAAATTAAAGGCCCTGCTCATCCAACTTTAAGGCTGGCGGGTAGGCCAGGACCCCCAGTGGGCTTCTGAAAAAACGTGAAACCTCATCCACTGGCGGAATGAGGTTTCATATCTGTTGTTAAAAAGTTTAATAAAGTTTGTCATATTTATTAACATGTCCCATGAGGGGAACATGTTAATAATTTTTTTATTTTGAACTTTATAAACCTTTCATCAATCTCCCTGAGACAACACTTAGTCTCGGTGCGAAAGAGTGCACTTTGACAGTTGGGAAATCCTGCCTGCAACCCCCCCCACCCCACCCAGGAAGTGCATAGTGCTTCCCGTCGGGTGGCCCGCTCACTAAAAATGGTGACAGGGCTGGCTTCGGCGGCAGCAATTGGCTGCCCACTTGCTGCCGAGCTGGTGGGGCCCACCCGCCCATCAAAGGCAAAATTCTGCCCTATGTTTTGGCTGCCGGCAAGTTCTGTTTGATATCTGGTCTACTTTTATGGAGATATGTATCCTTTTGCATTCCTAATTTTTTCCTCTAAATCATTTCCTCCCTTTCCAGGAACCGAGGTGAAAATTTTAGCCCTTGGTGGGGGCATGCACAGAAGGTGGTCATGGATGCCACCTTCACGAGGTGCAGGATGCCACTGATTGCACTCATGTGGCGCTCAGATCTCCGTTGTAACACACTGTCAACTATGTCAACTGCAAGGGATTCCATTCGTTGAATGCACTGCTCATGTGCGGCAATCACAAATGCATCCTGCAGGTCTGCGCATGGTTTCCAGAAAGTGTGCAGGACTCCTACATTCTTATAGTCAGTTGCAGTTCCCTGACATCTTCCAGAGTCCATGGAGGCTGCAGGGGTTGCTCCTTGAGTACAAGGGCTACCTGCAGAGATCGTGACTGATGACACCCTTGTGGCAGCCTCAGGCTGCAGCAGAGCAAAGGTATAATGAGGCTCATGCTGCAACTTGCAACTTGGTGGAGCAAACCACCGGGATGCTGAAAATGAGGTTACAGTGCCTGAACTGGTCTGGTGGAGCCCTGCAATATGGTCCACAGAGCGTTTCACGCATCGTCATGGCTTGCTGCGCCCTTTACAACCTAGTGCTGCAACAGAGCGAGGAGCTGGCTGAAGAGAAGATGCAGGAGCTGGAGGTCTCCTCCAATGAGAAGGACATCAATGGTTATGAGGTCCTTGAAGGCAATGATGACGGCGATGAGGCCCTCGTGCTGGCCAGGTGAGGCAGGCGTGCTCGGGAGGCCATCACAGCTGCTAGATTTGTGGAGAATGATGACGAAATGCAATGGGGAGACACCATGAGATACTCACATTGCATCTATGAACATTTGACTCCAGTCTGGCTATGGCAGCGTACGTACCCTCTGTGATAATGCTCCTGTCATAGAGATGCAGTGGAGGTCCTAATTGTTGCTCGATTGCAGAAGGATGATGATGAATGCAGTGAGGACACTTCATAGATCTTCACATAGCCCCCGAGAAGCGAGGACAACTCGCTTGCACTCTGTGATCAGGGTCATATCATAGAGATGCAGCCACGAAACTTTAAAAGTATCTGATGCTTTTTCCGCCTTTAGCACCTGAGCCCTTCAGGAGCACAGTGTCACTGGTCACAGATGCTGAAGAGATGAGGGCCAGCCCCACCTTAAAGGTGCTGAGAGCACACAGAGAGAATGACGGGAACTCTGTGACGCCTGCCCACGGCATTCTGGCAGCAATAACAAGCACCGCCGAGGTGCAGGCATCAGTAATGTGTCCAGTGAGTGCAAGGCCAGATCATCACTTTGGTCTGAAGGTCTGAACCAAGGTCTCCATGGCGGTTGCCATCCTGGTTCAGGACGTCTCTCCTAACTACTGCGCGGGCTGAACTCCATCACAGATACCATAGTTGGCCTCCAACACTGTGTACGTGAGAAGGGTGCTGGGCAGTTTGATCTCACTCCAGCTATCCCTTCTCCTCAAGGAGTCAGCCAGGGGCCCTCTTCTGAAGGGCACTGGTGATGACCACCATTGTCACCGCCTCTTAAGCTAGATTAATGGTGTTGCTGCCCATCCTGTGGCCAGAGCGGGGGTACAGGACATCCCAGCAGGCCTCCACTGCTTCCAAAAGGCGCTCGAGGGATGAATCAGTGAACCTGGGGGCTGCATTCTTCTTGCCTTTCAGGGCCATGTCTTCCATGTAGCAGTTGTGGGCTGGAAGCAATGAGAGGTGTGTGCACAGCTGCACTTTAAATATTGCACCTGGCGTGATGAAGTGGCGAGGTCACAGCGTGGCGAGCAAATGAAAGCCCACCTGCCATGAAAATAGCAAGTTTCCTGGGAATGCATAATTCATGCAGCGGGTTTGGGACGAAACTGCGTGAAAAGCCGTCATTGCGCTTGGTGGGTGAAATATGGTTTTACCCGCCCGCTACTGCACTTAGTGCAAATCTGGGACGATTACACCTATAGACTGGAAAACTCAGCTGGGCAAAGGTAGCGTAGATGAGGAGTTCATAGAATGTTTTCAGGATAGTTTCTTAGAACAGCACATTCTGGAGCCAACCAGAGAGCAGGATACACCAGACCCGGTATTGAGCAACAAGATAGGATTAATTGATAACCTCATAGTGAAGACACCCCTAGGTAGCAATCATAATATGATTCAATTTTACGTACATTTTGAGGGAGAAGTGAGTGCATCCAAGGCTGGTATTTTAAACTTAAATAAGGGCAATTATGATTGCATGAAAGCAGAGCTAGCTAAAATGAACTGACAAATTAGGTTAAGGGATATGTTAATAGAAGTTCAGTGCCAGACATTTAAAGGGATATTTCAGAATGCACACAGAAATTATACATTCAAATGACAAAGAAAAATTCCAAGGGGAAGGCCCACCATCCATGGTTAACTCAAAAAATTAAAGACAGTATCAAACTTAATGAAAAAGCATATATTTATGCAGAGATGGGGGACAGGTCAGAAGATTGGAAAGAAAATAAAGAGCAGCAAGGAATGACAAAGATTAATAAGGAGGGAAAAATTAGAGTATGAGAGGAAGCTAGCTAGAAATATAAAGGCAGATAATAAGAGTTTATATTTAAATAAGAAAAGAGTTAACAAAATGAGCATTGTTCCTATACAAGGTGCATCCGGGGAATTGATAATGGAAAGTAGGGAGATGGTGAATGAATTAAACAGGTATTTTGCTTCAGTCTTCACTATAGAGGACACAAGTAACATCCTGGAAATAGCTGTAAATCAGGAAATGGAAGGGAGGGAGGAACTCGGGGAAAATTACAATCACCAGGGAAGTGGTATTAAGCAAATTGTTGGGGCTGTGGGCTGACATATCCCCAGGTCCAGATGGACTTCAACTTAAGGCCTTGAAAGAAGTGGCTAGTGAGATAGTTGGTGCATTGGTCTGAATTTTCCAAAATAACCTAGATTTGGGGAAGGATTTCCTATTCAAAGAGGGAGACAGAAAGCAGGAAACTACAGGAACAAAGCAAAATACTGCGGATCCTGGAAATCTGAAACAAAAACAGAAAAAGCTGGAAAAACTCAGACTGAAGAAGAGTCATATGGACTTGAAATGTTAACGCTGTCTTTCTCTCCACAGATGCTGTTAGACCTGCTGAGTTTTTCCGCATTTTCTGTTTTTGCGCAGGAAACTAAAGCCCAGTTAGCTTAACATCTGTCATGGGGAAAATGTTAGAAGCTATTATTAAAGATGCTATAGCAGGGCACTTAGAAAAATTCAAGGTAATCAGGCAGAGTCAACATGGTTTTGTGAAAGGGAAATCATGTTTAACCAATTTATTGGAATTCTTTGAGGGAGTCACGTGTTGTGGATAAAGGGGAACCAGTCGATGTACTGTACTTGGATTTCCAGAAGGCCATAGAATGCCACATCAAAGTTTATTGCGGAAAATAAAAGCTCATGGTGTAGGGAGTAACATATTGGCATGGATAGAAAATTGGCTAGCTAACAGGAAGGAGAGAGTAGGCATAAATGGGTATTTTTCTGGTTGGCAGAATGTGACAAGTGGAGTGCCACAGGGATCAGTGCTGGGGCCTCAACTTTTTACAATTTATATAAATGACTTGGATGAAGGGCTGAAGGAATTGTTGCTAAATTTGCTGACGACATAAAAATAGGTATAAAAGTAAATTGTGAAGAGGGCATAAAGAGTTTACAAAGTGACATAGATAGAGTAAGTGAGTGGGCAAAGGTCTGGCAAATGGATTATAATGTGGGCAAATGTGAAATTATCCATTTTGGCAGGAAGAATAAAAAAGCTTATTATCTAAATGGTGAGAGATTACAGAGCTCTGAGATTCAAAGGGGTCTGCGTGTCCTAGTACATGAATTGCAACAGGCTAGTATGCCGGTACAGCAAGTAATTAGGAAAGTTAATAGAATGTTATCATTCATTGTGAGGAGTATTGATTACAAAAATAGGGAGGTTAGCGAGCAGAGCTAGATAGGTTCTTGATTAACAAGGGGGTGAAAGGTTATCAGGGGTAGGCAGGAATGTGGGGTTGAGGTTACAATCAGATCAGCCATGATCTTATTGAATGGCGGAACAGGCTCGCGGGGCTGAGTGGCCTACTCCTGCTCCTAATTCATCTGTTTGATTTTTCTTCCCGAAAGTCCATTTGTTATTCACTATGCAACAAATTTCAATTCAAGTTTGTGAAACGTAGCAATATAGTTTACTTTACCGCCTTACAGCTCTTGGAAAAATTAAAGGCTTGCTGTTGACGGTGAAACAACTTCCAAATTGATGACGGTTGCCATGGCTTCGAAAGTTTAGGTTTGTAAGTCGGGCTGATAGGGTGTTTTTGATAGCTGCTTGCTAAAATTTCAACGTCCTTTACCCTTTTCTGCCAGTTCTTCTTCATACTCTAGGGAAAAGTAAAGGCATTAGTTGAAGCTCTCTAAAGATTACAAGAAAGCCCAACAAACTTCTCTTCATAATCTGAAGCGGGGGAAGATGTGGTAAATTAAAGGGAAAGGACAAAACACTCTTATAGGGTAGCGATATGGGTAATGGCAGGAAAAGACAGAGCGTACAAACCCAGAACTAAAGGCTCTGTATCGGAACATGCATACCATTTATAACAAAATCAATGAATTGTCAGCTCAAATAGAAATAAATATGTATGACTAGATAGCCATTGCAGAGTCTTGGCTGCAAGTTGACCAAGGCTGGAACCTGAATATTCAAGGGCGCATGACATTTCGGTAGGACAGGTAGAGATAAGAAATAGCAAAGGTAAGAAGTACTTGTGGGAGTAAGTTATAGGCCCCCTAACTACACTGTAGGACAAAGTATACAGGAATAAATAATGGGGGCTCATAAGAAAGGTACAGCAAGAATCACGCATGATTTTAATCTATGTATGGATTGGATGAATCAGATTGGGAAAGGTAGCCTACACGTTGAGTTCATGTCGTGCTTTCAGGACAATTTCTTGGAGCAGCATTTTTTACAGCCAACCAGAGAGCAGGCTATTCTTGACCTGATAATGTGCAATGAGACAAGATTAGTGAATGACCTCACGTTAAAGGAGCCTCTAGGTAGCAGTGATCATAACATGATTGATTCTTGCATTTAGCCTGAGGGTGAGAAGTGTGTGTGTCTAAGGCTAGTGTTTTAAATTTAAAGACAATTACAAGGGTGTGAAGACAGCACTGGCTAACGTGAACTGGGAAATTAGGTTAAAGGGTAGGGCAGTAGAGATGCACTGGCAGACTTTTAAGGAGATATTTCATAACACTCAGCTAAGATAGATTTCAGTGAGAAAGGAAGATTGTAGGAGAAGGAGGCACCATCATAGAATAGGAAGTTAAACAGAATATCAAAATGAAAGAGAAAATGTTCAATTCTGCAAAGATTATTGGTAGGTCAGAATATTAGACAGAATTTAAAAACCAGTAAGGGATGATTTAAAAAAAAGAGGGAGAAATTAGAGTATGAGAGAAAGCTTGTTAGAAGTATAAAAAATAGATAGTAAGAGTTTCTACAAGTATTTATAAAGGAAAAGATTAACTAAAGTGAGCATTGGTCCTCTGGAGAGAGTCTGGGGAATTAATAATGGAAACTAAGGAAATGATGGAAGCGTTGAACAGATATTTTGTGTGTGTCTTCACTGTAGAAGACACAAACAACATCCCAGAAATAATTGTAAATTAAGAGATGAAAGGGAGGGGAGAACTTAAAACAATTACAATCACTAGAAAAAGGGCACTGAGAAAATTATTAGAACTAAAGGCTGTTAGAACTAAAGGCCTGATGGACTTCATTCTAAGGCCTTAAAAGAAATGGCTGTAGAGATAGTAGATGCATTGATTATAATTTCCTAAAATTGCCTAGATTCTGGAAAGGTCCCATCAGATTGGAAAATACTAAGTGTAATCCTCTATTCAAGAAAGCAGGAAACTACAAGTCAGTTAGCCTAATATTTGTTATAGGGAAAATGCTGGATTCTATTATTGAGGAGGTTATAGAAAGGCACTTAGAAAATCTTAATGCAATCAGACAGAGTCAACATGATTTCGTGAAAAGGAAATTGTGTTTGCCTGATTTATTACAGCATTTTGAGGAAGTAACAAGCAATATCAATAAAGGGGGAACTGGTAGATGTGCTGTACTTGGATTTCCAAAAGGCATCTGATAAGGTACCACATCAAAGATTACTACACAAAATAAGACCTCATTGTGTAGGGGGTAATATATTAGCATGGATAGAGGATCAGTTAGCTAACAGGAAGCAGAGAGAGTGGGGATAAATGGGTCATTTCGGGTTGGCAAACTGTAACAAGTAGAGTGCTGTAGGGATTGGTGCTGGGACCTCAACTATTTACAATCTATGTCAATGGCTTGGATGAAAGCACTGGATGTATGGTAGCTAAATTTGCTGATGACACAAAGATAGATAGGAGAGTAAGTTGTAAAGACAGCATCAAAAGTCTGCAAAGGGATATAAACAGGTGAAATGAGTGGGCAAAAATTTGGCAGATGGAGTATAAAGCAGACAAATGTGAAGTTGTCCACTTTGGCAGGAAGAATAGAAGAGCAATATATTATATAAGTGGAGGGAGATTGCAGAACTCTGCAGTACAAAGGGGTCTGGGTGTCATGAATCACAAAAGTTATGCAGTTATAGCAAGTGATTAGGAAGGCAAATTGAACGTTGTTGTTTACTGCAAGGTGAATGGAATATAAAAGTAGGGATGTTTCGCTACAGTTGTACAGGGCTTTGGTGAGGCCACATCTGGAGTACCGTGTACAATTTTGATCTCCTTACTTGAGAAAGGGTATAATTGCATTAGAAGTAGTTCCAAAAATGTTCATTTGACTGATTCCTGGAATCTGGTGGTTATCTTATAAGGAAGGATTGGATAGATTAGGCCTTTATCAATTGGAGTTTGGAAGAACAAGGAGCGATCTTATTGAAACATATAAGATCCTGAGGGGAGTTGACAGGGTGGATGCTGGGAGAGCTTATGGGAGGGACTAGACCTAGGGCACACAGTTTAAAAATAGGGGATCTCCCATTTAAGGCAGAGATGAGGTGACCTTTTTTCCCTCAAATATCATTAGTCTGTAGAATTCTCTTCCCCTGACAGCAGTGGAGGCAGAGTAATTTAGTATTTTTAAAGCTGAATTAGATAGATTCTTGATTGACAAGGGTCAAAGGTTATAGGGGCAGAAAGGAGAGTTGAAAGAGGCCACAATCATATCATCCATGATCTTATCAAATGCTGGAGCAGGCTTGAGGGGTTGAATGGCTTACTCCTGCTCCCAATTCATATGTTTGTATCTTCATATCCCACCTACTTAATTTCTCAAGAAATATCTAATTACCTCATAGCTCCATTTCCCTTTCTAAATATCTCAAGTGTTGGTTACAAAATGTGCCTTCCTTCCTTTTTTATTCCTAATATACTAATTTTTAATCAGTAGTTCCTATTATTTAAAACATTCATCACACTGAACAAGTTGTGTGGATTGTTCTTTAGTGAGAGAAACAAAGGAAACTACAAATCCCAGAGACATTTTAGAATGAGAAAAGTGTAAAAATACACGTGAGGAAAATAAAAGGTGAAAGAGTAAAAGGAGGAAAACAAAACAAGATTAGAGTAAGACTAGAAAGAGAGAAGAAAAAATGGCTAAATGCACCAAAAGATCACTTATTAGATATGTGAGGAAAGCAATTCAGCCTATTTTATTCTATTTATCCAGAGAATCCTGGAGTCCTTTTAATCACAGCAGATTCTTAAATGATTGTAAAATATTCACCTCCACTATCCTATCGGCATGTTGGTCAGTCTGTGTGAAGCAAAACTTTGTGATGTCTTTCACTACTTTGAGCCCAAGTCCCATCCTAACTTCAACGTCTAATTTGCGGTATTGATCTGAATTTACCTTTTCTGTACAGTATTTTTTTCTTATATTTCTTTAAGATACCCTATCAGTCATTTCCTCCACCTTTTCCCAGTCTTGCTAGATAAATCAGCCCCCTGATGCAAGGGATTAAATTTATGGATATTTTGGGCACAGCCTCCAGAGTCTGATTGTCTCCTTTGAGGCTTTGTAACCAAAGTGGCATATAGTACACAAGGTGTAGTCTGACCAAAGTACTGTACAGTTTTAGATTGATTTTCCCAGTTTGTATACTACTGATGTAGCAAGACAGTTCATTTGGATTATCAGTTGCTCTTATGAATGATTGGACTTGTTGCACGTCGATTTTACAAAGACCTCAGATCGATTTCACCTTTACAATTAACTCTTTTATCATTAAAAAAGACTTGGAGTTATATAGCAACTTCATAACCACTGGACATCCCAAAGCACTTTACAGCCAATGAAGTCCTTTTGAAGTGTAGTCACTGTTGTAATGTAGGAAACGTTGCAGCCAATTTGCACACCATAAGTTGCCACAAATAGTAATATGATAATATTTTTGTGCTGTTGATTGAGGGGTAAATATTGGTATGGACACTGTGGATAATGCTCCTGATCCTCTTCGAAATTGTATCATGGGATATTTTATGTCAACCCAAGAGAGCAGACAGGACCTCAGTTGAACATCTCATTGAAAGGTGCACATGCCCTCAGTAGTGCGCAGAGGTGACAGCCTTGAATTTGTGCTGTGTGATTTTTGTCTTTAGTTAGATTATCCAACTTTTGTTCCTAATACATTGCCTTTTTTATTCATTCATGGGATATGAGTGTTGCTAGTAAGGCCAGCAGTTATTGTCCATCACTTGGTCAAGTTTCACCAACTTACATATTTTGGCATGGAGAGGAAAGGAAGGTCTCTGAGAAACATTCCAGGAGATTGAACTAATTAATGAATTCCTCATTTGGGTATCATCTACAGATTTGACCAGTTTGCATTCAAATTCTGAAGCCAAGAAGGAATTTGCATTTAAGTACAACCTTCCGCATCTTCGGGAAATCCCGGATCATTTCACAGCCAATGAATTACTTTTGAAGAGCAGTCACTATTGCTGTTACGTAGACGAACAGGAATATGAAGAAATTCACCAAGGCTCCTTAGATAGCACCTTCCAAACCCACGACCACTACCATCTAGAAGGACAAGGGTAGCAGATACATGGAACACCACTGCCAAGAAGTTCCTCTCGAAGTCACTCACCATCCGGACTTGGAAATATATTACAGTTCCTTCACTGTCGCTGGGTCAAAATCCTGGAACTCCCTTCCTAGTAGTACTGTGGGTGTACCTACACTACATAGACTGCAGCAGTTTAAGAAGGCAGCTCACCACCCCTTTCTCAAGGGATAGGTAATAAATATATATATAATAATAAAAACAAAAAAACTGCAGATGCTGGAAATCCAAAACAAAAACAGAATTACCTGGAAAAACTCAGCAGGTCTGGCAGCATCGGCGGAGAAGAGTTGACGTTTCGAGTCCTCATGACCCTTCGACAGAACTTGAGTTCTAGTCCAAGAAAGAATTGAAATATAAGCTGGTTTAAGGTGTGTGTGTGTGTGTGTGTGTGTGGGGGGGGGGGGGGGGGGCGGAGAAATAGAGAGAGGGATAGGTAATAAACTCTGGCCCAGCCAGCGAAGCCCACATCCCGTGACTGAAAGAAAAACGCAACAGTCAACCACACACACGTGATTCCACAGACTGTAATGAGATAAGCAGCCAGTAAATCCATTTTCCTTGCCAGATAAACGTTCAGCAGGTCATTCATGAATGTGATTTACAAACAGTGGAGGTCCCAAGAACCATTCCTGAGGGTCTTCAATACGATTCGCTTGCTCTGACATAAACCCTCAACACATTCCTACCTGCTTCATATTCTTCAATTTCTTATCCATTTCTAGGTTTTACCTTTAATTAGAAATAGTTTAGTTAAGCCACAAAGATAGGAAAGATCCACTATTCCTTAGGTAACATAAAACATAACAAGGGCATTTAGGGATGGGCAATAAATGCTGAAAATGCCAACGATGCCCACATCCCCTGAATGAAAGAAAAACTTCTGAATGAGTTGAAAATCCACGAACTGCAAAGATGGTGAAAATATTAGGGGTGACTTTTATAATCTAAGAACAAGACTGGTTTTAAATGAATGTAAGCATCTAAAGAGTGAGATAGATTAAAGCAAATAATGCCAAGTGAAGCCTGGCAGTGGGGAAAATTACTGATTCTGCGTTAACACACTCTAAATCACAAACGGCAAATATACATTTCAGTCAACAAGGCGTGAGATACTTACTTATGTTCTCCAGTTAAAGCTGTAAAATAAAAACCGCAAATGCGTTTGCAGCCCGCTCACACACAAATAAATTTCAACTGAGCGCCAAAACTAGCAGTGAAAGGGAGATGCCGGGAGTTGTAGTTCGGCGAGAAAGGCTGGGGGTTGTCGTCAGGCCCGGAGTGAGTGAGGTGGAAGGGGCGGGGAGGGGAGGAGGCGAAACCGCCCCGACACCGCGCCTGCTCCCTCGCTCGGGCTGGAAAGTTGGACGGTTGGTGGCGTCACAAAAGGAACGACGTCACTTGAGGATTGAATATGAACTTGGGCAGGAGGCTTGGAGCGTCGAACTGGTGAAGGTGGGTTGTTGGTGTTGCTCTTCGCGCCGATAATCTGTGTTGCAGCTTGTTGGATTTTTTTAAAAGAAAGGGTTGGTTTGCTCCATTAGTAAATAATAACACCGACTAACGCGGTTGGAGTTTGCTCTGGAGGTTTCAACTCCCCCTTTTTCTCCCTGTCAGTACCCCACAGTCCGTTGTTGCCCTAACCGGGGGTGTGTGTGTGGCTTTAAGAAACTCGGGCTATTCGCATTTGTCTAAACAATGGTTTTCCCAGCGAAAGTTGCTGGGATGGTTCTCGAAGTGAGGTGCAAAGTTAGCAAATTCATTATTCCTGTAGCTGTTTTACATGCACAGTATACAGTGCAGAAGGAGGCCATCGAGTCTGCACTGGCTCTCCGTAAGCGCATTCCACCTAGCCCCATTCCCCTGCTTTATCCCCCTAAACCTTGCCCATTCTCTCTTTCCATTTGTATTTTTGTTCCAAGGTTCCCAAAATTAAAAACTGTCCTTGGCACCTGGAAGGTTTATGATTGATTTAACTTTTCTTTTAAAGTTTGCACCAGAAGTGTTCATACAGGCGAGTTCTTGTCTCGCCATGTTATTTTGTTACCTGTCTGTTCAAGGTGAAACTGAAACCGTGCATGTACTGGCCTTGATTGTGTTAGCAAAATAAATATATAATGAAGGGATCCCAGCATATTGAGACTTAAAATTACAGTTACGAGCTTTTATTATCAAATTGGTCCTGCTCACGATTAAAACAATCAGTTTTGTATGCGAAGTTAGTAAATGCTTTGATCTTGTCTTGCCCGGGTTAACAAAAGTGGTATCATCAGTGACACAAGTGACCTCTTCCCCAGAAAGAAGATGCCACTGCTAATGTGTAATAAACAATCTGGACAAACTAGAAGTCCTCGCATAAGTGTAGTGCCAGATTATGATTTGGTTCTTGTCTTAAGTACCCTGTGATGCCCACTGTTCACAGATGTCATATTCCTTGGGATGTTTGATTTATATTGTCATTGCTATACAAATACAAATTGTTGTTCTTGCAAACATAACCAGAAATGCAGAGTTCTAAAAATGGCTTTTTGGCATTTAAAGTACAGGAAAAGGACATTGTGCATGTGCCACTTGAGATTCAATATTCACTAGGAGAAATAGATAGTTGCCCTTGTCAAAAAAGAACAATGTCCTTAAAGGTTCACTGAGAGTGAGAAAGAGGAGGGGAGGATGGATAAATTGTTAATTGAGCTAGTATGTACATAAGGAAGTAAGACTAAAAATATTGATGTGAAAGGCTTCTCATTATAAAAGAAGGTATTGAAAGTATAACAGATTATTATGCAACCAGTGCAGTCCTCAGATGAATTCATTTGCATTTGTTAATGTGAATATTGATGAAGTCATTTCCCATGTGGCTGTAGCAAAGTGAGGTTACCTCATCTTTACTGATGGATGAGATAAAGCCTAGCTGGATAATGTGAACGAAACACTCTTTAGACTTGAAATTTGATGCATTATTTTATTGTTTCCATTAGTCTGGAAATTAGTTCAATTATTTTATTACATATAGAATTTAGGTGCTGTGAGTTCCAGAATACATACAGTATGTGTTAATATATATGTGAGTATTAAGGGAAGCCTTAAAAAAGGACAGGCAGTTGGAAAAATTGGAGGGAATTTTAGAGTATAGGACCTTTTTATAATTGATTACCTGTATAAATGATTACTAATGCTGGGGCAGAGAAAGTTGGGATGAACAAGAATTGGTGGAATGGAGAGTTCAGGGAAGGTTGTAATGCTAGCTTTGGCTGTGCCTGGCAAGTTGATGTACCGTGTTTTGGCTGTATTTTTAGACTCAGCTGTGTGTGAATTAGGCAGTGGTCTATCCAGCTGTCAACTCCCTGCATGGCATGAGTTATCTTGGTGTCAACTTTTCCTCCTAACTGGCAAGCAGATAGTCAAGGAGATGCCAGTACTTAGATTGTGGGTGTTGCTAGACTGTCTTATATTTTCCTTTCAGGTGGAACATGGTATTGGTTATGACAAGTTCCATTGGAGAGTTCCATTGAGTTTACCTTTCCAACTCCATGTTGATTGAGGATGCCTGCCCATCTGATGTGGCCATGTCCAATTCTCTGTTTGAAATTGCCCACAAAGATAATTTTGTTGTCTTTAGGGATTGATTGTGGGCAATGGTACAGATCATCATAGAACCTCTCCTTTACCTCATGTTAGTCATTGCGGGAGCATGTGCACATGTATGTTGTGTCAACTGTGTTGTTTCAGGGCAAGACGTAGGCTCATCAAGCGTTTGTTGATGTCTTTGGGAAGGTTTTCAAGATCCTTCATAATTTTTGGCCTGTTACAATACTATCCTCTGCCTCTGTATTCTGTAGGAGGTAGATTGCTCCAAAAGGTGTTCTGTAGGAGTAGACTGATCCAAAAGAAAGTGTATCCTGCTCCTATTTCTTCCAGGTGGCCTTCTCCTGCTAATCTTGTCTTGCTAAGGACAGCTATGTCTACACCTTTCCATGTAAATTCCCTGGCTACTAGAGCTGAATGGTGTCCAGATCTTCTTCTGGTTTGATGATCAAGTAGGATGTAGACATTCCAGCAAGGCATGTTTGGCGACTTTGTTTTATAACTTTTTTTCTGTAGTTTCTTGCTGCTAGATTGAGCTGCTCCCATTCCACACTACACAGGGCAGTAATGTAAGAAGCGGGCTTTATTTAGGCCTCCTATCTGCCCCTCTGGTGACAATCAGCCGGCTCTGTATCCCTGAACAGGGCAGCTGGGTTCTCAAATAGAGCTGCCTGATGCTGCTTAAGTACATATAGTGACCAACTATCACCTAGGTACTGCCTACATGCAGGTTGAGGGCTACGACTTCATGTGACTGCAGCTGTCATTTCACCTACTTCCCGTCACCACAGGAATTGATTTTTATGTCTGTAGGTCACACTTTATAACTAAATCAATGCCAATTAATTTGATTATAGTGAAACCAGAGTGTGTGCTGCTGCACCAACTTTCTTGGCTGCTTTTGCATGATCCCAGAGGTGAGGAAGACACATGATGTCTAGATAGCTTGGCAGGTACAGTGAATGGCTGGTACAGGTGTTTCTCTGCTTTTGCCCTTTGTGATAGTCTACACTGCATTACAATTGTCCCATACCCACTGAAAATGGCTAATAATTGTAATGGATTTTGTTCCGCTCTCATGACACCTGTCTCTCCAATGTGAGGTAAAGATTAACAGGGTTCACTTGAAGTGGGAGGCTGTAGACCCAGAGAAGACTTGTGATCAGAGTTCAGCCTCTTTTTTTATGATTTTTTAAAAAAAAAATATGGGATGTGGGCGTCGCTGGCAAGGTCAGCATTTATTGCCCATCACTTGTTGATGAAGCATTAGTTAAGACCAATCTAGTAAACAAGATGAAAGTCATTTTACATCCTTTGAACTCATTTATCTTTCTAAACTCAGGTAATTTATTTGTAATTGCAAGGTTTTATTCATGTTAGTAAACTTTACTAGTGGTAATAAAGCTCATCAGTTTATTAGGGTTTATTAATTAGATTAAGAAAATAAATTAACTAACATAATAAAGACAGGGCAGGTGATGTGTTGTGACGGTAGGATTTGGGAGCTCCTGGGCAGCGGTGTGATCCAGGGCAAATACATTTGATGTAAGTATCTGTGGCTTGAGGAGTTTTGGTTTAGGGACATTAAACTGGAGGCTGAGTTGCTGACACTGCGATACATCGGGGAGGGGGAAAGTTACCTGGACACTTTGATCCAGGAAGCGGTCACACCCTCTAGGATAAGGTCTTCAGGTTTGGTCAGGGACAGGAGTATGTGACTGTGAGTGAGGCAGGTATGGGGACTCAGAGATAGAGGTGGAGGAGCCTCGGCCTTTGCAATTGTCTTAACAGGTTTGAGGCCCTTGCAACCTACTGGATGTAAGCAGGAGCTGAAGGGTGGATGAACAAACTGACCATGGCACCAGGGCACAGGAAGCCATTCAAGTTGGGGGACTTAATAGGAGTGGTAGTGGGGGATAGACAGTTTACTGCAGCTGAAAGCGAGAGTCCAGGCGGCTGTATTGCCTGCATGGTGCCAGGTTCTGGACATTTGCTCCGGGCTGGAGAGGAACTGGGCATTGGGAGGGGGAGAGCCACCAAGTACCAACAACATAGTTAGGACTGGGAAAGAGGTTCTGCCAAGGGTCTATGATCAACCAGGGGCTAAATTAAAAACCAGAACCTTAAAGATAATAATCCCAGGGTTACTACCTGAGTCACGAGCAAATTGGTGTAGAGTAAATCAAATTTAGTGTGGCTTAATGAATGGTGTAGGAGAAATGGGTTTTGATTCATAGGGCACTGGCACCAGTACTGGGGAAAGCAGGAGTTGTACGGCTAGGATGGTCTTCATCTGAACCATATACAAAAACAAAAAAACTGCGGATGCTGGAAATCCAAAACAAAAACAGAATTACCTGGAAAAACTTCTAGTTCTGTCGAAGGGTCATGAGGGCTCGAAACGTCAACTCTTTTCTTCTCTGCCGATGCTGCCAGACCTGCTGAGTTTTTCCAGGTAATTCTGTTTTTGTTTTTTCATCTGAACCATGCCGGGACCAGTGTTCTGTCAAGTTGTATAACTAGGGTGATAGGGAGGGCTTTAAACTAACGACTAGGGGCAAGGGATCAAGTTTGGCAAGATTAATTAATGACCCAATAGTGAAGGTGCCCCTAGGTTAGCAGTGATCATAATAGGAGGGAGAGACGAGCAGATCTAAAACTAGTGTTTTAACCTAATTTTCCAGTTCACTTTAGTCAAGTTTAAGGGATAGGTCAGTAGAGATGCAGTGGAGATATTTCAGAGTACTCAGAAAAGATACATTCTAGTGAGAAAAAAAGACTCAGGGAAGAATACACCATCCGTGGTTAAGTAAGGACGTTAAATATATTAAATTGAAAGAAAAAGCATATCATTCCACAAAGATGAGTGGCAGGTCAGTAGATTGGACAGATTATAAAAAACAGCAAAGAATGAGCAAAGGATTAATAAGGAGGGAAATAGGCTAAAAGTTGGAGATAAAACAATGGATGGACCTTCCTGTCGCTTGCCATTTCAACACACCACCCTGCTCTCATGCCCACATGTCCGTCCTTGGCCTGCTGCAATGTTCCAGTGAAGCTCAACGCAAACTGGAGGAACAGCACCATATCTTCCCATTAGGCACTTTACAGCCTTCCAGACTTAATATTGAGTTCAACAACTTCAGATCATGAACTCAATCCTCCATTCCCAACCCCTTTTCAGTGCCCCTTTTTTCTAATAATTTATATATTTTTAAATATATTTTTTCTTTTCCCATCTATTTCTATTATTATTTTTAAATTTATTCCCATCCATTGTTTTATCTCCACCTTTTGGCCTATTTCGATCCCTTCCCCCTACCCCATCCCCACTAGGGTTATCTGTCACTGGCTCGTTCTGCTTTGTACCCTTAATGTCACCATTAGCACATCCGTTAGCTAATATCACCACCCTCAACACCCCTTTGTCCTTTTGTCTATGACGTCTTCGGCAATCTCTTCTTGGTCTCCACCTATCACTGGCCCTCTATCCAGCTCTACCTGTCCCACACCCCTCAAACAGCTTATATTTCACCTCATTTCTATTTTTCTTTAGTTCTGATGAAGAGTTATACGGACTTGAAATGTTAGCTGTCTTCTTCTCTGCAGATGCTGTCAGACCTGCTGAGTTTTTCCAACTATTTTTTGTTTTTGTATCAGATTTCCAGCATCTGCAGTATTTTGCTTTTCTCTTATTAACAGAACTGCACTATACTCTTCTGCAACTTCCTTCAGCCTTATGCATTAGGCTCCACACTCTGCTGTTCCGAATCTGGCAGGCTAATAAAGTGCATCGTTCCTTTATGCCCCTCTGGCACCGATCTTTTCAAAGCCTTCAAGTTATCATGATCATGAATTTGCTCACCTCCTCTGCCTCTGTTTAAGGTTTCTTCTTTTCCAAATTGCGATATTTTCCACATGCAAGGGCATGTTATTGAAGATTTTTTTTCTTTTGTGGGAAATTTACTCATGAATATGAAATAACAGGTGCATTTTTATTTGCTTGCAGTGGCAATGGCTGATAAGGGAACAATGTCTGGCGGTGATACTGTTGATGCAAAATCCAGCACAGTCTATGAAGGGTGAGATGGATTTCTTTCCTCTATTTAAAAATATAATTGTTTCAGATGCTTAAGAGCTCTTATGCAATTTGTAGCTTTCTCACTGTTAATATTTTCCTGTAGATTTATTGACTGTTTACCATAGAGCTGACAATAGATTAGTAGTCTGCTTTTACTGACTGTCTGCCTGTAATTATAGATGAATTCAATAAATACAATCTTCAGTACAACTTTCATTAGCAATATGAATGTGTTTTTATTAACGTGATGCATTTGAATCATTTTTACATCAGCAAAATAGAGATTAAATCTTGAGGCTGAATGTGTTCACCATTAGTTTATTGAAGGAGCTATTTTAGATTTAGTATTGTGAAAAGGCATGTTTAATTGATAATCCCATAGAAAAAGATCCTCTGGGGAAAAAATCATAATACAGTTGAATTTCCTATTAAGTAAGAAAGTAACATTCTAATCTCAAATAAAAATATTAAACTTTTATAGCTGTGTATTTGGCCTTGTTTGCGAGGAGAGTAAGTTAAATAGACTAAAAGGCCTGGTGGTAAATTAACAGTGAGAAACATTTAAAGAAACAAATCTTCAGCAAAAATACATTCCATCAAAAAACACAAAACTCAGCAGAAAGGTCCATCCATGGTTTACTAAGGAAGTAAGGATAAAATCACATTAGAAGAAAGGCTTATAATGTTGCAAATAAGGATTGGGAGCTTTTTAGGAAAAAGCAAAGAGTTGATGAGGGGATAAAAATTGAATATGACTAAACTGGCCAGGAATGTAATGACAAGAGCCTTTACAAGTGTATAAAAAGGAGGAGAGTAGCTGATTTAAATGTTGGTCCCTTAGAGGCAGAGACAGGAGAAATTATGGGGAATGAGAAAATGACTGGGACTTTGAACAAATGTTTTGTGTCTACACAGCAGAAGACACAAAGTACGCATAAGAAATAGAGGGTAACCAAGGGGCTGATGAGAGGAACTTAACATAATTAATATCAGCAGAGAAAAGGTATTGGAGAATCTTAAAGGACTAAAAGCCATAAAAGATAAAGGACTGGATTTCTGACTGATGATGCAAGGGTAACAAGCTCAAGTAAAGTGGAAACCAAAATGAATAGAACAGTGGATAAAGAGTGAGGAATAATGTAAAGGCGGAATCTTCCACCTTAGTTCTGGGAATGGTGCGGGAATGACAGAACCATTTTTGGTTCCAAAACGTGACTGAGCAGTGCTTTTTACCAGAGCAAACTAATTGTCATCTCGCCTCCAGGCTCCCTGACCAATTAGGCAGGACAAGTGAGATGACGCCTCCATCCTGTCAAAGGATGGATTTTTAATTAAAGGGACCATGGCATTGCATAAAAGCTCACGAGCACTTGGATTTTCTGGACTGTAGCAATCACAGGAATGGAAGGGAGACTTGGGAAGGCTGCCCCCAGCCTAGGGGGTCTCATTCCTACCTGGAGGTCCTGATGCAGCTTCTGAGAGGCTGTAATGAGATGAGCTCTCCTAAGAATGGGATGAAGAGCACTGCCTCTCCAACTAAGCAGACATGGATGGGAGTGGCCAAGGAAGCCAGCAGCAGGGATGTGCTTCCTCCAATTTGGCAACAGTTATATAATCAAGAGGATCCAGGACGTTAGGAGGGCATGACAGATGAGTGGCATTGTATTTTCAGGGCCAAACTCTACAGTCTAACATGCTCAGCCTTGTCCTGCACAGCACGTCTCAGTCAACACACCTTACAGCTCCACTCATTTCTCTCTGCAGACACCTCATATCGCAAACTGAGCAGCTCATGCTTCCCCTCAGCCTATTGCCCCCTCATACTCATGCCTCACAGTCACCCTCCACAAATTGTCTTTTCTTCGCTGTATACAAGCCATTAAGAATGCTCATGTCTCTGCTTTCAAGACAACACGTCATTTGGCAAGAGGCAGAAACCCAGGAGGAGGTGGCTTCCAGTGACAGGCACCTTGTTGGCCATTGGCAGTGCATGCCCACCAGTTTCCATGGGGTGGCGGTCTGTTTGAGGAGACTAGATGTCATCAACGACCTGCCAAGACAGCCTGAGGCACTGGTCCTCAGACTTGTCATGAGGGGTGAACCTCTGCCTGTACACCCTTTGGGGATTTTGTCTCCTTCCAAGTGGACCTCAATGTCCATCCTGTCTGCCCTATGGATGGGCTTGCTGCTTCTGGTTTCCTCGTGCTTGGAGCAGATGGCAGTGGTGTGGTCTCTGCTCTTGACCCTAAGCGGAAGTGAAGATTTGAGCTGCATAAGCTGTTTCCATGTCGTGTTGAGGGCTGGCAAGCGAGAAGTGCAGCTGAAGGTATGATCAGTGCTAGACAGGTGATGTGCCAGCTTCTTAGAAAGCATCACCTGTCAAACAATGCAACACCCTCTGTGAGGGAAGTAGTGCCATAAGCAGGCACCCTCGTTCTGATGTTGGGTCTCTTAATTGGGCACTAAGTGCCTTTAAAAGAGGGACCCTCCAAGGAGACCACTCGGGGATTGCTGGGCAGCCTTCAAGAGGCATGGGAAACCCATGCAAGTTCATGAGAATACCTGACCTACCACTTAATCTGAGTGGGCTCAGATAATTGCCTTTAAGTTGCTCAGTTATGAGTCTAATTAGCCAGTGGCTGGGTTCCACGTGTCAGCCCATTCCTGCCATTAACTTAATGGGGATCAGTTTTCCTGTTGGTGGAAATGAGATGCACGGTCTCCTCCGCGATTAAGTTGACCTGCCTGTAACTTCATCTGAAACAGATGGAAACGTGTTTGTACTCAAAAGAGTTACACTGGAAGGTTGCTTGGCCTAAATAGCCAAGTGGTTATGGTACTGGGTTTATAACCCCAAGGTCAAGAGTTCAAATCTCACAATGGCAAACTATGTAACTTCATCTGAAACAGATGGAAACGGGTTTGTACTCGAAAGAGTTACATGTTAGCTTTCAACTCGAAAGAGTTACACTGGAAGGTTTCATTAAATCCCAGCTGATGTCTTCAGCCAGCATGTTATCAACTGCCCCACTTCCCCGCACCCCCCTTAGTTTCAGCAAGTTCATTTATACATTGGAGAAGACCAAAGTCGCATGCAGCATGGATTTGTCCTCCAATGCATGCAACAATTTCAGCCTTACAATTGGCACGTATACTGAAGTAATGTACCAGCCTCCCCCAGGAAAGCTATCTGAGCTCGAGGTTTCACTCCATAACCAGAACTTGTAAGCAGTGAATGAGTTCACTTATCTGGGCAGCGCATTCTCTCCAGATATCTATATTGATGATGAGACACATGTAAGAATTGTCAAAGCAAGTGTAGTCTATGGCAGACTTCGAATAATAGTCTGGGAATGAGAGTAGGTCTGCCTACCCACTGAAGTCGATGGAGCAATAGTCCTGCTCACTCTGCTCTATGCACGTGAGACTTTGACTGTGTACCAGTGTCGCTTCAAGAAGCTCAGCCACTTTCACTTGAGAACCTTCAGAAGTTTCTGAAGATCAGATGGTAGGACCAAATACCAGATACAGAGGTGCTCACCAAGCTGGCATGCCAAGCATCCACACCATATTGAGACAGTCACAACTTGAGTTGGGCTGGCAAAATGGTAGACACTTGCTTAGCAAATTTCCTATGAAGAGCATGAGTCTGGGGTGCACTCTCATGGTGGTCAAAGGAAGCTCTACAAGGACACTCCTGAAGGCTTCACTGAATTTTGATATCGACTTTGAGTCCTTGAAGAAGCTTGCCCAGGATCACTGCGCCTGGCACAACCAAATAAAAGTGGTGCAGCCTCCTTTGAAAGCAAGCACATATCAGAGGCAGAGAAAACTCGGGAGGAAATCCCAAGCCAGCAGCCTATCTAAAATTCAATCTTCAGTATCCTGTCCTATTTGTAGCAGAACCTTCTGGGTGCAGATCAGCCTTAGCAGTCACCTTTGTACTACTACTTTGGAGTGCTACTAATTAGCCCAGATGATGAATATGGCCATCTTCGCCTCGAAGGGCAAACAAGAAGTTTCTGCCGCATCAGGCAACATTGGGAGTAAAAACAGAAAATGCTGGAAATTACTCAGCAGGTCAAGCAGTATCTGAGAGAAAACAAGACTTAACATTTGAAGTCTGTGACCTTGCATCAGAACATTGGGAACATTGCCTTCTACAGTGTCTGGATACAGAAAAGCAATGGGGAGACAAGAAGTTATGCGCTGGGAAAAGAGAAGAGGTAGGAGAATTTGAGAGGAAAAGTAGATCAAGAAGCTGGAAGTTAGAAAATGAAACTTTAGTTGCAAATATTGATATACAAATGAGGTTTATTTTGGGAGAAGTGAAGGTAGGGTCTACACTGTTATTAAAAGCTCTCTGGGGCTAGTGTGAATGCTTCACACTACCTCTTATACCATTGAAATTTTCTTTGCCCCCACTCCTTGTTCTGGAACATCCATAAAGGGAATGTCCACTAATCGTGCTCTCTCTTACTTCAAATTGAAATTAGGCACCTTCTTACGATTTTTTTTCTCTGTTTTGCAAGTGAGCAGTTGTATTTTGGTTAAATGCTTGACTATCAAATCTTGTCATATATTGATTTGTGTTTCTGTTCATCAGAAGTCAAAAGCAGCTTGCTGGTAATACCCACACAGTGGATGCAGTACCTGACCAGTACATGAAATATAACATGAATTATGAACATACTGGCATGTGTGTTATCTTCAACAATAAGAATTTCCATCCAAAAACAGGTAGATTATACCTTTCTTTTAACTGTGCTTGTGTGTACAATAAGATTTGATAGTTGGGATGTGTTCTGTATAGAATAAAATGTAATTTGTGCTTGAATCAAAACTAGTGCAGTTACTGACTTCATTCTTTCATGGCTGTGGGCATCGCTGCCAAGGCCAGCATTTTCCCATCCTTGGTTGCCCTTGAACTAAGTGGCTTGGTAGGCCATTTCAGAGGGCAGTTACGAGTCAACCACATTGGTGTAGGTCTGGAGTCACATATAGGTAAGGATGGCAGATTTCCTTCCCCAAAGTGGGTTTTTGCAACAATCAATGATCGTTCTCGTGGTCGCCATTACTGAGACTAGCTTTATATTCTAGATTTGTTAATTGCATTTAAATTCCACCAGCTGCCATGCATTGAATCCATGTCCCCTGAGCATTAGACTGGGTCTCTGGATTACTAGTTCAGTGACATTACCACAATGCCATCTCTCCTAGTTTATAATCAACTTGTGCTACTCTTAGTTTCTTCTGTAAACAGAACACTATGTTGTATCTGAAATGCTTATGCCTAGGCTGTGTAAATGTTGTAGTCTGATATGTTACAGTTCTTGAGACTTCACAATACAATAATTATTAGTAGTCATGCAGTTATGATATTTTATTAAAGTTTGCAAATAACCTGTCTTAATACCCACGTGTGCAAAGTTTATCTTAACTGACACAGACCAGGAAGACCCTAGCTTCGATTGTCTCAGCTGCAATCAGTTAATTCTATGACAAGGTCATTATGATTCACCTTTGTGTAACCTGATAAGAAGGTTGGAAAATTAGGATTCCTGTTCTAAATCCCTATCCAGCGAGCCCTGCTGCAGGTGTGTATAGGATCACCATTAGCTGTGTTGATTATTGATGGTCAAGTACCTTGTGTATAGTGACCTTGACACTTACTACCGAGGCTAACACTTATAAGCCGCCCAAACAACATTATTTGAGAGGGTGTCAGATGTCTGATAGCCATTGTAGAATCAATGACTGGAGAGAAAATTGATGAGGGGATAAAATTATAATTATTTTTCTTCCTCTTAATTTTATTAATAATCCTCCATTGTTTTGTAGGCATGGATAAACGTAATGGTACAGATGTAGATGCGGGTAATTTGGTAAAGACATTCCAAAAACTGGGTTTTCAAGTTGTGGTTCATAATGATCAAACATGCAATGAAATGGTTGAAAAGCTGAAAAATGGTAAGTGTTTGTCAAAACTAAGGTATAATTTAGCATGATTATATAGTAATACAGTTTTGTAGTTTAAAAATTTGTGACTAAATTAAACTGAATACAATGTGATCACTGTGCCTGATGATTTTCAACTCAGGTTGCAGTCGGGGGAATCATTATTATTTTAATCATGCTGAGAGACAAGATACTGAGACTACTCACATCTAAGCAGGGGTAGCTAAGAGATTTTCGTAGAAGTTTTCAAAATTGTGAAGAATTTTGATGGAATGAATGGGCATAGATAATGTTTGGCCAGAGAGTAAGTGAAAAATGGTCACTAACTTAAAATAGTCACAAATCGAGAAAAATGATGAGGAAAATAGGCTGTTGTACCATGCAACATTTTGCATTTTGATGTAGAATATTTTTCATTCCCTTTCTGGTAGTCTGTGACTTAACATAATTGACCAAAGGAAGCATCCATCATTTAAAAATAATTGAATTTATATAGCATCTTTCTTGACTCACCCTAAAGTGCTTTACAGCCTTGAAGTTTATTTCCTCTGCTATCCAGCCACATTCCTATGCGTATGAGATGGAAGGTTTAATATAGTGCGCTATTTTATTTCTCTGACATGGAAGTGGTGGAGACCCCCTTTTCATTTACAAGTTATTGCAAATTGCACAGGAGCTTTGATTTTTTTTAATGTAGCTTAACAGATAACCATACTGTTGATGCAGCTTACAGCTGCATGACCTTTGTATTATTTTTGCTTCTCCTGTTGTAGCAATATTCCTGCTGGTAACGTGTTGATCTGTTTGCTAACTGAATTATTTATCATACATGGTTATTACACTGGTAAATCAGTGGCTAGTGAATGATGTTAGAAGTTTGTAGAATGCACCCCAACTTGACTCCATTTATGGGAAGCAAGATGAGGCAATTTTCCATAAATTGAACATTTTCTCAAATATACGGAACAATTTGTATTGTAAAGATTATTAACTATTCAGTTTGTGTTTATACTACAAGTTTTGTGGTGGTCTTCTCTTTTAAGACATTCATTAAAACTTAAAACCTATATCCTTTGTCCAAGGTTTTGGCCATTTGTCCTAAGATCTCTGTCTGAGTTAAATTTTGTTTGATAATGCTCCTACGAATGCTTTAGGATGTTTTATTATGTTAAAGAAATACAAGTTGACATTGTTGTCAAAGTACTCCCCCCGCCCCCCCACCCCGCCCCCGCCCCCCAATATAGTCATCCTGTTCAATCAAATGAAAATTCTGTATCTTTATTGCACCCCCACTCTCTGATCAAAAGGGATGAAGTTACCCATTCCTCTGCTGAGATGTAGATTAGTCTAAGTCTTCTGACTTTATACTTGTTATTAATTTGTTAAAATCTTCCATTGGATAAGAGCCTTGCTGGGAAGGCTGTCATCCATTTCACTAATTTCATCACCACCTTGAACCGCTGCAGTGCATCTGGTGTTTTTACAGCACCCATAGTGCTGTTAAGGAAGGTCCAGGTTTTTGACCCAGCAACAATAAAGGAGTGGTGATTATATTTCCCAGTCAGGATGGTGTGTAACCTTTTGATCTTGACACAATTTGATTATTCTAAATAACTTTTGTTCTGATAATCATTGGAAATTGTTTTGATGTTTAAACCTGGATTTGAAGCTGGTGCCAGTACACTCTTATTGTGTTTATAATGCATCACTTTTTTTGTTAATAGCTGCCAAGAGAGACCACAGCCAAATGGCTTCTTTTGTCTGTATCTTCCTTAGCCATGGCGATGATGGCTTGCTTTACGGAACAGATGGTGCTCAAGAAATTAAAGAATTAACCAGTATATTTAAAGGAGATCAATGCAGAACTCTGGTTGGCAAGCCAAAGCTGTTTTTTATACAGGTAGGAATGAAAGTGTGTAACCTTTTCCACCAAAGCTAGATTATGGTTGTCCATATGCATTTATGCATCTTTTAGTATTTAGGAATTTCTATGGCGGGTGGTAGGAGAGGCACAGATAGGACCCCAGAGGAGGTGCACTTCCTTTTTCCTCCCTTTGAGGAAGTGCTACATCAAGCTGCAGATTAACTATGATTCTTAATTTGCTAAATGGAGGAATATGAATGATGATACAAGTTGTCGGTGGCATAATGTTGGGTTCTGCACAATATGTAACTTCACTTTGACTTATTTGTGAACTAAGGTTTTAGAATGCACAGAATTGCTGAACTGAATTTAAATCATTTGCAAAATTTTCTTTTAAAATTCTTGTAAAAATGAATGCATACTTGTATATGCCTCCCTGTTGCGTGTTTGGCCTAGTTTCTTCAATCTTATTTTGTAATCATCGTTATACTAATGGTTATTCAGTATCCTCACCAAGCACTGGACTAGAGCCAGGTATGGATCACATTCTGGAGAAGACATATATTTGCCTTACTTTGCTGTGGCTGATTCACTTTCATTTTCCAAAAAAATTAACTAATTCCTTTGCATTAATATTTTGCCAGTTCTGTATTCTTCCAACATTGAGCCATTTTAAAGGATTCAAATACTGCATAAGTGCAGCTGTGGATTACAATAATAGATGAGTGTAATAATAAATTCGTGAGTGGCTTGGTACCTTCGTCAAATTTTCCAAGGCCTGCACCTGCCCAGATTTGCTCACCTGCCCAAGAAAAGATGTATTGCAAAGACGACCATAAGGAAAAGAATACAACCTAGTGTGCCTGGCAGAAGGTACTACTGATTTGCCAAGGTTACTGCCCAAGGATCAATACTTGTGTATACACAACCATCATAGACCTAAATTATCTTACCTTAGATCCACTGGCTTGGGATTTACTTCATAGCAGGTTTTCCAGGGAGCTGTTACCTGTTGTGTACCATAGAGCTCGTTCCATTGTGCTTTCAGCCTAGATTTTGGTTCTAGGTGTATAGTTCAGGGGATCTTGATCCATCGGCTTGCTTGATTGCATCTCTGGGAGTGGTGAATGATTGATCCCTTCAGGACTATGATGGCTCCACCTCTCAATCTGCAGAAACTGGCAGGAATGAGAGCCATTCTGACTGCCATAAACGTTATGTTGAATTATTGGCTGGTGCCTGACTTCACTTTCCAGCTAACTGGCATTGATCATCAATGATGCAGAGGTCTGGGAGTGCCCTATTTATTTTTCGATTGAAGTTCCACAATAAATTCTCTGTCCGATTGTTGGTTAGGAGTTGAGATAGACAGCCAACCTGCAGTTGCCTGTGGCTGTTGAACAAGTTTCTCCTGGTCGAAGGGTGACTGTGTTGTAGAGGAGATGTTAATTGAATAATATGACTGAATAATTTGAAGAGGTGACTAAAGTAACGGACAAGAGAATGTCTGTGGATGTTATTTATACAAACTTCCAGAAGGCATTTAATAAAGTCCCACATGAGAGACTGTTGGCTAAAGTTGAAGTTAATGGAATTGATGGTGAATTATTGTCCAGCTAAGCCTGTTCTGTCGAAGGGTCATGAGGACTCGAAACGTCAACTCTTTTCTTCTCCGCCGATGCTGCCAGACTTGCTGAGTTTTTCCAGGTAATTCTGTTTTTGTTTTTGTTTAAGGAAATTAGCTGATTGGTTGGAGACAAAGTAGGGATAATGGGGAGGCACTCTAATCGGCAAGATATGACTAATAGTGGCCTGCAAGACCTTTATTTGGGCCTCAACTATTTAACATATTAATGGCTTAGATGATGGGATAGAACACTACAAATGCAGTTTTTCCAATAACATAAAGATGGCTGGCATTGTAAGTGGTGCAGATGGAAGCATGCAATTACAAAGAGATGTTGATGGGTTAAGTGGATGTGCAAACATTTGGCAAATAGATATCAGTGTAGCATATGTGAGGTCATCCACTTTAGACTTTCAAAGGATAGAATAGGATACTTTATAAATGGTGAAAGCTAGAAACAGTGACGGTCTAAAGAGACTTGGGAGCCTACATACGTAAGATCATATGTGAGAAACAGGTACAGATATTCCAAAAGACAAATAGAACATTGGCCTTTATATCTAGAGAACTAGAATACAGGGGGTACTGCAGCTACACAAAGCCCTGGTTAGATCACAGCTGGATTGCTGTGAGCAGTTCAGGGCACCTCATCTTAGGAAGGATATAATAGCCTACGAGGAAGTGCAGCATAGATTTACCAGAATAATGCCTGGAGTCCCAAGGGTTAAATTATAAAGTGGGATTGCATCAAGAAGGGTTGTAGAAGATTAAGGAATGATTTTATCAAAGTTTTCAAAATTAAGGGGAATAGATAGGGAAAGTATTTCAATTGAGAAGTCCAGTTTAAAATTTTATAGCCAGATCTTTCAGGAGTGAAACCAGGCAGCACTTCCACACAGGCTGGTAGAAGTTTGGAACTTTTGCCAATAGATGGCAATTGATGTTATATCAATTGCAAATTTTAAATCTGAGATTGGTAGGTTTTTGATATCTGAAGGTATTAAGGGATATGGGACAAAGCTGGACATTGAAAACTCCTATTGCAACACTTGACGCCTGACTTAACAAGTATCACTGGTAAATGTGGACACTTTTAAAGAATTTTCATAGCAACATAGGAAATAGGAGCAGGAATAGGCCATTTGACCCATTGAGTCTGCCTAGCCATTCAAACTGATTGTGGCTGATAATCTACCTCTTATGCCATTTTTCCCATTATCCCCGTATTGTATGATCATTATTATCCAGAAATCCTTTCATTTTTGTCTTGAGCATGCTCAATGACTCAGCTTCCACAGCCCTGTGGGGTAGAGAACCCTAAAAATTCACCACCCTCAAATTCCTCCTCATCTCAGTCTCAAATGGCCTGACCCTTACTCTGAGACTGTGTCCCTTGGTTCTAGACTCACCAGCCAGGGCAAACATCCTATTCACTCCTACCCTGTCACACCCTGTAAGAATTTTGTAAGTTCCAATGAGATCACCTCTCATTCTTTGAAACTCTAGAGAATACAGGCCCAGTTTCCTCAATCTCTCCTCATTAGACAATCCCGTCATCCCAGGGATTAGGGATTAGTCTCGTGCAAAAACAAAAATAAAAATACTTGGAAAAACTCAGCAGGGCTGACAGCATCTGCGGAGAGGAATACAGTTAACGTTTTGAGTCTGTATGACTCTTCAACAGAACTAAGGAAAAATAGAAGAGAGGTGAGATATAAGCTGGTTTAAGTGGGGGTGGGACAGGTAGAGCTGGATAGAGGGCCAGTGATAGGTGGAGATTGCCAAAAGATGTCATAGACAAAAGGACAAAGAGGTGTTGATGGTGGTGATATTAGCTAAGAAATGTGCTAATAGGTGACATTGAGGGTAGAAAGCAAGACGAGCAAGGTACAGATAGCCCTGGTGGGGGTGGGGTGGGGGGAAGGGATCGAAATAGGCTAAAGGTAGAGATAAAACAATGGATGGAAATACATTTAAAAATAATGGAAATAGTTGGGAAAAGAAAATATATACAAATTATTGGAAAAAAGGGGGATCGGAAAGTGGGTGGGGATGGAGGAGAGAGTTCATGATTTAAATTGTTGAATTCAATATTCAGTCCGGAAGGCTGTAAAGTGCCTAGTCAGAAGATGAGGTACTGTTCCTCCAGTTTGCGTTGAGCTTCACTGGAACATTGCAGCAGGCCAAGGACAGATATATGGGCATGAGAGCAGGGTGGTGTGTTGAAATGGCAAGCGACAGGGAGGTGTGGGTCATGCTTGTGGACAGACTGAAGATGTTCCGCAAAGTCTGCGGTTGGCCTCTCCAATGTAGAGGAGACCACATTGGGAGCAGTGAATGCAGTAGATTAAATTGAGGGAAGTGCAAGTGAAATGCTGCTTCACTTGAAAGGAGTGTTTGGGCCCTTGGACGGTGAGGCGGGAAGTAAAGGGGCAGGTATTGCACTTTCTGTGGTTGCGTGGGAAGGTGCCTTGGGAGGGGGTTGAGGTGTAAGGGGTGATGGAGGAGTGGACCAGGGTGTCCCGGAGGGAACGATCCCTGCGGAATGCCACCGGGGGGGTGAAGGGAAGATGTGTTTGGTGGCATCATGCTGGAGTTGGCGGAAATGGCGGAGGATGATCCTTTGAATGCGGAGGCTGATGGGGTGGTAAGTGAAGACAAGGGGGACCCTATCATGGTTCTGGAAGGGAGAGGAAGGTGTGAGGGCTGATGCGCAGGAGATGGGCCAGACTCAGTTGAGGGCCCTGTCAACCACCGTGGGTGGAAAACCTCAGTTAAGGAAGAAGGAAGATATGTCAGAGGAACTGTTTTTGAAAGTGGCATCATCAGAACAGATGCGACAGAGGCGAAGGAACTGAGAGAATGGGATGGAGTCCTTACAGGAAACGGGGTGTGAGGAGCTGTAGTCGATGTAGCTGTGGGAGTCGGTAGGCTTGGTGGACAGTCTATCACCAGAAATTGAGACCGAGGGGTCTAGGAAGGGAAGGAAAGTGTCAGAGATGGACCATGTGAAAATGACGGAGGGGTGGAAATTGGAAGCAAAATTAATACATTTTTCCAGGTCCAGAGGAGAGCATGAAGCAGCACCGAAGCAGTAATCGATGTACCGGAGAATAAGTTGTGGGAGGGAGCTGGAACAAAGAATGTTCCACATACCCCATAAAGAGACAGGCATAACTGGGGCCCATGCGGGTACCCATAGCCACATCTTTTATTTGGAGGAAGTGAGAGGAGTTTAAGGAGAAATTGTTCAGTGAGAGAACAAGTTCAGCCAGACAGAGGAGTAGTGGTGGATGGGGATCGTTCAGGCCTCTGTTCGAAGAAGAAGCGGAGAGCCCTCAGACCATCCCATTGCGGGATGGAGGTGTAGAGGGATTGGACGTCCATGGTGAAGAGGAGGCGGTTGGGGCCAGGGAACTGGAAATTGTTGATATGATGTAGGATGTCAGAGGAATCGCGGATGTAGGTGGGAAGGGACTGGACAAGAGAGAGAATGGAGTCAAGATAGCAAGAAATGAGTTCCGTGGGGCAGGAACAGGCTGTCACGATCGGTCTGCCGGGACAGTCCTGTTTGTGGATTTTGGGTAGGAGGTAGAAGCGGGCCACTGAGGTTGGGAGACTGAGGTTGGAAGCTGTGGAAGGAAGATCTCCAGAGGAGATGAGGTCAGTAACAGTCCTGGAAACAATAGCTTGGTGTTCAGTGGTGGGGTCTCATGCACCTCCTTTACACTCCCTCTATGGCAAGTATATCCTTCCTTGGATAATGAGATCAAAACTGTACACAGTACTCCAGGTGCGGTCTCATCAAGGCTGTATACAATTGCGGCAAGGCCTCTTTACTCCTGTACTCTAATCCAATTGCAATAAAGGCCAACACAATATTTGCCTTCCCAATTGCTTGGTGCACCTGCATGTTAGCTTCCAGTGCACTCATGAACAAGAACACCTAGGTCCCTTTGGACATGAACACATCCCAAACTTTCTCAACTTGAGAAATACTCTTCCTTTCTGTTTTTTGTACCAAAGTGGATAACTTCTCACTTATTCACATCTGCCAAAATCTTCCACATTCACTTAGCCTGTCCAAATCCTCCTGAAGCCCCCTTGCATCCCCCTCACAACTCACATTCCCATCTTGTTTTGTCATAAGCAAATGTGGAAATGTTACATTTGGTTCCCACATCCAAATCATTTATATAGATTGTGAACAGCTGTGGCCCAAGCACTGATCCTTGCAGTACTCCACTAGTAGCAACCTGCCATCTTGAGCATTGACCCATTTATTCCTACTCCCTTTTCTGTCTGTTAACCAATTCTCAATCCATGCTAGTATAGTAAGCCCAGTATGGGCAGGATTTTTACCGCAGCGGGTGAGCTTGGGAGTGGTCGTGAAACTGACCGCCGTCCGGGATCGGGCCCTGACTGCAATTTCACGTTGGTTGGCCAATTAATGGCCAGCTAGCGTGAATTGCACACTGCAACACGGATCGCTGCTGGGGTGGGTGTGGGAGGAGGGCAAGAATGGAAGTTTGTACATGTGTGCGGATGCATGCACTGAAGGTTCCCTGAGGGCACAGAGCTGTCTCAGGGAGCTGAAGAATTTTAAAAACACAAGTAAAGAATTTAAAAATATTAAAAACATGCCCCCTCATATGACTCTGTCACATGAGCAGGGACATGTTATAAATGAGATTTAAATATTTTTATTTTATTTTTAATTCCTGTCGGAAACCTAAAATCCAAAAAAGGTTGCCAGGTGATTCACCTGCCTGCGAACTGTAAGGTTGGACGGGCAGTGAAAAAGTACATTTAATTATTACTTTAATGGCCTTAATAGGCCCGTTAATTGTTGGCAGGCGCACTGATGATTCCCGTACACACTCACCGACTGAAATATCAGGCAGGCTCCCACCTGCTCAACAAAAACTCTGGTCCGTGTGTTCTAATTTTGCTTACTAACTTCATGTGGCGGACCTTATTGAAAGCCTTCTGAAAATCCAAATACACCACATCCATGGATTCTCCTTTATCTATCCTACAAGTAATATCCTCAAAGAGACTCCAACAAGTTTGTCAAACATGATTTCCCTTTCGTAAATCCATGCTGACTCTGCCTAATCATATTATTATTTTCCAAGTGTCCAGTTATCACAACCAATAGATTCTAACATTTTCTCTAATACTGATGTCAAACAGAAGGTCTGTAGTTCAGTTTTCTCTCTCCCTCCCATCTCAAATAGTGGGGTTATATTTGCTGCTTTCCAGTCTGCAGGAACCTTTCCAGAATCTATAAAATTTTGAAAGATAACCACCAATGCATCCACTGTATCTATAGCCACCTCCTTCAATAATCTGGGAAGTAGCTCATCAGGTCCAGAGGATTTATCAATCTTCAATTAAATTAATTTTTCAGGTACTACTCCTTTATCAATAATTTCTTTCAGTTCCTCATTTCCACTTATCCCTTTGTTCCCTGGTATCTCTAGGAGATTTTCTGTATCTTACTCCATGAAAACAGACACACAGTATTTGTTTAGCTTCTCCGCCATTTCCCTATTCTCCATTATAACTTCTTCTGTCACTTCCTGTAACAGACCCACATTTGTCCTTACTAATCTTTTTCTTTTCACGTACTTAAAAGAAACTTTTACAGTCTGCCTTTATGTCACTCATGAGCTTGCATTCATATTCTCTTTTTCCCTGTTGACGTATTCATTACCCTTTTGAAATGGTCAGTGATAGCAATTCAGGTCATTTTCATTTTTCACTTCTTTGTTAATTCAGTTCAGTTATGGATACAAATCTGTATTTTTGTACGAGTGATATGGTGATACCAAGATTTGGAAAGCTTAATGTAACTGATGCAGAATGACATTTGACAGCTTTAGCAAATAATGTGTAGCAAACCTCCTTGATGGAATAAATTTCTGATCAGAAAATAGTCACTTTTAATTACAGTAGGATGAGAGAAAAAACTTGGATCAATACAGTGCTGTGTCATTCTTGGGATATTCTAGTGCATTTTTCAGCCAGCTGTTTATCTTTTTGAGATGTGGTTACAGTTATGTAGTCAAATTCACTGCCTTAATTTATGCACAGCAAGATTTCTAAAGGGCAAACAAAAGGTCATGTGATTTCATTTAGTCATGTGTCTTTAGACAAACGTTGCCCCAAACACTGATGAAATTTCCTGATGCTTCTTCTGAGCAGACAGATGACACCTTTGTTTATCATGTCATTTGAAAATTTGCTCCTTGGCCAATTATGAGGCTACAACCCTGAGCCTCCTGACTGAGAGGTGAGAGTACTACTAGCTGAGACAAGCTAACACAATTGGAAATATAGTGAAATGAAAATTGCACTAGAACATCATGAGAAAATGACACAGTACTAGAACTACAAATTCTGCTCTTGATCACTCTTGACACCCGTTGGAAAGTGGATATTGAATGAGCAGAATGAGGCATAGCAACATGTTTTCATTGTTAAGTAATCTGTCTAGACTCTCATGTAAGGAATAACCAGTTTATATCTGTGAACCTCTCTCAGCAGATGTCAATACCTCCAGCATAAGCAAAAGTGGAACAAAAATTGGCATGCAGAAAAATATCCTTTGCTGCAAGTGAACTCCGGAAACATGATTTTCTGTTATCAAATGCAAAGTCAAATTATGTTTGACTAACTAATGTAATTTGTTTCTTGATTTGATTTTAAGTTTTATTTTAATTTCATGCTTAAGTTCTATAATTTTTTTGCTCTCTGCTCTTTCTCTGCTCTTTAGGCCTGTCGAGGAAATGAATTTGATGCAGGTGTTGAGACAGACAGCATTGCAGAAGAAAAGAGTACTCCGCTTAAAAAAATACCTATAGAGGCTGATTTCCTTTATGCATATTCTACAGCACCTGGTAAGTGAAAAAGCATAATGTTCTGGTATTGAAGCTATTGCTTACGATTTAGTTGCAAGATGGTCAACAGTACGGAATGATCGAGAGCAATCTACTCTCATTGGAGACTATTCCTATGGAAGCTTTACGCTTGTTGGAGGAAGATTTGATAGTGACAAAACAGTAGGCCTGAAGATTCTGCAGGTGTGGTCATGTGTACAAGCAGTCAGTTCTCTGATCACTTTGTATTGGATATTTGAGGCTACAGCTGGGCAGAAGAGACCCATAAGGTTGTACAAATGACTAGCCAATAATGGATGGTAGGCCAATTGTTATGCTCTGGTAAGAAAACAGGCAGTAAAGAAGCAACACTTGATATTGGCTTTGTGGCCCTCCTTATTGACAAGCAGGAAATCAGTGACCAAAATAGAGAACTACTCTGGTAGAATTGGCTTGTTATGATAATACATATCGATGAGACCAGGCTTCCTGGCTGTCTGAAGAGATGTTGACGTAAGATGATCTGGGCTAAATCATCTTCAGCTGCAGCTAAGCAGAAAAGTGGCATGTTTTGTTGGTGTTGGGTTTCAATTGCTGTGCCTATCATAGAAACTTGTGCCTGTGCTGGCTCTTTGAACGAGTGGTCATGCCTGGTCCCACACCTCTGCTTTTTGTTTGTTACCCTGTAAGCCTCTTATCCTCAATTACTCATTCACCTCCCTTTGAAAATGATGTATGGAATTGGCTTCAGGTGGAGATTTCCAGATCCCTACACCTTTTGAGGGAAAAAGTTTCTTCTCTTGGGTGATCGTTAAGGGAGAGATGTTTCAGATACAGACTAGGTACATGCTAACAAAGGCAAAAGGTAGGGGTCCAAAAACCAGGGTTCATTGGAAGATGAGGGATAGAAAATATGATGAAACAAAAAAAGGGTATATATGCTTCATGTTGGGTGAAATCTTTAAGCAAAAACCAGGTCAAATACAATAAGTTGAGAGGGAAAGTGAGAGGAAACTACAACTGGCAAAGAGAATATGAGAATAGAATGGCAGTTAACATAAAAGGGATCCTAAAAAGCTGTTTCTGGCATTTAAGTAGTGCCATTATAAATGGTACCATTAGGCTACTGAATGTATTCTATAAACCATTAACTAACAGGTAAGATATAGAGGAATAAATTTGGAAGGAAATTAATGCAGTGCAAAAGCAATAGATTACTTATGGGGTCTTTAAATATCCTAATATAGACTGGAGTAGTAATAGTGTATTACTATATGTAAAGGGTTGAGAGGGGTAAGAGGTTATGGAGTGTTCTCAGGAGAATTTTTAGATCAGTATATTTCTGGCCCAATGAGGAAAGAGGCATGGCTGCATCTGGTTCTGGACAATAAAGTGGGTCAAGTGGATCAAATGTTGGGGACATGAGCATAGTGTCATAAGTTTTAGATTAGCTTTTGAAAAGGGCAAGGAGCTATTCAGATTAAAAATAATTGGGAGAGGGCCAATTTCACTGGGGTGACCTGTCCTAGTTAAATTGGACTCAAAGATTGGCAAGCCAAACTGTATTCAAATAATGAGCTGCCTTTTAAAGAGGAGATAGTTTAGCTATAGTCTAAACACATTCCCAAAAGGGAGAAAGGTAAAATAAACAAAACCAAAGCTTCCTGATTGATGAAAGAGAAAGATTAAGATTAAGCAGAAAAAGCGATGATGACAGATGTCAGGTTGATGAAACAAGTGAGAATCAGGCTGAATATAGAATGTTCAAAGGGGAAGTGAGAAAAGAGAAGCAAAGAGAGAGTATGAGAAGAGACTGGCAACTAACAAGGAATCGAAGTCAGCTGTGGGCATATAAATATTAAAGCGTGGTAAAGGAGAAGAGGGGTTGATTAGGGACCAAAAAGGGGATTTATGCATGGAGGCAGAAGGCCTGGCTCAGCTACTAAAAGAGTACTTTGCATCTGTCTTTACTAAGGAAGATGCTGCCATAGTCTTAGTGAAAGAGAACGTAGTTAAGATAAGAGCAAAATACTGCGGATGCTGGAAATCTGAAACAAAAACAGAAAATGCTGGAAAAACTCAGAAGGCCTGGCAGCAGGTTAGAGCTCTGAAGGAGGGTCATACGGACTCAAAACGTTAACTCTGTTTCTCTCTCCACAGATGCTGCCAGATCTGGTGAGTTTTTGCAGCATTTTCTATTTTTGTTGTAGTTGAGATGCTGGATGGGCTGAAAAATTGATTCAAAGGAGGTATTAGAAAGGCTTGCTGTATTTAAAGGTGATAAGTCACTAGGACTGTATTAGATGCATCTGAGGATACTCAGTGAAGTAAGGGTGGAAATTACAGACACTAGGCGTAACCTTCCAATTCTCCCTAGATGCAGGGGTGGTGCCAGGCGATTTGAGAATTACAAATGTTACACTGTTGCTCAAAAAAGAGTGTAAGGTTTAATGCAACAACTATAGGCTAGCCAGTTTAACCATGGTGGTTGGAAAAATTTTAGAAACTATAATCAGAAAAAAATCGTAGTCCCCTGGACAAATATTGATTAGTTAAGGAAAGCCAGCATGGATTTATTAAAGGTAAATTGTGCTTAACTGATTTGATTGAGTTTTTTTTTGTTGAGGTAACAGGGTTGACAAAGCTAATGCATTTGATATGGTGTACATGGCCTTCCAAGAGGTGTTTGATAAAGTGCTGCATAACAGGGTTGTCAGCAAAGTTAAAGCCCATGCAATAAAAGGGAATGTGGGAGCATGGTTATGAAGTTGGCGGAATGACAGAAAACAGTAGTGGAGAATGGTTGTTTTCAAACTGGAGGAAGGCATGTAGTGGGGTTCCCCAGAGGTCGGTATTAAGACCCCTGCTTTTCTAGATCTATGTTAATGAGCCAGATTTGGTTTGCAGGCCACAATTTCAAAATTTGCAGATGACACAATATTTGAAATGTTGTGAACTGTGAGGAGGATAGAGATAGGCTAGTGGAATAGGTCGACATGATGCTGATGAAATTTAATGCAGAGAAGGTGAAGTGACACCTTTTGGTAAGAAGAATGAAGATAGGTAATTTTTTTTAAATTCTAAAGGTGATGTAAGAGCAGAGAGTCCTGTATGTGAGACATTAAATCAAGGCCCCGTTTGCCTGCTATGTGTGGATGTAAAAGATCCCATGCACCTATTTTGAAGAAGAGCAACAAATTTATCTCCAGTGTCCTGGTCAATCTTTACCCCTCAGTCATAAAAACAGATTATTTGATCTTGGTCCTGACAATTGTCATAAGCCTCAATTTTCTGTTATATTTGAACTTCTATTTCCTTTGTCACCCAGGGTTCGTTAGCGTTGGATGCTCTACCTTTTGCCTTCAAAAGAACATGTCTAGCTTGCACCTGACTATCTTCCCTGCTCCGTTGCTGTTTTACCTTGCAATTGTCTTTTACAAAGTAGCTGTGTTACAGGTCCCTTCTTAAATCACTGAAATGAACTTTTTCCCAGTAACAACTTCAAGTCAAGCCAAATCTGAAATTAAAAGTCTAATGATGACCATGAAACCAGGCTCACTAATATTCTTTAGGGAAGGAAATCTGTCCTTACCTGGTCTGGCCGACATGTGACCCCAGACCCACACCAATGTGATTGACTCTTAAATGCTCTCTGAAATGGCTTAGCAAGCCACCCTGTTGTATCAAATCGCTATAAAGTCTCAAAGAGGAATGAAACTGGACGGATCACCCGGCATCGACCTAGGCACCAGAAATAACTCCCTGTCGACCCAGCGAAGCCCTCCTTACTCACATGTGGGGGCTAATGCCAAAATTGGGAGAGCTGTCTCACAGACTAGTCAAGTAACAGCCTGACATAGACATACTCATGGAATCATACCTTACAGACAATGTCCCAGACACCGCCATCACCATCCCTAAGTACGTCCAGCAGAGGTGGTGGCACAGTGGTATACAGTTGGGAGGGAGCTGCCCTGGGAGTCCTCAACATTAGCGCTGGACCCCATGAAGTTTCATGGCATCAGGTCAAACATGGGCAAGGGAGCATCCTGCTGATTGCCACGTAGCGTCCTCCCTCAGTTGATGAATCACTGCTCCTCAATGTTGAACACAACTTGGAGGAAGCACTGAGGGCGGCAAGGACACATAATGTACTCTGGGTGGGGGACTTCTATGTCCATCAACAAGAGTGGCTCGGTAGTACCACCACTGATGAAGCCAGCTGAGCCCTAAAGGACATAGCTGCAAGACTGGGTCTGCAGCAGGTGGTGAGGGAACCAACAAGAGGAAAAACATACTTGACCTCATCCTCACCAACATGTCTGCCGCAGATGCATCTTTTCATGACAGTATCGGTAGGAGTGACCACCGCACAGTCGTTGTGGAGACGAAGTCCCGTCTTCTCACTGAGTTGTGTGGCGCTACTACTGTGCTAAATGGGATAGATTTCAAACACGTCTAGCAATTCAGGACTATACATCCATGAGGCACTGTGGGCCATCAGCAGCAGCAAAATTGTATCGAACACAATCTGTGACCTCATGGCCTGGTATATTCCCAACACTCTGCCATTCCCGCCAAGCCAGGGCATCAACCCTGGTTCAATGAAGACTGAAGGAGGCCATGCAGGAGCAGCACAAGGCATCCCTAAAAATGAGGTGCCAACCTGGTGAAGCTCCAACACAGGACTACTTGCATGCCAAACAGCATAAGCAGCAAGTGATAGAGCCAATCGATCCCAGAACCAACAGATCAGATCTAATCTCTGCAGTCCTGCCACATCCAGTCGTGAATGATGGTGGACGATTAAGCAACTCACTGGAGGAGGCAGCTCCACAAATATCCCCATCCTCAATGATACAGGGGCCCAGTACATCAGTGCAAAAGGATAAGGCCGAAGCATTTGCTACAATCTTCAGCCAGAAGTGCAGAGTGGATGATCCATCTTGGCCACCTCCAGAGGTCCCCAGCATCACAGATGCCAGTCGTCAGCCAATTCAATTCACTCCATGTGATATCAAAAAACAGTTGAAGGCACTGGATACTACAAAGGCTATGGGCCCTGACAATAGTACTGAAGACTTGTGCTCCAGAACATGCTGCGACCCTAGCCAAAGTTCCAGTACAGCTATAACACTGGCATCTATCCGGCAATATGAAATGTCCTGTACACAAAAAGCAGGACAAATCCAACCCAGGCAATTACCGCCCCATCAGTCTACCCTCAATCATCAGTAAAGTAATTGCTCTCAAGTAGCACTTGCCTAGCAATCACCTGCTCACTGATGTCCAGTTTGGGTTCCGCCACGGCCATTCAGCTCCTGACCTCAATACAGCCTTGGTTCAAACATGGGCAAAAGAGTTGAACTCGTGAGGTGAGAGTGACTGCCCTTGACATCAAGGCAGCATTTGACCAAGTGTGGCATCAAGCAGCCCTAGCAAAACTGGAGTCAATGGGAACCGGCGTGAAAACTCCGCTGGTTGGAGTCACTCCTAGCACAAAGGAAGATGGTTGTGGTTGTTGGAGGTCAGTCACCTCAGCTCCAGGACATCACTGCAGGAGTTCCTCAGGGTAGTGCCCTTGGCGCATGCCTCTTCAGCTGCTTCATCAATGACTTTAAGGGGAGGTGGTGGCATAGTGGTACTGTCACTGGATTGGTAATCCAGTGACCCAGGGCTCTGGGGCCCTCGGTTCAAATCCCACCATGGCAGATGGTGGAATTTGAATTCAATAAAAATCTAGAATTTAAAAGTCTGATGATGACCATGAAACCATTGCCGATTGTAGTAAAAACCTATCTGGTTCACTAATGTCCTTTTTAGGGGAGGAAATCTGTGTCCTTATCTGGTCTGGCCTACATGTGACTCCAGACCCACAGCAATGTGGTTGACTCTTAAATGCCCTCTGAACAAGGGCAATTAGGAATAGGCAGTAAATGCTGGCCCCACCAGCGACACCCACATCCCATGAACAAATTTTTTTTAAAAGTGACTTTCCTTCCGTCTTAAGGTCAGAAGTAGGGATGTTCGCTGTTGATTGCACAGTGTTACAACTCCTCAGATACTGAAGCAGTCCATGTCCAAATGCAGCAAGACCTGCACAATATCCAGGCTTGGGCTGACAGTGAGTGACAAGTAATGTCCTTTACACACAAGTGCCAGGCAATGACCATCTCCAACAAGAGAAAATCTAACCATCGCCCTTTGATATGCAATTGCATCTCTGAATCCCCCACGATCAACATCCTGAGTGTTACGATTGACCAGAAACTGAGCTGGACTAGCCATATAAATACTGTTGCTACAAGAGCAGGTCAGAAGCCACCATCTACAAGGCACAAGTCAGGAGTGTGATGGAATACTCCCCACTTGCCTGGATGATTGCAGCTCCCACAACATTCAAGAAGCTTGACACTGTCCAGCACAAAACAGCCCGCTTGATTGTCATCACATCCGCAAACATTCACTCCCTCCGCCACCGACCCACAATGGCAGCAGTGTGTACCATCTACAAGATGCACTGCAGGAATTCACCAAGGTTCCTTTGACAGCACTTTCCAAACCCTTAACCACTACCATCTAGAAGGACAAGGGCAGCTGACATATGGGAAGAACATCATCAGGTAGCTCTCCTCCAAGTCACTCACCATCCTAACTTGAAAATATAACACCAGTCCTTCACTGTTGCTGGGTCAAAATTCTGGAACTCCCTAACAGCACTGTGGGTGTACTGACACCACATGGACTGCAGCAGTTTAAGAAGGCCACTGCTCAAGGGCAATTAAGGATAGAAGGCAATAAATGCTGGCCTAGCAACACCCACATCCCATGAATGAATTTAAAAAGATTAAGTCCTAGGACAATCAAATAATGGCCACTGACTGGCGCTCACATTACCAGAACTATTTAACTGCCCACTGACATGAGATAGGAACAGAAACACTGTCACTATCATTAGTAATTATGTATGAATGATGAAGGATTGGGTTAGTAATGATTGCTTCCATGTCACCAGTCAAGCCAATTATTATTGGAGACAACACTATGCAGTTTGGCATAGTTGCCACAATCTGAGGTGATGTCATTAATCCCAATGGCACTGGACAGAATAATAATGGTCATAATTTGACATAATGCGTAAGATGATCATTGCCTAGATAGCAATAACAGTAATTATGTTCTTCTGACTGCTGAATATAAGACTCCCTGAATGTATAGTGTAAAGCAATACCAGATTTCAGAAAAATGCTGATATTGCCAGCCTGACTGGCAGAACAAATTATACAAAGATGATGCAAGCACTTTGAGGCACTGAATGAAGCTCTTGACACAGTTGTATAGTGACCAAAATATTATGCAAATGAGATCCCTACAATTGCTAATGTTGGAAAGTTGCCAAGGCAATGAAGACCAGTAAAGCTCCAGATTGGATTGAATTCCTGCAGAGATTAATAAATCGCAGTTGTAGGGATTTTCCTGAGCAACTACATAAACTCTTCTAAACCATTTGGAGAGATGTAAACAATCTCATCATTATCACCACCTGCATGCAGTAATGAGAAAGCAAATCTGGCAATCATTCAAGAGTTTTGTTGCTTTTGAAAGCTGGATAAACATTCACAAGGTGGTTTAAAAATGCCATTGACTGGATTCTTCCAGTTACTACTGGTATGATTTTCATTGCTACTTTTCCTAAATCTAAGGAGTAATGAGACCATTATGCAGTCTTCATTGACTAAGGCTTCTGATGTGATCAGTCAACTGGATCTATATTTGCTGATGCAAAGAGGATTTGTCTCGATTCTGCATTCCTTTTATGATGGAATGCTTGGTAGAATGAGTGCTAATTGAATGCAGCCTGGGTTTTTTTCCATCACCAGTGGACTCCAGAGAGAAGGGGGCCAGAGTAAGCTACTGCATATGAAAGATTTTTTATCCTGCATTGACTGGAGGGTGACAGGGTTCCACTTTGGCGTCAGGCTAATGCATAGGTTTATTTCCACCATTTTAGGGAGTTCGACCTGTTTTCTCTAGTTCACCTGATATTTCTTTCCTACCTTGGTCATTTCATTATTGTACAAATATATTTTAGGGGAAAGATGTTTAAGGTATATTGAATACTAACCATTTCAGGTACTAGAGTGAGCATGTGAAGCTAATCTCAGAGTATATTTATTTTATGGATATTATATTTAGAAATTGATTTGAAACACCTTTTTCTAATAGAAGTTACTCATAAGCATTCAATTGTTTTATTTCATCTTTTCCAGGCTATTACTCTTGGCGAAATACAGGCAATGGTTCATGGTTTATTCAGTCATTATGCCATGTACTGGACAGGTATGGCAAGGAACTGGAGATCATGCAGATGCTTACCAGAGTCAACCACAAAGTGGCACTAGAATTTGAATCCTGCACAACTTCATTGGCCTGCAATGAAAAGAAGCAAATCCCTTGCATTATTTCTATGCTAACAAAAGAACTTTACTTTTGTCATTAAGACCCCTTTGGAAACGTGGAATTGCACAATTGTTTACAGATCTATTTCAAAATTAAATACTTCTTACAGCTTAGAATAACTTACTTGCCTGCAGTGAAATAGCTTTTTTAACCAAAAGAGCCAATGATTTCTCAAACCTGTTCAGCTAAATTGTTGAATATAATGTCTTTCCAATAATTTTGAAAATCAACAGTTTTTCGAGTCTCATTGTAGAGAGCAACTTGGTGTGTGTTTGTGAATAGATATGTGGTCAAATATACATACATTTTTCACGATTGCTAGGTAGCCTAGTGGGGAGCAACTAAGTACACATACTGGAGAATAATTAGTTTTACTGACCTTCACATGTGTTAAAACTTCTCGCCAACATATTAGAACAGTGTCCATTAGTCTGTTAATTCAATTTTGGCCCTGTAGTAACACTTTCACCTCTGAATCAGAAGATTAAGATTCAAGCTCCTTTCCAGAAATTTGAGTTATAAACCAGGATGATATTTCTGATTGTACTACTGAAGGAATGCTGAACTGCCCGTTGCTACATTTCAGGTGACACTTTGAACAGAGGTCTAGCCTTGCTCCCCCTCATCTGGGAAAGTGGCATTGAGGTTGACAATCGGCCATGATCTAATTGAATGGTGGTGCAGGCTCAACAGGCGGAATGGCCTAGTCCTGTTCCTATGTTCTTATCCACCCTCAGATGGGCCTAAATGATCTCATACATCTAATTGAAGAAGAGCAGGGAGTTCTCCCAATGGCTTGATCAACATTGTTCCTCAACCAGCAGCATTAAAATAGTATACTGGTCATTTATTTCATTGTTTTTTGTGGAACCTTGCTTTGTGCAAAGCAGCTGTCATGCTTACCTACATTACAACAGAGAAATTTCAAAAATATTTAAGCTGTGAAACAGTGGGGCATTCTCGGGTAGTGAAAGGCACTATATAAATAGAAGTTCGAATGTTTAGTTTGAGGGTGGAGATGGTTTGACTAATTCAGTTGTATTCCAGAACTTTCAAGAAAACTTTTGCTGCCAACATTGAAGTTTGCTGGTGTTAGGCAGGCGATTTCTGACTAGTCTGTTTCCTTGCATTAAGTTTTACGTACCAAAGTCATGATAAAAGTAAGCTCATATAGCATGCAACATTTTTAAGCCAATGAAATAACAAACATTATTCTATGGACTGGTAGTATTACCATTTCATATTTGAAGTTGTTATCAAATGAGTCTGTACTCATTGTACACTACACAGTGTAATTGGGCATTCCCAGTTCATAATCAAAATTTCAGTCTTATTAATTAGGAAGTACATTACTGAAGGATTGCATTTCAGACTTTTTCCTCAGTCACTATCTCAAATTCCCCCATATTATTTCCTATTAAAAGATGAACAGAACATGTTCCCTGGCCTTGATGGGATTCTTGAGCCTCTGTGGTAATTCATTAAGGTCTAAGATGATCTGTGCCTTTTTCTTCCATCTGTGGAGCAGGTGGGAAGCTTGACTACTGTGTCTGCTCATGACAATTGATGTCATGAACTTGGATGCAAACCCCTGTAGTTGTTAGCACAGCAGATTTGTACATTTCTGCATTGCTCTGACAAAAATAATTTTTTATTAAAAAAATGAATACTAAGGTACATGCTTTGACTTTTCACAATGTTTGAAATATTTACAGCTTGATCCTATGTACTTTTCAGCTTATAATAATGAAAATTGTTTAATTTAGCACTGATTAAACCTTGGAATATTTGAACCATCAGTATTTGATGCTTTTTTCTAAAAAGATTGGATGCTGAGTATTGCAAAATAGTGTCAGTTGGTTTTTCTTGTTCACAGACATATTGTATAACTGAAATAAACAAATTGCTATGTTACTGCTGTGCTCAAGTCTAATGCACTAACAGCCCAATCATTTTTATTCCTGCTAGGCTGTTAATTGCCTGTGAACATTATAATTTAAATTACAATCCATATCCAGGGAATTACAGGCCGGTGAGCTTTACGTCAGTGGTAGGGAAATTATTGGAGAAGGTTCTCATGACAGGATTTACTACCATTTGGAAACAAATGGGCGTATTAGTGAGAGGCAACATGGTTTTGTGAAGAGGAGGTCGTGTCTCACTAACTTGATCGAGTTTTTCGAGGAAGTGACAATTGATGACGGAAGGGCAGAGGATGTTATATACATGGATTTCAGTAAGGCCTTTGACAAGGTCCCTCATGGCAGACTAGTACAGAAGGTAAAGTTGCATGGGATCAGAAGTGAGCTGGCAAGATGGATACAGAATTGGCTTGGTCATAGAAGACAGAGGGTAGCAGTGGAAGGGTACTTTTCTGAATGGAGAGCTGTGACTAGTGGTGTTCCGCAAGGATCAGTGCTGGGACCTTTGTTGGTAGTATACATAAATGATTTGGAGGAAAATGTAACTGGGCTAATTAGTAAGTTTGCAGAGGACACTAAGGTTGGAGGAGTTTCAGATAGTGAAGAGGATTGTCAAAGGATACAACGGGATATAGATCGGTTGGAGACTTGGGCAGAGAAATGGCATATGTAGTTTAATCCGGACAAATACGAGGTAATGTATTTTGGAAGGTCTAATACAGGCAGGAATTATACAGTAAATGGCAGAACCCTTAAGTGCATCGACGGGCAGAGGGATCTGGGTGTACAGGTCACAAAGTGGCAACAATATAGAACAGCTGCAGCATGACTTCCCAGCTTTTATACTCAATATCCCTGCCAATGAAGGCAAGCATGCCATATGTCTTCCTGACTACCTTATCTATCTGTGGTGCCACGACCTTGATTATGCCACACTTGGAATATTGCATGCAATTCTTGTCACCACATTACCAGAAAGATATGGAGCATTGGAGAGGGTGCAGCGGAGGTTTACCAGGATGCTGCCTGGTCTGGAGGTTATTAACTATGAGGAGAGGTTGGAGAAACTCAGATTGTTCTCACTAGAGCGACGGAGATTGAGGGGCGACTTGATACAAGTTTACAAAACTATGAGTGGCATGGACAGAGTAGATAGAAACTTTTTCCCAGGGTGGAAGAGTCAATTACTAGGGGACGTAGATTTAACGTGAGAAGAGAAAACTATAGAGATGTGCGGGGCAACTTTTTTATGCAGAGGGTAGTGAGTGGAATTTGCTGCCAGAGGAGGTGGTGGAAGCAGGTACGATAGTGGTGTTTAAGAGGCAGCTTGACAAATACATGAATAAGATGGGAATAGAGGGATTTGGACCTCGGAAGTGCAAAATGTTTTAGTTGATGGGCAATATGATCGGCGCAGGCTTGGAGGGCCGAAGAGCCTGTTCCTGTGTTGTACTTTTCTTTGTTCTTTATATAACTATTTTGCTTTTCTACATAATGCTTAGTAGGGACAGGGTTTCATCTAACATATATGCAACAGCTTGCATATATGTAGCATCTTTAATGTAGAAAAGCATCTCAATTTAATTTTGATATACATATATAGTTTTTTAAGTGAATTGCATTTTGAGAAAATGCTGTCAGGTTTGTATGATGGTATTTAGTACATAGGAGTTTTCCAGATCTACTCTTTTTGCGGGAAAAAATTGTAGTTGAGTCTTATAAATGACTGGCCAGCTGATTTGGATATGGAAAATAACATTTGTGCTCTGGGCTATATACAAAGAATTTTTGAGAGAGAATTTGAATTGGATTACTCAAAGTTCCTTTGAAGCAGTTAGAGGTTTTCATAATAGCTGTTAGCCACTTAAGAAGTAAATAACCCTGTATCAAGGGGTATTTTTATATTGACAGCAAGAGCCAAGTTTTTAATTTGCACTGGGGACGTGGGTGACAGTGACAAAGCAGTCATTATCCATGTGTTAACCATGTACAGTGGGATTCAGAATCATGTATAGACCAGACTAGTTAGAGGTGGTAGGTTCCATTGCCTGAAAGACATCAGTGAACCAGGTGGGTTTTTGTGACTTTTAACAGCTTTCATAGTAATTTCCTCAAAACATTCATTTCACAACTTGTGGTGGGATTTGAACGCTCATGGTGGAATATAATGTAGGCAATTTGGGGGGGGTGTGTCTTGCCTGCAGCTGGAGAGCCCCTCATCACCTCTTCAGAAGGCCTACCGTATTAGTACCAGTCGGGCACTGGGGTGTGGCAGGCCTTCTCTTGAGTCAAGGACCCTGGGGCAGAAGTCCTGCCCACTGAGAGCTGCTGACTAATCAGAAGCTAGCAGCTCATTGCTCAGCAGTGCCACTGGTAAGGTGATGACAGCTGCAGGTAATACATTCACCTTATGCCTGGGATCACTGAGGGACACAGGCCACAGGTGAGTGAGGAAAGGGAGAATCACTGGGAGGGGGTAGTAGGGTTGGCAGCAAGTGCGGGGTGTGGCTTTAACAGACACCATGCTTCACAATGCCTGGTCCCTCAATCAGAGATTTTGTGCCTTGAGACGAGCACCCCAGCCCCTTGGGAAACCCGCAAGCGACCTCAATGGGTTTGCTTTTCAGGCTCCCCAAATGGTGAGCTCCTGCCTGCTGTTAGGTGAATGCCAGTCGTATCTCAATGAGGCTTTTAAGTGTCCTGGCATCAAACTCTCAGAGGGCGTTAAATTCTGCCTTCGATTTCTAGGTTGCCTCTCCAATAGCGTAAACCACTAGCTTAGTGCATCCATGCCTTGATACTATTCACTTCTTACAATAAATCTGACTATTGATTTGAAACCAGTGCTGCAGTTTGATAGATTGTATATTTATCGACCTAACAAAGGTGAAATTAGGTATGCCAATCAGCTAGAATTCTCCTTATTCCCCTAGATCTTACAGCATTTGTCTGGTACTGAAGCAGGTAAAAGCACGCATTGTTTCATAGGGGATTTCAGGTCTTACAGGTGTGCCCAGAGGCCTTAACTTCATGGAAATATCTTGCATAAGCCTTAAAATCAGCTTGTGAGATCCTTGCAACGTTTGCCAATGGCAGGCAGTAAGAGTGGGACAGATTCTTGGTCAGCCATGTAATGGAAAGAAACTGGAGCCTCTACCATCACTATCCATAGCTCCAGGCTACAGCATGCATTTAAAAGAGTATGTTGCCTTGGGGAGGCCAGTTGGCTCAGTTGACTGGATGGCCAGTGTGATTCAGATTGGTGCCAACAGCATAGGGTTGAATCCCTGCTCCAGCTGGGGTTGGTTTGGGATCTGCCCCTTTCCCCAATCCATGGTGGAGGTCATTGTGGTACTATGGTTCAGACCAGTCTTCGAGCAGAGAACTTGAGAAGATAGGTTTAAGAATGATATGTACTTGGCTGAAGCATCCTGAACTTCTGAAAAATATGTTTGAATGACATTATTGTCACTTTGCACAAAATTATTCAGAGTCCATGTGTGTGAAATTTATAAAAGCAAATACTGTGGATGCTGGAAATCTAGACGAAAACAAAAAAACCTGGAAAAACTCAGCAGGTCTGACAGCATTCAAGAGTTCTGATGAAGAGTCAAATGGACTCGAAACGTCAATTGTATTCCTCTCCGCAGATGCTGTCAGACCTGCTGAGTTTTTCCAGGTATTTTTGTTTGTGTAAAATTTATGTTCATTGCAGATTTAGTTAACATCAGCACTGATGTTAGTTAACTGATTGAATTTAAAATTTACCAGCAGGCAATATTCCAGTAATTCACCTGCAAAGCGGAATGAAGTTCAATATATTTTGTAGCCAAGCTATAAAACTTTCAAGATTCTCTAATCAGTGCTCTAAAAATGCAGGAGTTCTCGAGTGTTTATACCCTGGCTCCAATAATGTTTAGTTTTGAGGTTAGTACCACTGATTTGCACATTCATTTATTTGTGTACAAGGTTATCATCTAAGATAATCTGCTCTTGGCAATTCTTTCATCAACTCCTTCCTTTCCCCATGTCGGAAAAGTTGATCTTAATCCTCAGCAGGATTTCTCTCCAGTCTTCTTGGTACCAGAACGTAGCAAAGAGATAACACAGCACATTAATCTCATTGCTGATTGTGGGACCTTGCTGTACATAAAATATAGTTTATTTCAAATGAAATGCCTTGAGACGTTTCTGAGAGATAAGGGACACTACAAAAAGAAAGACTTGCAGTTATGCAGCACTTTTCATGACCACCAGACTCTTTTTCACGATATTTGCTGACAGAAGTGCCTCTCTAAAAGTATGATGTAGCCTTTATTGGTAACACTCATTGTTAATGTGTCATGTGTCCTCCATCTGGTACGATTGCAGTGCAACCACTTGTGAAGTTGATCAATACTTCAGTTAAAATCCATTCCAGCTACCTTGTGATAAGCCTTCACCTGACAGGAAGTTAAACTTGACGTATAATTTAACTTAATAAACCCCTAAAGGGCAGGCAGAAAGTGTCTAAATTTCTGGCCGGAAGTACGTTGCCCACCATGTTGGTGAAGATCAGAAATAGATATTCAGGGCCCACATCTGAAAGAGATGTTAGATTCTTTGCATGTGCAAATAAGTTTCTGTTTGAGGCCCCGTTGTAAGATTAGTTTTGCCCTCAACCAGTCTGGGACCTGGTGTTCCCAACTCTTTTGTTTTTGGAAGTCGTCTACCAGAATGGGCGATTAGTATCCTGTGTGCTACTGCTAGTGACTCAGGAGAAACAGTCCTTGTGTGAACATTTTGTGCATTTGCATTAGCTGAGTATTGTGACTTGCAACCAATCCAAGTTGTCTGTCACCTGCTGAACATACTACTACATTGTCAGTTGTGAGGGCATTGATAGCTTGTTGAATCAGTGGAACTTGACGTTTTTCAATGTAGTCGACACTGTAGAAAAACCACATCAGTAATTTTTATTAAAACATTACTTATCCGTAAATCTTCTTTTTCTTTTATGTTCTTTAATTTAATATTGTTATTTGTCTCACTACAAAAAAAGTCATTTTATTTTGGCTTGCTGATACTATGGCATTCAACTGGGGTAAATTTACTAACATTTTTCAACAGTAAGCAAGCATCACGTATTCAAATGTTATGTGAATAACCATATGAGTGGCATCATGTTTGAATGTCAAGGGATCAAATGTCACAAACTCAAAATCCCCTGGAACACTTCAAACCAGAGGCGGCAACCCCATTGGAGCCATCTGCTCCTAAAAAGCTGAGTTTTACAAATATACTTAACTGAATGTGGGGCAGAGAGGAGCAGGAGAATGCAGGCTCCCCCTGCATAATCATTGCTGTTGCTCCCCCTGACCCAGCCTCCTATCTTCTGATCTCCTGTTTTCATTTCCCCACCCCCAACCGATTCCTGCCGTTTAGCAATGGCCCAGCTCAATAAAGGCTGACTGTTAGACTGCTCCGTTGAATTGATATCCAAGGCCTAATGCTGGGGACTCCTCAAGTCTCATCATTTAGGTGCAGGGAATGTACCCTGTGCTTCATTGCCCAGTCAACATCACCCCCTCGCCCCCAACAACACAACAGCCAAAGATCGGAGCGCCTAACTTGTACCCCTAAGTTTGAACAAGGTATTGCTTAGACAACGAGTTCTTGACCTTATTACTTCTGAAGCCCCCTTCCTTGTTACAAAAATACCACAGACCCCTGTAAAATTTTATCACATATTGAACATCAAACCTCACCAGCCTGCTGCTCTGCTTGCCTGATTTTAACAAAGCAGGCAGGAGTGTGTGCACTGTGCAGCCTGGTGGGGAAGTAGATCCATTAGTGACAGGGAGTTGAGGGAAGAGAATGGGTGGAGTCTTCTCCAACAGAAGTTCCGGCAGTAGTACCACATTATCCCAACCTAGCATTAGTGTGCTAAATTAAAATTTTTTTTGGAAGTGAGTCAAAGAAAAATAGCCTATTTCAAGGTCTCATTCTGAGTAATAAACAGGTCACCATGGACATCAGTAGTGATCAGTCACACTCTTGTTGATCCCAATTGAAGAAACGGATTTTTAGAAAGACTATTGTTAAAAACTACTGATTTGGTCGACCCCTTAAAAACTTTTTTCATTCTTTTTTTGGATGTGGGCATCGCTGGCAAGGCAACATCCTTGGGAAGGTGGTGGTACCTTCATTAACAAACAAGAAGCAAAGAGTAGGGATAAATGGGTCTTTTTTGGGTTGGCAAGGTGTAACTAGTGAAGTGCCACAGGCATTAGTGCTGGGGCCTCAACTATTTACAACCTTTATCAATGGTTGGAAAAAGGGACTGAATATATGGTTGCCAAATTTGCTGCTGACACTATGATAGATAGGAGAGTAAGTTGTAAAGAGGACATAAAGAGTCTGCACAGGGATACAGGTAGGTAAAGTGAGTGGGCAAAAAATTGGCAAATGGAGTATAATATGGGAGAATTCGAACTTGTCCACTTTGACAGGAAGAATAGGAAAGCAGCATACTGTTTAAATGGAGAGAGATTGCAGAACCCGGGGGTTCAGAGGGATCTGGGTGTTCTGGTACATGATTCACAAAAAGTTAGTATGCAGGTACAGCAAGCAATTGGGTAGGCAAAAGGAATGGAATATGTAAGTCGGAAAGTTTTGCTACAGTTGTATAGGGTGTTGGTGAGACCACATTGGGAATACTGTGTACAGTTTCGGTCTCTTAATTTAAGGAAGTGTATAAATGCATTAGCAGTAGTCCAAATCTCTGGGATGAAGGGCTTATCTTAGGGCAGGTTGGGCCTATATCCATTGGAGTTTAGCAGAATAAGAGGAGATCCAATTGAAACTTAAGAGATCCTGGCAGGATTTGACAGCGTGGATGCTGAAAGGATGTTTTCCCCCTATAAGAGAGATTAGAACTCTGGGATACGGTTTAAAATTAAGGGGTCTCCCATTTAAGATGGGGATGAGGAGAATTTTTTTTCTCTCAGATAGTGGTTAGTCAGTGAAATTCTCTTCCTCAGAGAACAGTGAAGATGGGGTCATTGAATATTTTTAAGATTGGGTTAGATTCTTGATTGACAAGGGAGTCAACACTATAGGGGTACACAGGAAAGTAGTTAAGGCCACAATCAAATCAACCATGATCTTCTCAAATCATGGAGCAGGCTCAAGGTGCCAAATGGCCTCCTCCTCTTCCTAATCCATTTATTTGTATGTTCAACCGCTGCAGCCCACCTGGTCTCAGTGCACCCGCAGTGCTGTTAGGGAGAGAGTTCCACGATTTTCACCCAGTGACAGTGAAGGAATGGCGATATATGGTGGACGGTTAGTGACTTGGAGGGGAACTGGCAGGTGGTGGTGTTCCCATGTGTCTGCTGTCTTTGTCCTTCTAGGCAGTAGGGATTGGGGGTTTGGAAAGTGCTGTGAAAAAAGCTTTGACGCGTTGCTACATTGCATCAGATAGACGGTAGGCACTGCAGCCACAAGTGCAGAGAGTGAATGCTTGAGGCGGTGGATGAGGTGCCTGCTGATCAAAAGGGCTGCTTTGCCCTGAATGGTGTCAAGCTTCTTGAATGCTATTGGGACGGAACTCATCCAGGCAAGTGGAGAGTATTCCATCACACTCCTGTCTTGCGCCTTGTAGATGGTGGACAAACTGAGAAGTTAGGAGATGAGTTACTCAATGCAGAATCATTGATTCCAGTCAATGATGACCCCTAGGAGTTGCTGGGGATTTAGTAATGATAATCCCATTGAATGTCAGGGAGAAGTTGTTAGACTCACTCCTGTGTAGATGGTCATCACTTGGCACCTGTGTGGTGTAGCATTATATGGGAGGGATATAGTTAAAAGCCAGAACTGAACTGAATCTCCTGTAATAGAGAGGGTTAGACATGAGAGATGAATCAACTACAATGGGGAGAGAGGGTGGAATCTTATCACGGAGGTGGGACTGGGTGGGAAATCTGAAACTAAAATATATTTTATTCATAGAATTTTCACCATACAGCATGTTCCATTCTGAGGTCCCTCAATGCAATTGCAATATTCTTGATATTTACGATGTACATTCCATGTCAGGCATACAGCCTGAGGGCAAAATATTTCAAATTGAACATTACAGAAAGTGCAACCAAATACAACTTTTTAAAATTCATTTAAGGGATGTGGGTTTCACTGGCTGGGCCAGCATTTATTGCCCATCCCTAGTGCTCTTGAGAATGTGGTGGTGAGCTGCCTTCTTGAACTGCTGTAGTCCATGTGGTGTAGGTACCCCACAGTGCTGTTAGGAAGGGAGTTCCAGGATTTTGACCCAGCAATAGTGAAGGAATAGTGATATAGACTCATAGGCTCATTGATGTCTACAGCACAGAAGGAGGCCATTCGGCCCATCATGTCCATGCCGGTCAACAAAGATCTGACTACACAATCCCATTTTCCAGCGCTCGGCTCATAGTCCTGGAGGCTATAGCAATGCAAGTGAATACTTAAACACTTCGTAAAAGTTGCACGAGTTTCTGACTCAACCACCCTTTCAGGCAGTGAGTTCCAGACACCCACCACCCTCTGGGTGAAAAAATTTCTCTTCAACTCCCCTCTTAGCCTTCTACCTCCTATCTTAAATCTATGCCCCCTGGTTATTGGCCCCTCTACTTATGGAAAAAGTGCCTTCCTCTCCATCCTATCTATGCCCCTCATAACCTTATATACCTCTATCAGTTCCCCTCAACCTTCATTGATCCAAGGAAAATAACCCCAGTTTATACAATCTTTCTTCATAGCTCAGACCCTCCAGCCCAGGTTACATCTTGGTAAATCTCCTCTGCACCCTCTCCAGTGCAACCACATCCTTCCTATAATGTGGTGTCCAGAATTGCACGCAGTACTCAAGTTGTGGCCTAACCAGTGTTTTATACAGTTCTAGCATAACCTCCTTGCTCTTATATTCTATGCCTCAGCTAATAAAGGCAAGTATCCCATATGCCTTCTTAACTACCTTATCTACCTGCCCTGCTACCTTTGGGGATCTATGGATATGCACACCAAGGTCCCTCTGATCTTCAGTACTTTCCAGTGTCCTATCATTCATGGTGTAATCCCTTGCCTTGTTAGCCCTCCCCAAGTGCATTACCTCACACTTTTCCAGGTTGAATTCCATTTGCCACTGCTCTGCCCACCTGACCAGTCCATTGATATCCTCTTGCTGTTTACGGCGATCCTCCTCCCTATTCACAGTCCTCCACCCTGGTGTTTATATCTGCATCGTCCTTTTCCATTGTAAAGACCGATGCAAAGTATTCATTGAGGATGGCACCCATGTCTTCTGCCTCCACACACAGATTACTTCTATGGTCCCTAATTGGCCCTACTCTCCCTAGTTATTCTCTTGTTCTTTATATATTTAAAAAAACCCATTGGTTTTTCCTTTCTTCTAACCACCAATGCTTTCTCATGCACTCTCTTAGCATTCCTAATTTCCTTTTTAAGTTCTGCACTTTTTATACCCCTCTAGGGACTCTGCTGTATTGAGCCTTAGGTGTCTGCCGTAAGCTTCTATTTTTTTCTTAATCCTAACCTTTATGTCCATTAACATTCAGAGTTCTCCGGACTTGGATCTTCACTTTGTCTTTACGGGAATATATTTGCCCTGTACTCTTGCTATTTCCTCCTTGAATGCCTCCCACTGCTCTGACACAGTTTTATCTGCAAGTAACTGCTCCCAATCCACTTGGACCAGATCATATCTCATCTAAGTAAAATTAGCCTTTCCCCAGTTTAGAACATTTATCCCTGGCCCAAACATATCCTTTTCCATAACGATCCTAATCTAACTGATTTATGGTCACTATCTCCAAAATGCTCCTATAGTGATATGCCTTCCATCTGCCAGGGCTCATTTCCAAATAGTAGGTCCAGAACTGCCCCCTCCCTTGTTGGGCTTTCTACATACTGGCTAAAAAAGTTCTCCCGGATGCAACTTAAGAATTTTGCTCCTTCCCTACCTTGCACACTAAAGCTATCCCAGTTAATATTTAGGTAGTTAAAATCCCCTACTATTACTGTCCTATTATTCTTACACTTGTCTGAAATTTGATTACATCCTCTATCTTTCCCTGACTGTCTTGGGGCCAATAGTACACAACCAACGGCGTGTTTGCCCCTTTTGTGTTTCTTACTTCTATCCATATGGCTTTATTTGATGACCTTTCCAGGATATCATCCCTCCTCACTGCTATAATCGATTCCTTGATCAATATTGCAACCCCCTCTCCTCTTCTATCCCCGCCTCTCTATCTCGTCTGAATATCCTATAAGCAGGAATATTGAGCTGCAAATCCTGCCCTTCATTTAGCCAAGTCTTGGTCATAGCTATGATATCATACTCCCACCTGCCTATCTGTGCCCTCAGCTCGCCTGACTTATCCCTCAGGCTCATTGCATTGAAATATATTCCATTTACCCTTGTTAAACTCACTTCTTTCTTATCAAGCCTATGTTTCCTCTGCCTTCCAGACCTTACTTACTCGGGTTTTAACTTCTAATTCCATCCCAACTTCCCTCCCCTCTGAACTACTTTTCAGAATCTCATCCCCCTGCCAATTTAGTTTAAATCCTCCCCAACAGCATTAGTAAACCTCCCCGCGAGGATGTTAATCCCATTCCTGTTCAGATGTAACCCATCCAATTTATACAGGTCCCGCCTCCCCCAGAAATGAACCTAATGCCCCATGGATCTAAAGCCCTCCCTCCTGCACCATCTCTCCAAGCATGCATTCATCTGCTCTATCCTTCTGTTCCTATACTCACTATTGCGTGGCACTGGGAGTAATCTGGAGATTACTACCTTTGAAATCTTGCTTTTCAATTTCCTACCTAACTCCCTAAAGTCTGCTTGCAGGACCTCATTTTTCTTTCTTCCTATGTCATTGGTCCCAACATAGACCATGACCTCTAGCTATTCAACCTCCCCTTTAAGAATGCCTTGCAGCCATTCTGTAACATCCTTGACCCTGGCACCCGGGAGGCAACATACCATCCTGGAGTCATGTCTACAGCCGCAGAAGTGCCTGTTTACTCCCCTCACTAACGAATGCCCCACCACTATTGTCCTTCCACACTTCTTCCTCCCCGCCAAGCAGCTGGACCACCCAGAGTGCCAAGGCCTTGGATCTGGTTGGCCTCCCCAGAGGAAGCGTCACTCTCCCCGTTTTCCGAGTCCAAAAAACAGTTTGCGAGAGAGATGCATTTGGGGGATTCCCTCACTAACTGTCTGGTCCCCTTCTTCTGTCTGGTGGTCACCCATTCACTCTCTGCTTGTACTTCCTTAAGCTGTGGGATGACCACATCCTGAAATTTGCTATCCACAAACCTCTCAGCCTTGTGAATGCATTGTAGTGCCCCCAACTGCCACTCAAGATCGAAAACCTGGAGCTTGGGTTGCTCCAGTCAGAGGCACCTCCTGCACACATGGTCATCCAGACTGCCAGGAGCATCTAGGATTTCCCATATAGCGTAGGATGTGCAAATCATGGGATTGAGCTCCCCGAACATATCTTAATTAAATAGAATATGGACCCTTATTTTTCATTTACCCTTACTCCTACTTGAGTATAGACTAGATGCTAGATCCTCTAGATAGACTAGATCCTCCCGATGGTGCTGACTGCCTATCCCAGGGTCCTCCTCTCGCACTGTCCTCTAGGTGCTGCTGACTGCCTGTCTCAGGGCCCTCCTCTCACACTCTCCATAACTTTTCTTCATGCAGCATTTTCCATTCTGAGGTGTCTCAATACAATTTCAGTACTCTTGATATTCACAATATACATTCCATTTCAGGTATACAACTCAAAGGGTCCTGCAGTTTCCAGTTCCTCAGTGTACTATGGCTGAAAGGCCTTAGACAACGATCTTTCCCTGTTGTGCCCCTGCAGCTGCTGCCCTAAGCTTTAGTGCGTCCCTCAGTTTGTAGTCTTGGACTTTGGAATGTGCCAGTTGGTTGAGGACAACTCTTTCCACCGGGAAACCAGCAAACTTTGGCCTGAGTGTCTTTCACTGAATTGATCCTCCAGCTGCAGATGATGTTTATCTTAGTGTGCATCCTGGGAGCAGCCGGTGGAGCACAGAGCCATGTGGAGCTGCTCGGGATGAACCTCAACAAAAACGAGTGCATCTCCCTCCAGACCTGCTTTGCAAAGGCACATTCTAGAAAGAGTGAACATCGGTCTCTTTCCTACCACAGCCACCTTGAGGGCAATATGCAGAGTGGGTGAGACTCCAGGTGTGTAGGAAGGATCTGACATTGAGGGCCTTTCTCACCACCTGCCAAGCTACATCTTGGTGCTTGTTTGAAAGTTCTGGTCATGAGGCATTCTGCCAAATGACTTTGACAGTTTGCTCTGGGAACCATCCAGGATCTACCATCTCTTTTTCTCGCAGGCCTTGAGGACCATATGTGCTGACCACTGCCTGATGGACTTGTAGTCAAAGGTGTTTTTCTGCGTAAGCTTTTCCATGAGGGACAGGTGGCACAGCAACTGCTTGGGGCATTCCAGGGCAATATGGCCAGACCCATCCTTTGTAACACTGGGCACAAGTAGAACCTCAGCACATAGTGACACATGGTGTTTGCGGACAGCACAGCTTGACACAGCCAAACACACAAAGGTGGCCATCAGAATGAGGACGAAGTTGGCTTTGTTTTGTTCCCCCTTTATCTAGAGGTCTGTATATTGTGTCCCTGTGAATACGATCCATTTTTGATCTCCAGAGTGGCAGATTGTTCAGGTGATCACAACAGTGCAAGAGTGAAGAATAGGCCAGACCTGTGCTACGTACAGCAACACCGCGAGTTCCTTACACCTGATGACTAAGTTCTTACCTGCAATGGAGAGGGAGCATCACTTCCACAGCCTGCTTCTTGTTTTACCATAGCTGCATCACCTTCAAGTAGCCTGATCTGACGGTGACAGGATCAGTCGGCCCTGTTCCCAAAGGACATGGCCTCACTCGTGCTATGATTTACCTTGGTCTCAAGGCCTATTTCAACTGTTTGCAGATGCCCATCAGTCTGTGCACCAACAGTGGGTCCAAGTAGATGACAGTGACATTGTCCATGTAGAGGGAGGCTTTGACTTTCATGCCTCCACTGCCTGGGATAGTCATCCCTCTGATGCCTGCATCCTTCCTGATAGACTCGGCAAAAGTGCAATGCATGAACAGGACAGGGAGAGAGGGCATCCCTGCCTGATTCCAGATTTAGAAACATAGAAACTAGGAGCAGGAGTAGGCCATTTGGCCCTTTGAGCCTGCTCTGCCATTCAATATGGTCATGGCTGATCCTCTATCTCAACGCCATATTCCCGCTTTCTCTCCATACCCCTTGATGCCCCTGATATCCAAAAATTTATTAATTTCTTTCTTGGATATACTCAATGACCAGGCTTCCACAGCCTTCTGTGGTAGTGAATTCCACAGGTTGACCATCCCCTGAGTGAAGACATTTTTCCTCATCTCAGTCCTAAATGGCCTACTCCGTATCCTGAGACTATGGCCCCTGGTTCTAGACTCCCCAGTCAGGGGAAATATTCTCTCTGCATCCAGTCTGTCTAGCCCTGCTAGAATTTTATACGTTTCAATCAGATCCCCTCTCATTCTTCTGAACGCTAGTCAATACAGGTTGAACCAATCTCTCCTCATATGACAGTCCTGCCATCCCCAGTATCGGCCTAGTGAACATTCGCTGCACTCCATCTATGGCAAGTGTATCCTTTCTTAGGTAGGGAGACCAAAACTGCACGCAATACTCCAGGTGTGGTCTCACCAAGGCCTTGTAGTAAGATTGCAGTAAGACATCCCTACTTCTGAACTCAAATCCTCTTGCAATGAAGGCCAACATACCATTTGCCTTCCTAATTGCTTGCTGCACCTGCCTCTTTATTTTCACTGACTGGTGTGCAAGGACACCAGATCCCTTTGTACATCCATTTTTCCCAATATATCGCCATTTAAATAATGCTCTGCCTTTCTGTTCTTCACACCGAAATGTATAACTTTACATTTATCCACGTTGTACTGCATCTGCCATGTGTTTGCTCACACACACAACTTGTCTAAATCACTCTGAATCCACCTTGCATCTTCCTCACAACCCCGCCCAGTTTTGTGTCATCAGCAAACTTGGAAATATTGCATTTGGTTTCCTCATCCAAGTAATTTATATATATATCATGAATAGCTGGGGCCCAAGCACTGATCCCTGTGTTACACCACTAGTCATCACCTGCCACCCGGAAAAAGACCCATTTATTTCCACTCTCTGTTTCCAGTCTGTCAACCAATTCTCAATCCATGCCAATATATTACCCCCAATTCCATGTGCTTTAATTTTGCCCATTAGCCTCTTATGTGGGACCTTATCAAAAGCCTTCTTGAAATCCAAATGCACCACATCCACTGGTTCTCCCTTATCTATTCTACTTGTTACATCCTCAAAAAACCCCAGTAGATTAGTTAAGTATGATTTCCCTTTCATGAACCCATGCTGACTTTGTCTAATCTCGTTAATGCTTTCCAAGTGTTCTGTTACCACGTCTTTTATAATAGACTTTAGCATTTCCCCCACTACTGATGTTAGGCCAACTGGTCTGTAATTCTCTGTTTTTTTTTATCTCCCTCCTTTTATAAATAGTGGGGTTACATTTACCACCCTCCAATCTGTAGGAACTGCACCAGAGTCGACAGAATTTTGGAAGATGCATCCAATATTTCCAGGGCCACTTCCTTTGGTACTCTGGGACGTAGATTTGATTGGAAAGCTTTACAGTTCCCATCCATTGATTGAAGCTGCACTACTGATTTTTGTGTAGAGTAGTTGTAGCTAATTGTGGATTATCTCCCCAAACCTCGTTTCGGAGGGCGCATCCATCATGCAGATATATGATATTCTGTCAAAAGCCATCTCCTGGTCCAACCACTCTGTACCCCATAAAGGTAACTGTATCCCTGAGTAGCTTGAGGATTTCAGAGATATTTCTGCCAGGTACAGCGCAGGTCAGGTCAGGATGGATCACCAACTCCAGAGCAGAATTCACCCGATTGGCAATGACCTTGGCATGAATTTTGTAATCTGCATTCAGCAGTGAAATGGGCTGCCAATTTTTGATTTCCTCCCTCTCCCCTTTCCGCTTAAGATGAGAGTGATGCCATTCCTCATGGATTCTGACATGTTGCTGGCCAGTAGCGTACTCTCACACCTCCAGCTGGTCTGGGCCGGCCCAGTCCCACATAGTCGAATACAATTCAGCCATTAAGCCGTCACTTCCAGGTGTTTTGTTCTTCTCAAAGGACATGAAAGCCTTAGTCAGCTCATCAAAGTTAGCAGTTTGTCCAGACTCTTCTGCATACTGTCATCTAAGACCTCTGTGACAGAGAACAGGAAAGGCTGGGAGACTATGTTTTCTGTGCACTTCACATCATGCATGCTGAAGTAAAAGGACTTGCTGATCCTCAGAATGTCAGACTGATAACATTACCGAGCTATCCTCTTCCTTCAGACTGCTAATCACAGGGCTCTCTCTGCATAACTTTGGGAAGAAGAAACAAGAAGCACGTCTCATCCTGCTCCACAGAGTGGACTCTGGGCTGGAAGATGGTCTTGGAGACCTCAGCAGCAAACAGGGAATCCTGCTGGCTCTTTGCCTCTTGGAGATCCTCTGTGATATCCATCTCCTTGGACTGCAGCCAGAGAAGATTCTGCATGCTTCTCTGGAGTTGGGACATGCCCTTCCATTCCTTTCTCACCTTCTGAACATCTTTGAGGATGAAGAACCTCTTGATGTTTGCCTTGATCACTCCCCAGCAGTCCATTGGAGACTCAAAGGGGCGTTTCGTGGTTCTCCAACCTTTGTAGTTCCTTTTGAGTTCTTCGGTGTTTTTTGGGGTTAGCAAACTCGCTTTCAGCTCCCAAGTCCCCTGCCAACCCTCTGGTCTTCCTGTAGGTGACAGTCGGCCAGTAGGAGGCAGTGGTCAGAGAATAACACCGGTTTAGCATTCATGGATTTGACCATGCATCTTTGGTACACAAACAGGAACTCTATCCTGGAACAGACAAATCCTTCTGGCCTCGACCAGGTGCATCTCTGTGGCCCGCCACCTGTAGGGTTGCTGAAGATGTTGTGCAGCTTGGCATCTTTTATCATTTGCATCAAGACTCTGAACTAGATGTCCAGTTTGTTGCCAGTCCTGTTGGATTGTCCAGCTGCATCAATGGTGCAACAGAAGTCACCACCCAGAATGAGTGGCCTGGATGTCGCCAGTAGCTGTGGGAGCTGCTGAAGAACAGATAGCTGCTCACTGTTTTGAGCCCAGGTATACAATTAACCAGAAAAGACCATTTCTGCACATCACATCTGGAGGTGCCCACTCATTACCACCTTAACTTCGAAGATGGTGAAGTTAGTTGTCTCCCTCCAGCAGAATATCCAGGCAAGAGGAACAAGAGTCACTTCCTCCTGACCAGATTGATGGCCCATGGGACCACCATTGCGACCATTGCCTAGAGGAGCTGAAATGCGGTATCCCATACTCATGCAGAAACAGCAGATCGGCTGTAACCTTGGCACAGAAATCCAAGGTTGAAACACATGGTGTATTAGATTTAATACCACACACGTTAATGGAAGCAACCTTTACCCCTTTTGAAGCGTTTTGTCGCTTACCAGACCCGTATTCTTTGACAGTTCCAGTCCTTGGGGATGCTCCTGCATACCCGTAGTGTTCACAAATGGTCTCACTTGTGCTAGACTGCCCAATGTGCTCCCACCTTCAGGGTGATCTTGCTGGAGGTGGGGGTCAGTGAGACAGCAATAATTTGCCTGGCAATGGTGGGTGTTGTGGTAAACCTTTAACAGGGTGTAGTCATGTTTTCTGTATACATTACTAGAGGCGAAATGATGCAATATTGAATGTGATTCAGTCTTAGCCTCAGTTACTTCTGAAGAAGCTATCAACTCAGACATGTGTACATGTTCCCCATAGATGTAATACTGCTAGCAACTTCTCAGATCCTTAATAAATAAACCTATGTATTTTTGTGTTAATCAATCCTTTTTGCCTTGTTTGTGCCTTGATGTTTACATACTAAGTTAAGCATAAGGAGAAGAAAAACACAGCTCCCCGCTGTGTTTCCTCCTCTGGGCAACCTTGCCCCATGCTCCCCTACTTGATTCAGCAAAGCCCCCTTCTGCTGGTGAGGCTGCCGTCCATGCAGTGCTGCGGGACCTCCTATTGGCCCTCCCATCTTGTGAACCCAACCGCTGTCCTTAATTGGCTGGTGAACAAGGAGGCGAGCTGTTAATTGGCCACCTCCTGGAAGATTACAACCATTGGCACACCTCTGACCCATGCAGGTTCAGGACCCGGAAATCATCCCAAAGTCTGAAAGTTTTCAAAGGGCATAAGATTCCATCCAGAGAATCTAAGATGAACCACCACCTTCTCAAGGGGAACTAGGGATGGGCAATAAATGCTGGCCCAGCCAGCGAAGCCCACATCCCGTGACTGAATAAAAAAAATGAACAAAGAAAGGTTAGAGACTAGCGATGTATAGGTTAATACAGGGGAGACAATGGCATAAAATCACAACAATGCAACAAACTATTTGGCCCAATCAATCAGTGTTGGTGGTTATCTTCCATGCAAGCAGTAATCCAAATCCCATAAAAGAGAGATGAATCGCCAGGACAAGATAGAGAGAGAGAAAGAGGAGCTGGAGGTGAATCACTTTCAATGGGAGAAAAAGGACACTAGAGAGGAACAACTTGTAATGGTGGGGTGGGGAGAGGGAATTATGTGGAGAAGATGTTAGAGGTTACAGGTGAAATGCCTGGAATGCAGAGAGAAAATGGTCAGATGACTCATCCAAATTGAATTTAGAAAGAACTTAAATCACCTGTAATGGTGACAGATAGAGAGGTTACCTGGCAATAAAACACCTGGGGCTGAATTTTCTCCCTGTTGGGGGGGATGTTGATGGGCGGGTGCGTATGGGCGTGCTTCCGATCAGCGCCCCCGATCGGAGGCTTGGCGTCATTTTACATGGGCGGGCCAATTAAGGCCCACCTAACGTGATGTCCACACAGAAGTGCTATGTGCTCCCTGTGCGGGTGGGGGGAGGAAATCCCAAAATCGAGAGTGCGCTTTTTCGCACATGCGCATGAAAGAGCGCACTCATCTCCCTGAGGCTAAGTGCTGCCTCAGAGAGATCGGCTGTACATGTAAAAAAGACAAAAATAAAAAAATAAAATTTCCCTTACATGTCCCCTCATGTGACAATGTCACATGAGTTGGGAAATGCCCATAATTTTTACAAAATCTTTATTAAAAGTTTTTAAAGCCTACGTGAAACCTCATCTTAAGGTTGGACGGGCAGGTCCTTTAATTACTTAATTGACCCTGTCAAGGTCTCAATTGGCCATTGATAGGTCGGCGGGCACGCAGCTGATTTTGCTGCGCTCCAGCCTTCCTGAAAATTTAAATCCGGCACGGTGACGTCGGGAGTTCCCTCTGACATCACCACGCGTCATTTTATGTGTCGGCGAGCAGGCCCCGCCTCCGCTCGCTGACTCGTAAAATTCTGCCCCGTAATGGATCAACCTGCCAATATCGACATTAGATTAAAAACTCAACTTGCAAGCCACTGTATGACAATTTATTTAATTATTCATTCAACAATTACATTTTATATTTAAGTAACTTCAAGAGAATACATATCTTACACATTCAATCGAATTAGAATTGTAAGCAATCCCCTTATTTAAGAAAGACATGTGGTGCTTTGTTTCGTCTATGAACATTAAATAACATAATTGGGAGTACTTGGATTAGGATTTGTTATTTTTATTTTAGCCTTGGATTAAGAACTTTGTGCAGGAGAGTGGGTGGCATTTGCACTGGAATTCTTATCTGATTTGCTCAGACATTCTTCCAGGCATCACTTAATGATAGAAGACCGGTTTTTCATTTGTAGTTGGTCATGGATCCCTATAAAGGATTAGTTCATTTGAGATAAAAAACATATGTATCTCAATTCATATGAAAGTAAATTGAATACTTGTACTTTTAATGGTTTCTGTACTAGTAAAGCTGATGATCATCTGCATGCAATTTTAAAAATGATCCACTTCAGCAAGTTATTGCATGAATTGCATGAATGTTTATTATATCCTCTTGAACTGAAATATGTGTATATGTCCCAGACAAATGAATGATTATAATTCACCTGATTCAACTGTTTTGTATAATGCAATTGTTCTTGGTTTTATTAGTTTGTAGACACGTTTTTGTGTTGCTAAGTGAGCATGTGACTGAAGACCAGCCACAGGCATAAACATATCATGGAATGCATCCCACCCATGTAATCTCTCCTGAACAAAGTTACTCACTGACCCTCAAATGTTCAAAAATATTTAAGCCATCTCTACAATTCAACCTTGCACTGCTGCCTCCACAGATAATACTCCTCACCCTACCTTAAAATCAGCCCCTGCTTGCAGACCATGGGCTGGATTTAATGAAGCCTGTTGCCATGGGAACCATAGCAGCCAGGCCCACTTAATTAGGGGAGTGGCCCTGCGTCAGTCTTCCAGTGCCTGATTAAATCAGAGGATGGAAGGGGCTGATGCAAAATTACCGGCCGTCCCCAGTAGGATGTCAGTCGGGCTCACTGAAGAGCTAACTAACACTCCTAATCCCTGATGCCACCACAATTCAATGGTGGCTCAGGGCTAAATAGGAGATGCACAATTTTCCTGTGCCTCCCGAAGGCCATCCAGTAAACCCTGTCGTGTTTACCAGTGGCTCCCCAGGGGCTGATCGAAGGACCCAGCATCGGGAAGTGGGGGAGGGCCCCAAGCCCTTGCCTCTGAACCCCCTGCCCTCATCTCCCATGAACCCCCACCCCCACCCTGCGATCCCATCCTGTGACCTCCATTCTGTCCTCACTCACCATTGGCCTGGGGACCCTCAGCAATCTTGGGCCTCTGGTTGGTGCATTGCCACCAGTTACCACCATTCTTGTCGGTGCTGACGAGTAATGTAGAGCTCTCGGCAGGTGGGACTACTGCTACTGGGGTCCTGAATACCAAGAAAAGCTGGGCAGTGACTTCTGTTGGGCCACTCCCATGGAACTGATGGGGGTTGCCTGCTGGTTCTTCAACTGGTAGACAAGACTTTCTCCAGGCCAACTAAGTCCAGCTTGCAACCTCGTTTCTAGCTATGTATCCATTTTAATTCAAAGAAGCTAACTGACTCAATCTTAGGTACTTTTTCTGGGGGATCTGTTCAACAAAACCACTACCTGTTGGTGCAGAGAGCTTTAACTTTGAATTCAAGCACAGGCAGAGTGTAATGATATAAAAAAAAGATATAAAATTATATTTAATGATATACAATAAAAGTAAAAGCAGAAAGTGCTGGAAAAGCTCAGCAGGTCTGGCAGCAACTGTGGAGGGAGAAACAAAGAGTTAATTTTTCGAGTCCAATATGACTCTTCTTCAGAACTTATGTTCCAAAGAAGAGTCAGACTGGACTCGAAACGTTAACTCTGTTTCTCTTCCACAGATGCTGCCAGACTGGCTGAGTTTTTCCAGCACTTTCTGTTTTTATTTTAAATTGCCAGCGTCAGCAGTATTTTGCATTTAAACCAGATTGCAATGATGTTGGACATATGACTTTTGTGGCTTCCCTAATGGTCAGACAAAGTGCAGCACAATACAGAACTTGAACTGTACAAAGCAGTTGGCCCAAGTTTGGGTCCCAGTAGGTGCTGAACTAGTTGATATGAGCCAAGACAGCAATTAAAATTGTATTACCCACTTTGGGTTTATGGGATGGGATTACAAAACTGGAAACCACCCAGAGCTTCTGACTGCTATCAAGTGGCTCCTGTTGGAAAGTGCTTGTGCTTTTTTTATTCATTCATGGGATGTGGGCTTCGCTGGCTGGGCCAGCATTTATTGCCCATCCCTAATTGCCCTTGAGAAGCTGGTGGCGAGCTGCCTTCTTGAACCCCTGCAGTCCCTGAGGTGTCGGTACACCCACAGTGCTGTTAGGGAGGGAGTTCCAGGATTTTGACCCAGGGACAGCGAAGGAATGGCGATATATTTCCAAGTCAGGATGGTGAGTGACTTGGAGGGATTTGAGGGTGTTGAGTGATTCAGGTTTGAGCTCAGATGCAGTGCCAAATTGCATAGGTTCATACATGAACAACAGCCACTTTGCTAATGGACTGATGGACTTACGGGGCCTCTGGCAACAGTTAGAATCTTCAGGGGAAAAGGGAGGAAAATTACTGAAAAAAAAATGCGTCATTGCAAAACAAACCTTAGAAGCAGTTGTAATGAAGGTGTTTTTGCCAAAACACAAATGTGTATAATTTTATCCAATAATTTGCATTTGATTAAAAGAACACTGCAGATTACAAAGATTTCTATGCTAAAGGTGGACCTACTGAACAAGTGTAGTTTGGAGATTTGTGATATCATAATAGGTCCTATTAAATATAAAGGTACAGGATCAACACGTAGAAAACATCATGTGCTGTTGAAAGTGTCACATGGTATTTCTTATTAAAATGTTAAAAATTTTCAGAACATTTAATGTTTTGTAAAATGTGAAGGAATACACGTGATAAGCTATTCTTATTCTGTTGAATGTTTTACTGGTTTTCTCTGCCTTATTCTTTAATAAGATAAGAAGTGGTACTTGGTTTAATGTGATAGTTTTGACTCAGTAGTAACACTCTCATTTCTCAGTCCAAAGGTTGTGGATTCAAGTCCCACTCTAGGAACCACATACATAATCCAGGCTGACGCTTCAACGTAGTACTGAGGGAGCGCTGCACTGTAGGATGTGATTTTTTTTTTTGGATTAAGCATTAAATTGAGACTCCAGCTGCTCCCTGACTGTGGATGTAAAAGATCCTATGGCACTTTTTTGGAGAAGAGCATCGGAGTTCTCCCATTGTCCTGGCTAACACTGTATCCCTCAAATCTCAGGTCTTGAGCATTCCCTTTTTCAATTATTTCACCTGACTGTGCCTTTAGCTGCCTAAGCTCTAAATTCTGGAATTCCCTCACCAAACCTCTCTCTAACTCTCTCTCCTCCTTTAAGATGCTTTTTAAAACCTATAGCTTTGACCGAGCTTTTGGCCATCTGCTATATTATCTCCTTATGTGGCTTTGTGTTAATTTTTGCTTTATAATGCTCCTGTGAAGCACTTAGGGATGCTTTATTATGTTAAAAGTGTTATATAAGTACAGATTGTTGGTGTTCAACCAACATCATTAGAATAGATTTATCAGATAATTTATCTCTTTGCTGTTATGGAAAGTTGCTGTGCATAAATTGGCTGCTATTTTTCTCGATATTGCAACAGTGACTACACTGTGAAAGTGCATCATTGGCTGTGAAGTGTTAGGCCATCCTCAGGTAACGAAAGGCACTATATTAGTCGAAGCTGAATGCCAATGATGCCTGTGAATTGAGGCATTTTGATTAATTGTTCAGTGACTTAAAAACAGAAACCCATCATTGGTTGCAAAGTGCAATCCTGAGATCATCAAATCTGTTATATGAATAGAAGGTCTTATTTTTGTGTTGTGCTGTATGCTGGTTGAATGTTGCAAGCAATAAGCCCAGTGTTTCCTTAACCAATTCAACCACATGGCGGCGTCAGAACTCTGATTCCAGCTCAAACCATAAGGCATGAAGGAAATTCCACCAATTTTACTGCCCTGTCCACAAAAGAGCTGATTAATATTGCGGTTTTATATAAAACTCAAACTGTGCTAATATGCACAAAGGCCAAAAGAATTTGCTGGTATTATCAAATTCAAAATGTGTTAGTTTCTTTCCTTTTTTATGGGATTTATTCTATCATCAGTTAAAAAAAACTTGCATTTATATGGTGCTTTTCATGATCACAGATGTGTCAGAGTGCTTTACAGCCAATGAAATATTTTTTTAAGTGTAGTCTGCATTGTAATGCAGGAAACCTGCAAGTCCAAATTTGCGCACAGCCAACAGCAATGTGATTAAAAACAGAAAATGCTGGAAAAACTCAGCAGGTCTGGCAACATCTACGAAGAGAGAAACAGAATTAACGTTTCGAGTCCGTATGACTCTTAGCTCTGAAGAACTCAAAACGTTAGCTCTGCATCTCTCTCCACAGATGCTGCCAGACCTGTTGAGCATTTTCTGTTTTTATTTCAGATTTCCAGCGTCCACAGTATTTTGCTCTTAGCAGTGTGATTAAGAGCAGTTAACGTGTTTTTTGTAATGTTGATTGAGGGATAAATATTGGGAAGTTCACCAGGGGTAACTCCCCTGCTCTTCTTCAAAATAGTGCCACGGGATCTTTTGCATCCACCCGAGCAGGCAAATGGACCCTAGCTTAACTTCTCATCTGAAAGGTAGCACTCCGATAGTGCAGCACTCCCTCAGTACCACATTGGAGTGTCAGTCTTGGCTTTTGGGCTCAAGCCCTGGAGTAGTGACTCAGAGGCAAGATTGGTGCTCACTGAGCCATGACTGACACTTTAACATCAGCATTTTGGAAAACATGTTGGCACTGTACATACAAACCAGATGTGTGACATTCTGTTGGCACTCTATAATGAGGCAATTCACGCATAATTCCATTGGAAGCTTCACTAAAAACTTGACATGGGCATTATTAATGTGTTAAAATATAAACATTTAGGATCATAATTGGATTATTGCATCGATTTGTAATTATTTCTAACTGTGTATTGGTACAAATGTGAGATTTATAAATTATGTCTCAGGGCTATAACTTTTGTTTTATGAGATTATCATAATTTGGGACTGTATTTTTAAATGTGGGTTAAATGAAAAGTGTCATGCAACCTATGCTGGAGTCTATCTGACAGTAATTCTGGGTGCTTTAATTGTTAAAGATCAAATGGAAGACTCAGATTGTCTTATTGAAAGGAAGGTGCCTAATATTCATACCTGGGGACAATGACAGCTGTTTCTAAGTCCACAATGAGGAGACCCTAAGACACAGAAAGGTGTTATTGATATCAGGTTGTAGACAGTTGTAATGGAACCTGTCCCTTTGTTTCTAAGATGAAATGTATTGATTATCAGAGATGGCTGATTAATACTTCTGCTTGGGTACATGGCTAATGTGTTTCCCATTGTGTTGGAGAAAGGAATGGAGGAGGCCATTTTAAGATCAAGTTACAGGCTTCCTTATAAAAACAGAAATATCACAGAGAGAGGAGAGTTGCAGTTTTGGCCTTCTGAAGTCTGTAACTGACTCAGAGGTGGGGAGCAAAAAGGGATAGATGTTAGCCAGGCTTGCACCTTAAGCAGAGAAAATGCTGACTATCGTTCACCACATGGAATGTGAGTGGGAGCTCAACTCAGTTTGAAGACACAATTTGTGAATACATAAACATATGAACTAGGAGCAAGAGTAGGCCATTCAGCCCCTCGAGCCTGTTCACCAATTCAATAAGATCATGGCTAACCTGACAATGGCTTCAACTCCACATTCCACCAACACCCGATAACCTTTGACTCTCTTGTTAGTCAAGAATCTATCTACCTCTGCCTTAAAAATATTCATTGACCCTGCCTCCACTGCTCTCTGGGGAAGAGAGTTCCAAAGATTCATGACCCTCTGAGAGAAAAAAATTCTCCTCATCTCCATCTTATTTTTAAACTGTGCCCCCTAGTTCTAGTCTCTCCCACAAAGGGAAAGATCCTTTCAACATCCACCCTGTCATGTTCTCTCAGGATCTTATATGTTTCAATAAAATGATCTCTCAATCTTCTAAACTCCAGTGGATACAGGCACAGCCTGTCCAACCTTTCTTTGTAAGATAACCCCCCCATCCCAGGTATCAGTCAAGTGAAACTTGAGAAGTTAAAACAAGGCTTGAGGGGTTGCCTAGCTAAATCTACAGGAAGAATCCTCAAGAAAACTCTCACAGTAGAAGATAGAATTGGGAAAGGAAAAGAACAGAACTGAACCCTTGGGAGCTATGAAACACTTTGGGCTTGTTTCAGGAGACTGGATGCCTACTTAAGAGACCGAGTAACATTACAAAATTGGGGTTTTTTGGCTGTGGTAAAATATTGAACGGAGCAAACTCTGTTCAGTGGTTGAAAGTATAAGTTGCCTACAAGAAGACCATAGTGCTTTGATAATAACGTTTTGTCTTTAGTCATTGATACAGTAAAGGTTCTTTTAAAATGTAAACTCTTGTCCTTTCATCTAATAACTGTAAGTTTGACTTTCTCTTTAAAAGTTATTGGTCTCTACGCAGATCAAAACGATACTTAGAAGAAATTAAGTTAATTTCATTTCAACTAGAACTAATGAAATATTGAAAAAGATGTCTGTCTGCACATTGCTAATTCACAATCTACCCCAGGATCACAATTGCTGCTCTCTTCAGCTTTATCTGTACATTGCACAGGAACACCCAATTAATTCTCATGTATATGCTGAACATTCTAAGCAGGGGGATATTGTTATGGCAAACACTATCAAGAGGCTACACTGTACCTGATTTGCAAAACACTTAATAGAATCGTGACTGTGTTGTCTAGGGAGAGGAAGACAATTGTGTGTAATGACATTGTAAGTTAATTCAAAAAGATTAATGTGATTCCAATGTTGCCACCAGTGGTGCCATAGTAATTCTTCCGTCATGGTTATAATGGTTGTGTGTTCAGGAAATATGTTGAGGTGGACAGCAAGTGCTGGCAGCTGATTAAAGCACAAAAGAGGTTAGATTTATGATACAAACAGCTCAGTATTTTTAAATGTCATTTATTCCACTGAGACTGATACTGCTTATGTCTAATGCATGTCACACTGTTAACATTGTAGGTGTTAGAATGACAACAGTCATTTATGGTAATATATGTTACCAGATGTGCAGTTACAAGAAGACTGGTAAATGTAATCACAGGGGAATTTTTAGTGGACTTATTTTGGTAACCATAACGTTGCACTGAGAATTTTTACGTATGGCAGTTTGAAGAAATATTTTTTTAAATATACAAACCCTGAGCACCTTTAAAGGGCCAATTTGGTGATGGCACACCCTGTGAGGACACTCATACATGCTGTCTGTCTTCATCAGTCAAGCAAGTCAAAATAATCACAAAATAATATAGCATTGAAGGAGACTGTTTGGCTTATCATGTCCGTGCTGGCTCTTTGAATGAGATATCCAATCAGACTCACTCCCCTGATTCTTTTGTCAATTGCTTTGAGTCTGATCACCAACCACAGGTTATGAGCCCTTTAGCCAGTGGAAACAGTTCTCTTTATTTACTAAATACGATAGCATAGTGGTTACGTTACACGGCTAGTAATCCGAAGGCCTGGGCTATTGAGCGAAAGACAATGGGTGGAATTGTCCCAGGTTTGCACTAAGTGCGCTAGTGGTCGTGAAAAACCTGCTGGCCACAAGGGCGGGTTTTCGCACTAGCTCGTCTGCTTCCCGCCTCATTAATTGTGCAGCCACAGGAAACATGCCGTCTCGCTGGTGACCAGCCCCTGAATTGTCCGCCATGCTGTTACCTCACCGTTTCCTCAGTCCATATCTAAACTGCAGCTGTGCACACAGTTGTCATTGCTTCCATCCAAGAAGAGTTCATTAACCCGTCACTGGAATGCCTTTTGGAGGCCTGTTGCGATGTCGTCCCCCCCTAGCTCTGGCCACAGAAGGCCCAGCAAACTCACCAATCCAGCTTGGGGAGCGGTGGCTGTGGTGATCAGTGCCAACGCTGCACACAAGAGGTTGGCCATTCAGTGTAGAAAGAGGATGAATGATCTCTTCTGTGCCGCCAGGGTAAGGCAATCATCTCATCACTCTAAACTCACACACTCAAAAGGCCATCACACATTCACTGGCATCTCACACACTGCCAGCTCAAGGGACATCACCACTCACTGTCTCACACACACACCCTCACATCACCATCTGGCCTCATCTCCTCTGGAGACCGCCTCCTCAGCCCTCACCACCTTAAGGCTACTTGCACAGATGAACACGTGCCCCAACAGACACCCTAGGATAGCCTCCTTCCCCAGTACAGGCCTCGTCCTGCAGCCTCTTCCCTTGCCTGAGGCCACTTCTCCCCCTTCCCCAAGCCAGCCCCAGCCCTGCAGCCATTGAAAAGCCACCCCTGTCTCATGGCTGGTCTGGTAGGTAGAGACCTGCCTGAGAGCTCCCCTAAAAGTGAGGTGGTGCTGTCTGCGAAGCCTGGCGCTGATGACTGCGAGTGCTGCCTGAAGCAAGGTTGGCAAACAAACCTCGAAGTCCCGAGCGAAGTGCAGCTCGTCAGGTGCATGTCTCTTTATATGCTGTTGTGAAACAATTGGCATGATGCCCAGATGATCCAGCGGAGGGGGGAATGATTCTGGCGAGCAGGGCTTATAATGAGATGCTAAAGTATTCAATTTGGGTTTCTGATGCACGGCAATGATGTGCCATTGATGGGTGAAGTGGACAAACACGAGCTGGTTTCACGACAGCATAAAACTGATTTTTGGTCTTCTCACTATGTTGTCCACTCACACTGGCCATGATGCCCACCGTCAACAGGACCGGAAGATTCCGCCCAATGAGTTCAAATCCCATCATGGCAGTTGGGGAATTTAAATTCACAGTAATGTAGCTGACCCTTAACTGCCGTCTGAAATGCCGTGGGAAGCCACTCAGTTGTCTCAAACAGCTATGAAAAATTTTAATAAAATTAAAACTGGATGGTTCACCTGGCATTGACATAGGCACTGGAAACAATGAAGGCACGCCCTGTCCAGTTCACCCTGCAAAGCCCTCCTCACTAACATCTGGGAGAGCTGTACTGCCCAACGTACTAATCTTCCTGACATAGTTATATTCACAGAATCTTCCTAATAGCACCATTTCTAACAGCGCTTTAGGTGGACCTGCACCACATAAACTGCAGCAGTTCAAGAAGGCAGCCCACCTTCTCAAGGGCAATTAGGGATGGGCAACAAATGCTGGCCTTGCTGATCATCAGCAAGATGATGGAAAGTGTTATCAACAGCGCCATCAAGCAGAATTTTACGTGCCCACCCCCCACCACCGGTGGGGTGAGGTGGGGTGAGATGGGGGAGATGGCCTTCCCACTGCCTTCCCACCTGCCCCCCCACCCCCATACACAGGTGGGACGGGTGAGGCTTATGCCGAGGCCCTTAAGTGGACAATTACTGGCCCCTTCAGGGCTGATTCCCAGCCGGCCTCTGTTTTGAGGCTGGTTGAAGTTCAGGGGCAGAGGGGAAACCCCGGAAATACACTCTGCTCAAGTCTTGGGTAGGAAGAGGGAGGAACCTCCATCCATCAACAGCCTCCTTTCAAAATCAGGAAACTCCTCCCTGCACGAGATCTGCCCCCTCACAGGTTCTCCCTCCACCACTGGCCTCTAAATCAACACCGCCCCCACACCCCCCTCCCCTGCCTGGGCCTCACCTCCCCTTCCCGCCCTAGGAGCTCCTGCACTTACCTGGTCCTGAACTCTAGGACTTGCGGCTGAATTTTACCCACCTCAGCTGTGGGTAGGGGTCGGTCCTTGAAGTCAGTGCATCGCTGACACTCATCCCTGCTTTTGCAACATGTCCAATAATCCGGGAATTGTCCAGTTAACAGCCGCTCAGCAGGGAGCCGGCCACCAGCTTTGGGAGATGGTGGACAGTGCACCCAACTGGCAAATGAGGGGGGACATCTGGGCACAGAGGAGGTAAGCTGTGCCCTGAAAGTGACACTGCCGCTCACTTAATGGGACCCCTGGCATGGCACTGTGTTTGGTGAATCAACTAAGGGCCTTGTGCTGGTGAATCTGAATTTATTTAAACCATTGCAGAAGTTAAGTGATCATTTATAAATGTTGTATGGCTGTTCTTACAGCTGGGAAGCATTCAGGACCTTTACTGAGGAAGGGATCACATTGGAATGCAGCTGAGACATCACCCTGATGAATATCAAGTGTTTAAGAAGATATTGAACATCAGGCTGTTAACTCTCTGTGCCTGCCCATAGATGGCTGAGAGAGGGAGTCACAAGATGGGGAGGGCAAAAGATCAGGGATGACCCCAAGGTTTGATGATGGCTTCCTGCGTTCCGTCCTCCATAGATTCATAGAGTCATAGAGTCATGGAGGTCTACAGCACAGAGAAAAGCCCTTCAGCCTATCGAGTCTGCACCATTCAAACAAGTTTCTAACTATTCTAATCCCATTTTCCAGCACTAGGCCCATAGCCTTGTATGCCATGGCACCGCAAGTGCACAATCAAATACTTCTTAAATGTTATGAGGGTATCTGCCTCTATCAGCCTTTCAGACAGTGAGTTCTAGATTCCCACCACCCTCTGGGTGAAAAAATTCTTCCTCACATTCCCTCTAAACTTCCTGCCCCTTACCTTAAATCTATGCCCCCTGGTTATTGATCCCTCTACCAAGGGGAAAAGTTCCTTCTGTCTACCCTATCATGATTTTATACACCTCAATCATGTCCCTCCTCAAACTCCTCTGCTCCAGGGAAAATAACCCCAGTCTATCCAATCTCTCCTCATAACTAAAACTCTCCAGCCCAGGCAACATCCTGGTAAATCTCAGCAGGTCTGACAGCATTGTGGAGAGGAAGACAGAGTTAACGTTTTGAGTCCATATGACTATTCATGATGAAGGGTCATACAGACTCGAAACGTTACCTCTGTTTTCCTCTCCACAGATGCTGTCAGACTTGCTGAATTTTTCCAGCAATTTTTGTTTTTATTTCAGATTTCCAGCAACTGCAGTATTTTGCTTTTATCCTGGTAAATGTCCTCTGCATTCTCTCCAATGCAATCACATCCTTCCTATAATGCGGATTCCAGGACTGCACGCAATACTATAGCTGTGGCCTAACCAGCGTTTTATACAGTTCCAGCATAACCTCCCTGCTCTTATATTGTTTGCCTTGGCTAATAAAGGCAAGTATCCCATATGCCTTCTTAAACACCTTATCTACATGTCCTGTTACCTTAAGGGACTGGTGGACATGCACACCAAAGTCCCTCTGATCCTTGGTTCTTTCCAGGGTCCTACCATTCACAGTGTACTCCTGTGCCTTGTTTGTCCTGCCCAAATGCATCACCTCACACTTATCCAGATTAAATTCCATTTGCCACTGATCAGCCCATCTGACCAGCCCATCTATATCCTCCTGTAATCTAAGGCTATCCTCCTCACTATCTACCACCCCACCAATTTTTGTGGCATCCGCGAACTTACTGATCATCCCTCCTACAATCAAGCCTAAATCATTTATATATACCACATTCGCAAGGGACCCAACACGTATCCCTGTGGAACCCCACTGGACACAAGCATCCAGTCACAAAAACACCCCTTGACCATCACCCTCTGCTTCCTGCCACTTAGCCAATTCTGGATTCAATTTACCAAATTGCCTTGGATCCCATGGGCTCTTACCTTCGTTATCAGTCTCCCATGCGGGACCTTATCAAAAGCCTTGCTGAAGTCTAAGTAGACTGCATCAAATGCATTGCCCTCATCTACACACCTGGTCACCTCTTCAAAAAATTCAATCAAATTGGTCAGATATGACCTCCCTTTAACAAAACCATGCTGACTGTCCTTGATTAATCCTGCATCTCCAAGTGTAGATTAATTCTGTCCCTCAGAATTGCTCCCAATAGTTTCCCCGCCATTGAGTTTAGACTGACTGGCCTGTCATTGTTGGGTTTATCCCTTCCTCCCTTCTTGAGTAACAGTACCACATTGGCTGTCCTCCAGTCCTCTGGCACCTCCCCTGTGGTCAGAGAGGTATTATTGCCAGCACCCCTGCTATCTCCTTCCTTGCCTCACTCAACAGCATGGGATACATTTCATCCGGGCCTGGAGATTTATCTATTTTTAAGCCTGCCAGACCACTTAGAACCTCCTCCCTGTCGATGCTAATTTCTTTAATTATATCACAGTCCTTCTGTTAGGCTGTCAGGCTGTTAGGCAAGAGGCCCTCATGATTGTGGTACAGCATCATCATCATTATAATGTCCCTCTTTAACTGCAGGAGAAGAGGGCGCATTATGCCAGGGAGAGAAACAGGACTGGAGGTGGCTTGCCAAGCCTGGCCATATTAACTCCCATTGAGGAGGAGGTGCTGCTGTTGGCTGCCAATGACTGGAGCTGGGCCACTGGGGAAGGTGAGATAGGAGGAAGGTCCCATGTTGGTGAGATTGCAAGGGATATTTTTCATCATTCCAGCAAACATATATTAAGAGGGCTAGAGAGGGGAAGGTGCAAGATGCTTGGAGGGCTGATAAGAATGAATCATTGATGCTTTCATGGATTGGGGAGTAACGTGTGAATGCATGTCAAAGATACATGGTCCAAACACTGACCCACACCTCACAGTGCTTCCAGTGGTTTTACTGACGGGGCTTTTTGTAGCGCACTCAACTTGAAGGTTGAAGATGTCGCTTTATTTTTGTTTCCCACACAGGTGCAACATTGGCAGCTGCTATTGCTAGCCCCAGCGCACCCCACCCCTCCCCTGGGTCCCACATTAACCTCTGAGGAGGAAGAGGATGCCTCAGAGAATGCAGCATCACATCCTTGCTCCACACCCAGCACCAACGTGGATACAAGCACCTCGGGGGGCATATGTGTCTTAGCTCTAAAGGAAGCACAAACTGGTGAAGGCACATCACAGTTGCATGTGCCACTGGTTGGAGCCTGAGATGGAACAGGCCTCTGCTGAGTGCCGGTCTGATAGCAAGCCCCTGGAGTCGTCCTTTAGGAGGCAGATGCTGGACGTCCAGCGCGAGGTGAGTGGAGGTGTGGCAGAGATATCAGAGGGGTTGCACACACCGGCACAGACTTTGGAGGAGCCCATCCAGACCGTGAGCACTGCGATCACCCACTCTTCAGAATGCATGGCTTCCTCCATTGACAGACTGGCGTGGAGAGCCAAACCCAGCAGATCACTGAAGCGATAGTGGGGTATGTGTCCTGACCTGCACTCCATCACTTTTTTTCTGAGTTCAGGTGTTCAGTGCCAGGCTGAGAGGGAGGTGAGGTGCCTGGAGTCATGTCCAACTCCTGGTGCCTCCTAGGAAAGCAGGGAGGGTCGGATGGACCTCATGGTGGAAGGTGAGCAGCAGTTGTGCCCTCTCAGGGCACTTCTGATGGGGACAGCCTCTTCTTCAACCCTCTGACACTGGCACAGATACTTTCAAGTGCCGTGTCAACAGATAGGATTCCTGTCACTGTGCAGGAAACTGCCACCATGCCAGACATGGAAACCATTCAAGAAAACCCCACATTAGTCAAACATGGATGAACGTGGGTGTCTTTATCATTTGTAAAATTTGCATATTTTTCTGCTGTTCTGGGTATACACATGAATTGTATTTTGCGCAATTTGCCTGGCTGCATTTGTTTATGAAAAAATGTGTTTGTATACATGAGGAAGGGATCAGTTGATGGTCTTATTTGACTATGTGATTACATGAGTCCTGACGTTTGACATTGTTTGGCTGATTAACATTGCCCGTTTGAGAGACTGCTTTTCAGGTAATGAAGGAGTGCAAGAAAGTCACCACTGGCCATGATGATGATATTGGAGAATCTATTAGAATCATCTCATGATAAGTGCTTCCTGTATCCCAGAGCCATCAAGACCCTTCCTGGGAGTCGCTTCCACATCTGGCAGCCGCAGCTCAGACTCCTCTTCCTCTGACTCCTCATCAGAGGTCCGGTTTGTCTCCCTTGACTCATCCTCTGAAAGGGCTTCCTCTCTCTGAGTGGCCAGGTTGTGCAGTGCACAGCAGGCTATGTCCATGAAGGATACTCTGACTGGTGCATTTTGGAGAGATCCACCTGATCTGCTAAGGCACCCGAATCTCACCTTGAGCAGACCAGTGCTCAATGATGTACCTGGGCGTGGTGTCGCTCTCTTTATAACAGTGCTCGTGTTCCATGCTAGCACTTCAAACAGGAGTCATCAGCCACTTCTTGAGGGGGTAACCTTCATCACCAAACAGCCATCCATCCAATGCATCCCAGCTCATGAATATCCCTGGCACCTGCGATTGCCTGAGGATGTATGAGTCATGGCTTCTCTCCAGGTACCTTGCACAAACCTGTATGATTCATTGCTGGTGCTTCCACATTGATGGAGTGGTATCCTTCATGGTTTATAAATACTCCTAGCTACCCTGCTGGTGCCTTGGTTGCTACATGGGTGCAATCAATGACTTCTTGCACCCTTGGGAATCCAGCCATGGCTTCGAAGCCTCTGGTTCTTTCCAATTGACTATTGTTGTCTCTAGTGAAGGAAATGAATTGATGGGCACAGCGAAACAAGACATTTGTGAAAACCTTTATGCAGTGATGAGCTGCAGGCTGGGTCATCCCATTCAGGTCTCCAAAGGTGACATGAAATGATTCTGAGATGAAGAAGTTCAGCACCATCATGACGCTTAATGTCACAGACACCCCATCCATCACCTTAAACATTCTCTCCCTCCCACCACCGACATACAGTAGCAGCCGTGTGTACCATCTACAAGATGCACTGCAGGAACTCACTAAGGCTCCTTTGACAGCACCTTCCAAACTCATGACTGCTACCATCTAGAAGGACAAGGGCAGCAAATAGATGGGAACACCACCACCTCGAAGTTCCCCTCCAAGTCACTCACCATCCTGACTTGGAAATACATCGCCGTTCCTTCACTGTCACTCGGTCAAAGTCCCGGAACTTCCTTCCTAACAGCACTCTGGGTATTCCTACACCACATGGACTGCAGCAGTTCGAGAAGGTGGCTCACCACCACCTTCTCAAGGGCAACTAGGAATGGGCAATAAGTGTTGGCCTAGCCATCAATACCCGCATCCTGTGAAAGAATTTAAAAAAGGCATTGGGTGGCCGCCAACACATTTGGAGACAATCTCAGGGGCTAGCATGTCACATAGGGATGTGACAATGGCTCATGAAAAGGGAAGTCTGTGTTGACACTGTTGTTGTGTAAGTTGCAGAACTGACATTTGCACCCTATAGACGCGATTGACAAGGTACAGCCTTCGGCCTGTGTCTCAGTGCCTGCTGCTGTCTCTCTTCTGCAGCCCCTCACTCCTCAGCAGATTGGCCACCTCCCTCCACATCATGAGGCTCCTGCCCCTGGACAGCTGGCCTCCTTCTTCTCCTTCTCCTCCTCTTCACCTCCTAACTGGAGGAGGTATCTCCCAAAGATTTCACAATGGCTGTAACAGACACCGTTTGTCAGTGCAAATGGTGCAGTGATGAAAATTGACAGGATCAACAAGGTTCTGGACACTCCACTGAGGGATAGCCCTGATTGTAATGAGAGATTTATGACCAGCAAAGATTTACTAAAGAAATACCTGCCAGCAACCTCTGCTGCTAAAGTCAGGCATAGACCCAAATCCAGCTTTTACATCCGCCCCTTTCAGTAGAACATGAAAAGAATTGAGATTCCATCAGGCATGTTTCATGTACGCCCAAGTTATTATTGCTTCAGGAAGTAAGGAAGTGTTACTGACGTCAATTAGACAGCTAACTAGCTTAAACGGCACTTAGTTATCAATTTAAAATGGTGGGTGGGCCATTGATTTCAGAGCCTGCATGCCCACTGTATTCTTCAGACCAGTGTGATGACTGTGAGTTGCAAACTTGACTTCATCACGCAGGATATTATGCTTCTGTGGGACTATGGCAGTCCTGCTTTTGCTACATAAAATTCAACACCTAGACGCGGGGGTGGGGTGTGGGGTGGTGGGGGTTGGTGGGGGGGCTGACTGTAGTCTCAGCAATGGCTACCACGAGTCCTGGTGCTGCTGGGACTACAGAGCTGCCAGCCAATTAGATCAGCTGGCCGGCCTCTGAGGCGGGACTTTCTCTTGAGTGAGGCAGAAATCCCTGCCATCCAAAAAATCCTGGCCCCACTAGGCAATGCTCAGTTTTTAGTTAGGCCAGAATCATTTGGCTCCAACAATGGACAAAGAAGCTGAATTCCAGAGATGAGGTAAGAGTGGCTATCCTTGACATCAAGACAGCATTTAACCAAATGTGGCATCAAAGGAGCCTTAGTAAACTTGAAATTATATGTGGATTGGAAGAAAGCTCTCCACTAGCTGGAGTCATACATATCACAAAGGAAGAAGGTTGCAGTCATTGGAGGCCAATCATCTCAGCCGCAGGACATCACTGCAGGGACAAAAACAAAAATACCTGGAAAAACTCAGCAGGTCTGACAGCATCTGCGGAGAGGAACACAGTTATCGTTTTGAGTCGGTATGACTCTTCACCATCACTGCAGGAGTTCCTCAGGGTAGTGTCTTTCCCCAGCCCTCTACGGCTGCTTCATCAGTGACTTTCCCTCCACCGCAATCTCAGGAGGAAGAACGTTTGCTGATAATTTTAGCGTTCAGTTCAATTCAGAATTCCTCAGATAATGAAGCAGCTTGTGTCCACATGTAGCACGATCTGGGTAACATTCAGGCTTGACCTGGTAAGTGGCAAATCATTTGCGCCACACAAGTGCCAGGCAATGACCATCTCTAAGAACAGAATCTAAACACCTCCCACATTACCATTGTCAAATTCCCACCATCAACATTCTAAGAACATAGAAAATAGAAGAAATAAGGCATTAGATGATTATTTGAATAGAAACAATATGCAGAGGCAGGGAGAAGGGCAGGGCAATGGCACTAGGTCATAATGCTCATTTGGAGAGCTGGTACAGACATGATGGGCTGAATGGCTTCCTTCTGTACCATTAAAATTCTGTGATTCTGAGTAGGAGGAGACCATTTGGCCTCTCGAGCCTGCTCCGCCATTCAATATGATCATGGCTGATCATCTGCCTTAACTCCATTTTCCTGCTCACTCCCCATATCTCTTGATTCTCCGAAAGGGCAGAAATCTTGAATTACGCCAATGGACAAAGAATTCTTTTTCTTATTCTTCAGGTAGCATCCTCAGTTATTCAAATTATAGCTAATGCTGTGACTTTACTACAGGGCAGAATGAGAAAGCAGGCCCCAAATCTACCTCAGCCAGGTATCAAACCCCATGCTGTTGGCAAGTGAACCACACACTAGCCATTTAGCCAACTGAACTAAACAACACCCCCCAGACAGAGCATTAAGCAAGAAATAATTGGAAATGGTAATAAAGGCAATGTGATAGTTATGGTGGACTTTAGTCTTAATAGAGACTGGACTAATGAAATTGGCAAAGGTGGTCAAGATGATGAGTTTGTAGAATGCTTTTGTAACAGCTTCGTGGAGTTATACATGTGGAGCCAACTAGGGATATAGCTAATTTAGGTCTAGCATTGTGCACTGTTACAGAGTTAATCAATAATCTCATAGTCATCTCATCTTGGGGCTGAGTACTGACTAAATAATTAACTAAACCAGCCACATGAATACTCTGGCTACAAGAGCAGGTCAGAGGCTGGGAACTCTACGGTGAGTGACTCACTTCCTGATTATTGTTTTTCTCTCATTTCTGTTTGTTCTGCACAGCCTGCTTGTTGCCCTGTGTGAAATCCTCCTGTGTCGGCACACATGTATGTACATGAAAAGCAATTTCGGTTGTGTGCTTCCTATTTATTCCCTGCAGGGTACTTTGCAGGTTACTGTGCTACCACTTGCCTGAGCAGCTTCAAGGGAACATTATTCCTGGCTCCCAAAGCATTTCCACCATCTGCAAGGCACAAGGCAGGAGTGCGATGGAATACTCTCCACTTGACTGGATGACTGCAGTTCCAACAACATTCAAGAAGCTCAATACCATCCAAGACAAAGCAGCCCACTTGATCAGCAACCCATCCACCAAGTTAGGCATCCACTCCCTCCACCATCGGTACACAGTGGTGGCAGTGTTTACCATCTGCGGAATGCACTGCAGCAACTGTGCAAGACTTCTTCAACAACAACTTAAAAACTGTGACCTCTACCACCTAAAAGAACAAGGGCAGCAGTTGTATGTGAACACACCACCTCCAATTTCCTTTTAAGAGCCACCTATGTAAGAATGAACAGGCTGTGTCGCTTTCTCACTTGAAAACAAAAAGGCTGAGTGGTGATCTAATATAGGTCTTTAAAATGACAAAAGACTTTGATAGAGTGGACATGGAGAGAATAATTCCACTTGTGAGGAAGAACAAAACTAGAGGCCATTAATATAAGGTGATATAATAAGAAATCAAATAAGGAATTATTGCGATCTTGGTAGAGTCCAGTAACTTATAAAAATAAATTTGTATTTGCAGTCATTCACTGAAAAGGCCACGCAGCAGATCTCCAGTTTTAAAAGAAAAAAACCTTCCAGTTATAAAAGAAAAGAACAAATACTATAAACTTAACACTATACCTTGTAAGCACTTATGCTTTATATCAAAATCCTGAACAGGACACCCCCATTCTACTTTTAATTTCAACCGAGAACTCTTTTTAACGTTACAGTTTCTTGAGTATCCAGTCAAATCTCCTGGAAGCAAACTGTAGTAATCTGTAGTAATTCACCTTTAAGAGAGTGTGAGCAGATTGACCACGTGACTATAAGACCCAATAGCTGTGTAGCGTGGGCTACCATGTAAATGTTAGTCCAGAGTAGGATCTGTTGGAGAAGCACACATTATATTAATGCTCTGTTATCTGTGTAAATAAGTAGCATGTGCTTCATCTCATATTGGTCTTTGCATCTGCAGTATTTTGTAATCGACTCACCTGCTGACAGATAAGCGTGCAACAGGCTTGCGAACAAAGTGACCCCATAGTAGAACATTACAACTGGCAATGAGGCAAAACGGGACCAGCCGATGACACCAAGGAAAGCCGCAAAAACTCAAATGAAGTGAATCAGCTGTGCCTTGCAGGCTGATTGTAAGTACAACCCTCACCATAGCCGTCAAAGTTGTTGCTCTACAGTATGCCAGAATTTGGCCATATTGAACAGTTTGATCAGACCACTGATGACTGGTCACATTGGCCAATGACATATCTTATCGACATATGGCAGTAAAAGATATGGCCTAATTTGCAGTCTGACGGCACCCAATGCTCCAGATCCCAAAAGCTTTGAAGAGTTGGCGAATCTTGTGAAAAGCCACTTTCAGCTGAAACCCTCGGTAACAACACAGCGTTTTAAATTCAATTTGCAATGGGCACATTATGCAATATTGTAAAGAAAGATTGAGGCAAAATTTCAAACAAAAAAGCAGAAGTCATGAAATTTATATAATGGAGGAACCTGAAGAAACAGAGTCAGATATTTACTCGCTACACACCTTAAAAATGGGTAAAACAGAGCCAATCTGCGTGACAGCAGAAGTCAACAGAAAACCCATTCGAATGGGGGTGCGTACAGGTGCAACCATGACAGTCATAGGGGAACACACGTTTAAGTATCTGAATGGAGGAGGTCACTCTCTAAAGCTGGAAAACTCAGATGCTAGTCTAAAGACATGTACTGGTGAAGACATACGAGTAAAAGGCATATGCAAGGTTCCAGTACAATATGGAAGCCAGTCTGCTAATATACCCCTCATGGTGATAGCAGACAGAGGACTGAGTCTCCTCAGGAGAAACTGGTTAAGAGAGATCAATCTTGAGAGATTACTGAGATCTCAGTCAGAAGCAGGAAATGTTGCTGTTTGGAAAAAGGAGCATGTAAAGACTCAACAAAAGGAACTTGTTGAGTTGATGCTTCAGGACAGAGTTTGAGCTGAAGTCAGTAATCTCCAAAATGAAAAAGAAAACCTGCTGAAGGACTTTTCCACTTTGCAAGATTCACTCAGGTCCCAATTTATACCACTAAAAAGATATGAGGAAGAACAGAAAGAATTCCACATATTTCTGACCATGATGAAGGATCAATTAGTTGAGAAAGCACAACAATACTTAATCCTCCAGGAAACAACTAACAAATAGAAAAAGGAAGTGGAAGAACTGAAGAACTAGCTATGCAGAAGTCAAGAAGCTTTAAAAATAGAGACTTCTGAGTTTTCAAAGGAGCTGATAGGTGAGGAAATACTAGAAGACTCAACCACTGAGTTCACTCCAGTTGAGCTCATACCTGAGCCTAGTCTGGCCAATAGGGAGGTTGAAGAGGAAGGAGAGATTAATGTCAGCGCTGCCAAGAAGAAAACCCATCAAAAGGAGGCACACAGGAAGAAAAAGCGGAATTACTAACCAGGCCCCAATTTTTTTTTTTACACAATGGGAAGCTGATCACTTTGTGTTAAATTTAGCCTTGCCCAACATCCTGATTCTCAGAACCTGACTTACAGTTGCCCTTCATATTCTTGAACTTGGAGGGGAGAGGCAGCAGGAGTGCATGTGATTGGGCCCGAAAGAGGATGAAAATATTCCTGTTGGAGTCTACTCCACACGTAGAAGGAACTCCTCTTGCTTTGGAAGTATTTGTAGGACCCGTTGAGCCTGAGATAGTCGAAAAGGCAAACTCACAGGTTCCTACTGGGGGGCCTAGAGGACAGATAAATCCTGAGAAGGAAGCCTCAGATAAACCATTCAAAGTCATAGAACTATGAAGTTCGACATGTTTGAAAAAGCCTCCCAAGAGACTGAATTTGTAAATAGTTCATTTTTGTAAATGGTTAATATATTGTAAAATGTACTTTCAAGTAAAGTGGGAGGGATGTGGTAATCTGAGGTATGATAAACCTTTAAGGGACTATGGGCAGATTGAACACATGAATGTAAGAGCCAATAGCTGTGTAGAGTGGGCTACCATGTTAATGTTGGTCTAGAGTAGGATCTGGCTGGAGAAGCACACATCAGGTTTGTGGTCTGTTGTCGGTGTAAATAAATAGCATGTGCTTCATTTCATATTGGTCTTTGCGTCTGCTGTATATTGTAATCGACTCATCTGCCAACAGATAAGCGTGCAACAGGTTCGTGAGCAAGCGGCCCCATAGTAGAACATAACACAAACCAATGTGCATCTCAGCTCCCAAGGATTTACTGGGTTTTTCCCCTTTTCCAAGTTCTGTTCCAAGTTGAAGGGTTTGTTGGGGAATTTCCCATTCGCATCCAGCTAGGCGAAACCTCCAGCCCTACTTCAACACCTCATGAAATTGGATTTCCCAGGTCTAAGCATGGGCCTCACTTGCATCCTTACACAGTGACTCCAACCCAAAACACCCCTGGTTTCTGATGGCCCTCCGTTCCTTGTTCTGACCGCTGCAGATCCTCTCTCTGCTGTCTCCTGGCTGCTCTGGACCCAGACAGATCAATACAACTGAAGAGCACTCAGAGAGGCAGACTTGCAGGATACATGGGGCAGGGAGAGAATAAATGCAGCCTGGGGAGCACGGCCTACATCGCTCACCTTTGGGAAGAGCAGTCGGAGAGGTGGACTTGTCAGCTGCTCGGAACTGGCCTCTGCTGAGTTCGAAAGGAGAGCGAAGAAAACAAATTGTGACAGCACAGGAAAGAAGCAATTTGATTGGTTGGAGAAGAAGTGAGCTGTTTGGTGAGTATCTAGTAAGCATTTAAGGTTTATTCTATTCTTAAGGTTTAAAATAAAGTAGGAACTGTACTTTTGGTAAGGTTCGGTTAATAGGACCAAGTAACATAAAATTAATAGAATTAAACCAAAGTAAAATAAAGTAAATATAAAGGAAGTACATTGAAGCCATGGCAGGACAGCTCGGTCGTGTGGGATACGTGCACTGTAATACGTGGGAACTCGTGGACGCTCCCGATGTCCTAGATGACTACATGTGCAGGAAGTGTCACCAGCTGCAGAAACTTGAGTTCTGGGTTTCAGAGCTCGAGTGGCAGCTGGAGTCACTGTGGCACAGCTGAGAGGCTGAGAGCTACGTGGATAGCACGTTCAGGGAGGTGGTCCCACTACAGCTTATAAGCCGGGAGGCAGAAAGGGAATGCATGACCACCAGGCAATCCAAGAAAACTAGGTCCCCTGGGGTCCCGCTCACAAATTGGTTTTCCATTTTGGAAGCTGGTGAGTGTGCTGGTTTCTCAGAGGAGTGCAGTCAGAGCCAAGTTTGGGGCACCATGAACAGCTCAGCTGTACTAGAAGGGAGGAAAAGAAAGGAAGAGATATAATGATAAGGGGATTCATTTGTTAGGGGAACAGACATGCATTTCTGTGGCCATAGACGTGACTCCAGGATGGTATGTTGCCTCCCTGGTGCCAGGGTCAAGGATGTCATGAAACAGCAGCAGGACATTCTTCTGGGGGAGGGTGAACAGCCAGAGGTCGTGGCCTACGTTAGTACCAATGACTTAGGTAGGAAAGGGGATAAACTCCTGAAAGCAGACTTTAGGGAGCTAGGAAGGAGATTGGAAAGCAGGACCCCTAAAGCAGGAATATCATGATTACTCCCAGTCCCATGTGCAAGCAAATATAGCAATAGGAGAATTGAGTGAATAAACATGTGGCTGGAAAGCTGGTGTAAGAAGGAGGGCATCAGATTCCTGGGGCATTGGGACTGGTTCTGGGGAAGATGGGACATGTACATGCCAGACGGTCCACACCTGACCAGGACTGGGACGAATATCCTCGCAGAGAGATTTGCTAGTGCTGTTGAGAGCGGGGGTTTAAACTAGATGGGCAGGGGGATCGGAATCTGAGGGCAAAGTCAGAACAGGAAATGGGTGATGGGGAATAAGTGAGTGACTCTGAAAGACAGAAGAAGCACAGGTTAAAATGTGTACAGCACAGGAATTTGGCAGTATTAAAATGTGTATATATAAATGCAAGGAGTGTAGCAAATAAAGCCGATGAGCTGAGGGCACACATGGCAGCATAGAAAGAACAGAATTACCTCAGAAAACTCAGCAGGTCTGGCAGCATTGGCAGAGAAGAAAAGAGTTGACGTTTCGAATCCTTATGACCCTTCAACAGAACTAGGTGAATCCAAGGAGAGAGGTGAAATATAAGCTGGTTTAAGGTGGAGGGTGGGGGGGTGGGTGTTGGGTGGGGGGAGAGAAGTAGAGGGGGGGTGTGGTTGTAGGGACAAGGAAGCAGTGATAGGAGCAGATAATCAAAAGATGTCACAGACAAAAGAACAAAAGAACACAGAGGTGTTGAAGTTGGTGATATTATCTAAATGAATGTGCTAATTAAGAATGGATGGTAGGGCACTCAAGGTATAGCTCTGGTGGGGATGGGGTGGCATAAAAGATTTAAAAATAATGGAAATAGGTGGGAAAAGAAAAATCTATATAAATTATTGGAAAAAACAAAAGGAAGGGGGAAGAAGCAAAAAGGGGGTGGGGATGGAGGAGCGAGTTCAAGACCTAAAGTTGTTGAATTCAATATTCAGTCCGGAAGGCTGTAATGTGCCTAGTCGGAAGATGAGGTGCTGTTCCTCCAGTTTGTGTTGGGCTTCACTGGAACAATGCAGCAAGCCAAGGACAGACATGTGGGCAAGAGAGCAGGGTGGAGTGTTAAAATGGCAAGCGACAGGGAGGTTTGGGTCATTCTTGCGGACAGACCACAGGTATTCTGCAAAGCGGTCGCCCAGTTTACATTTGGTCTCTCCAGTGTAGAAGGGACCGCATTGGGAGCAACGAATGCAGTAGACTAAGTTGGGGGAACTCCCTCCTCCATCCCCACCCACTTTCTGTTTCTTCCCCCTTCCTTTTGTTTTTCCAATAATTTATATAGATTTTTCTTTTCCCACCTATTTTCATTATTTTTAAATCTTTTATGCCCCTCCACCCCCACCAGAGCTATACCTTGAGTGCCCTACCATCCATTCTTAATTAGCACATTTGTTTAGATAATATCACCAACTTCAACACCTGTGTTCTTTTGTTCTTTTGTCTGTGACATCTTTTGATTATCTGCTCCTATCACTGCTTGCTTGTCCCTACAACCACACCCCCCCCTCCACTTCTCTTCCCCTACCCAACCCCCCCCCCCCCACCCCACCACCTTAAACCAGCTTATATTTCACCCCTCTCCCTTGGATTCACCTAGTTCTGTTGAAGGGTCAGGAGGACTCGAAACTTCAACTCTTTGCTTCTCCGCCGATGCTGCCAGACCTGCTGAGTTTTTCCAGGTAATTCTGTTTTTGTTTTGGATTTCCAGCATCCGCAGTTTTTTGATTTTATTACATGGCAGCATAGTATTGTTGCTATAACAGAAACCTGGCTTAAGGAGGGGCAAAAATGGCAGCTCAACATCCCTGGATATAGAGTTTTCAGATAGGACAGGGAGGGGGATAAAAAAGGTGATGGACTACTATTATTGTTTAAAGAATCAATTACAGCAGTGAGGAGTGATGATATACTAAATAAGGCATCAAATGAGATCATATGGATTGAGCTCAGAAATAAAAAAGGGGCAACCACACTGCTAGAAGTGTACTATAGACCTCTAAATAGTGGAAAGAAGTTAGAAGAGCAAATATGTAGGCATATTTCTGAGTGCAAAAACAATAGGGCAGTAATAGTTGGGGACTTCAACTACCCTAATATCAATTGGGATATGAACAGTGTGAAGGGCACAGGGAACGTAAAGTTCTTGAACTACATTTAAGAGAACTTTTTTAGCCAGCAGTAATAAGCCCAACAAAAGGGCTGCAATTCTAAATTTAGTCTTAGGAAATGAAGCTGGGCAAGTGGATGAAGTAGCAGTGGGGGACCATTTTGGAGATGGTGACCATAATACAGTTAAAGTCAGCATCTTTACAGAAAAGGACAAAGATAAAACATGAGTGAAAGTTCAAAATTGGGGGAGACAAATTTTACAAGGCTCAGAGGTGAGCTGGTGAGAATAGACTGGATACAGCTATTAGAAGGGAAAACTGTGTCAAATCAGTGAGAGGCATTCAAAAGTGAGATTCTACGGGCACAGTGTAGACACGTCCCCACAAAAAAAAGGGTGGTACTGCCAAATCTAGAGCCCCCTGGTTATCCAGAAGCATACAGGCCAAGATAAAACAGAAGAGGAAAGCTTATGACAGTCACCATCAGATCATAAGACCATAAGACATAGGAGCAGAAGTAGGAAATTTGGCCCATCGAGCCTGCTGCGCCATTCAATGAGATCATGGCTGATCTGATAATCCTCAACTCCACTTTCCTGCCTTTTCACCAAGGCTCCTTATACAGGCTCCTTATCCCCTATCGGCATTCCGTAGGGATTGTTCCCTCCGGGATGCCCTGGTCCACTCCTCCGTCACCCCCTACTCCTCAACCCCCTCCTATGGCACCACCCCATGCCCACGCAAAAGATGCAACACCTGCTCCTTCACTTCCTCTCTCCTCACCGTCCAAGGGCCCAAACATTCCTTCCAAGTGAAGCAGCATTTCACTTGCATTTCCCCCAACTTAGTCTACTGCATTCGTTGCTCCCAATGTGGTCTCCTCTACATTGGAGGGACCAAACGTAAACTGGGCGACCGCTTTGCAGAACACCTGCGGTCTGTTCGCAGAGCTTTCCATTTCTCTCCTGGTGTTTGACAAGGTGTTTACTAAGACCCGCTTTCACAGCCATATCTCCTTTCTCAGTGACTGTCTCCGTCTCCGACTTACCCCACGTGGATTTCAACTGAAATTCCAGCCCTCATGTTTCGAACCCACCCAGGATTACAGGTATCTCCGGGACATAAAACGTTTCTCGGACTGCTGTTCCTGTCACATTCTGAAATCCACACTCAGTGCCATGCACAGCCATATGAACACACTCGACCTCTCCCTCCAGCAGCACCGCCGTACCCTTTTTCAAAGCTGCGTGTGCCCCCAGTTTCATTTTATTCTTCGGCTCATCCGACGCCTCAACAAGAAACTTTTTCTCTTTCTCTCAAGTGCTAAGGAACGCAAGCTCCAACAACTCATCGACACCAACACCCATCTAGGACCCTCCACCCTTGCCTGTCCCTCCGTCCCCACCCCATCTTCCAATCCCAGCCCCAGCCGTGTATTCACTATATCCCCTGACCTTCCCCTCTCCGATGCTGAACGTTCAGTGCTCAGCAAAGGATTTAGTTTCATACCCTTACGCCCTCACCTCAATGAATTTCGGGCTCGGCATGATGCTGAACTCTTCTTCTGTCGTCTTCGTCTCCGGGCTCACTTCTTTGGGCAGGAGTCCTCTCCCCGTTCAACGGATCCTTTCACCCATCTCCAATATTCTCCCTCCACCTGGACCCCTCCCTCTGGATTCTTACTTTCTCTTGATCTTTTCATTGAGAACTGTCGGCGCGACATTAGTCGTCTTAATTTCTCTGCTCCTCTCACCCATTCTAATCTCTCTCTCTCTGAACTTACTGCACCATTCTCTCAGGTCCAACCCTGACATTGTCATCAAACCCGCTGACAAAGGTGGTGCTGTTGTCTGGCGCACTGACCTCTACCTCGCGGAGGCTGAGCGTCAACTCGCAGACACTTCCTCCTACCTCTCCCTGGACCATGACCCCACCACTGAACATCAAGCCGTTGTTTCCAGGATTATCACTGACCTCATCTCCTCTGGGGATCTTCCTCCCACAGCTTCCAACCTGACAGTCACCCAACCTCGGATGGCCCGCTTCTATTTCCTACCCAAAATCCACAAACAGAACTGCCCCGGTAGACCGATCGTCTCAGCTTGCTCCTGCCCCACGGAACTCATTTCTCGTTATCTTGACTCCCTTCTCTCTCCCCTTGTCCAGTCCCTTCCCAACTACATCCGTGATTCCTCTGACACCTTACGTCACATCAACAATTTCCAGTTCCCTGGCCCCAACCGCTTCCTCTTCACCATGGACGTCCAATCCCTCTACACCTCCATCCCCCACCAGGATGGTCTGAGGGCCCTTAGCTTCTTCCTCGAACAGAGGCCCGAACAATCCACCACTACTCTCCTCCGTCTGGCTGAACTTGTTCTCACACTGAACAATTTCTCCTTCAACTCCTCTCACTTCCTCCAAATAAAAGGTGTGGCTATGGGTACCCGCATGGGCCCCAGCTATGCCTGTCTCTTTATGGGGTATGTGGAACATTCCTTGTTCCAGTCCTACTCTGGCCCCCTTCCACAACTCTTTCTCCAGTACATCGATGATTACTTCGGTGCTGCTTCATGCTCTCGTCGGGACGTGGAAAAATTTATTAATTTTGCTTCCAATCTCCACCCCTCCATCATTTTCACGTGGTCCATCTCTGACACTTCCCTTCCCTTCCTTGACCTCTCTGTCTCAATCTCTGGTGATAGACTGTCCAGCAATATCCATTACAAACCTACCGACTCCCACAGCTACCTCGACTACAGCTCCTCACACCCTACTTCCTGTAAGGACTCCATCCCATTCTCTCAGTTTCTTCGCCTCTGTCGCATCTGTTCCAATGATGCTACATGTCCTCCTTCTTCCTTAACCGAGGTTTTCCACCCACGGTCGTTGACAGGGCCCTCAACTGTGTCCGGCCCATCTCCCGTGCATCTGCCCTCACGCCTTCTCCTCCCTCCCAGAAACATGATAGGGTCCCCCTTGTCCTCACTTATCACCCCACCAGCCTCCGCATTCAAAGGAACATCCTCCGCCATTTGCGCCAACTCCAGCATGATGCCACCACCAAACACATCTTCCCTTCACCCCCCCTATTGGCATTCCATAGGGATCGTTCCCTCCAGGACACCCTGGTCCACTCCTCCATCACCCCCTACTCCTCAACCCCCTCCTATGGCACCACCCCATGCCCACGCAAAAGATGCAACACCTGCCCCTTCACTTCCTCTCTCCTCACCATCCAAGGGCCCAAACACTCCTTTCAAGTGAAGCAGCATTTCACTTGCATTTCCCCCAACTTAGTCTACTGCATTCGTTGCTCCCAATGTGGTCTCCTCTACATTGGAGAGACCAAACGTAAACTGGGCGACCGCTTTGCAGAACACCTGCGGTCTATCTGCAAGAATGACCCAAACGTCCCTGTCGCTTGCCATTTTAACACTCCACCCTGCTCTCTTGCCCACATGTCTGTCCTTGGCTTGCTGCATTGTTCCAGTGAAGCACAACGCAAACTGGAGGAACAGCACCTCATCTTCCGACTAGGCACTTTACAGCCTTCCGGACTGAATATTGAATTCAACAACTTTAGATCTTGAGCTCCCTCCTCCATCCCCACCCCCTTTCTGTTTCCCCCTTCCTTTTGTTTTTTTCCAATAAATTATATAGATTTTTCTTTTCCCACCTATTTCCATTATTTTGAAATATTTTAAAATCTTTTATGCTCCCCCCACCCCCACTATACTAGAGCTATACCTTGAGTGCCCTACCATCCATTCTTAATTAGCACATTCGTTTAGATAATATCACCAACTTTAACACCTATTCTGTTGAAGGGTCATGAGAACTCGAAACGTCAACTCTTTTCTTCTCCGCCGATGCTGCCAGACCTGCTGAGTTTTTCCAGGTAATTCTGTTTTTGTTTTGGATTTCCAGCATCCGCAGTTTTTTGTTTTTATCTCAATGCAAAAGATAAGGCTGAATCATTTGCAACAATCTCCAGCCAGAAGTGTTGAATGGGTAATCCATCTCAGCCTCCTCCAGAGGTCCCCAGCATCACAGATGCGAGTCTTCAGCCAATTCGATTCACTCCATGTGATATTAAGAAATGGCTGAAGGCACTGGGCACTGCAAAGGCTTTGGGACCTGACAATATTCTGGCAATAGTACTGAATACTTGTGCTCCAGAACTTGCTGCGCCCCTAGCCAAGCTGTTCCAGTACAGCTATAACACTGGCATCTACCTGGCTATGTGGAAAGTTGCCCAGGTATGTCCTGTACACCAAAAGCAGGACAAATCCAACCCAGCCAATTACTGCCCCATTAGTCTACTCTCCATCATCAGTAATCAAAGGGGTCATCAACAGTGCTATCAAGTGGCACTTGCTTAGCAATAGCCTACTCACTGACGCCCAGTTTGGGTTCTACCAGGGCCACTCAACTCCTGATGTCATTACAGCCTTGGTTCAAACATGGACAAAAGAGCTGAACTCCTGAGGTGAGGTGAGAGTGACTGCCCTTGACATCAAGGCAGCATTTGACTGAGTGTGGCATCAAGGAGCCTTAGCAAAACTGGAGTCAATGGGAATCGGGGGAAAACTCTCCGCTTGTTGGAGTCATACCTAGCACAAAGGAAGATGGTTGTGGTTGTTTTATGAGGTCAGTCATCTCAGCTCCAGGACATCGCTGCAGGAGTTCCTCAGGGTAGTGTCCTCGGTCCAATCATCTTCAGCTGCTTCATCAATGACCTTCCTTCCATCATAAGGTCAGAAGTGGGGATGTTCGCTGATGATTGCACAATGTTCAGCACCATTTGCGACTCCTCAGATACTGAAGCAGTCTATGTCCAAATGCATCAAAACCTGGACAATATCCAAGTTTGGGCTCACAAGTGGCAAGTAACGTTCATACCACACAAGTGTCAGGCAATGACCAGCTCCAACAAGAGAGAATCCAAGCATTGCCCCTTGATGTTCAATGGCATTACCATCACAGAATCGCCCACTATCAACAACCTGGGGGTTACCATTGACCAGAAATTGAACTGGACTAGACATAAAAATGCTGTGGTTACAAGAGCAGGTCAGAGGCTTGGAATAGTGCACGAGTAGCCTACTCCCTGACTCCCCAAAGCCTGTCCACCATCTACAATGCACAAGTCAGGAGTGTGATGGAACAGTTCCCACTTGCCTAGATGAGTGCGGCTTCCACACCACTTAAGGAGCTTGACACCACCCATGACAAAGCAGCCCGCATGATTGGCATCACATCGACAAACATTCTCCCCCTCCACCACCGACGCACAGTGGCAGCAGTGTGTACCATCTACAAGGTGCACTGCAGGAATTCACCAAGGCTCCTTTGAAAGCATCTTCCAAACCCACGACCGCTACCACCTAGAAGGGCAAGGGCAGCAGATAGATGGGAACACCAGCACCTGGAAGGTCCCCTCCAAGTCACTCACCATCCTGATGTGGAAATCCATTCCTTCACAGTTGCTGGGTCAACATCCTGGAACTCCCTTCCTAACAAGTCTGTGGGTGTACCTACACCACATGGACTGCAGCTGTTCAAGATGGCAGCTCACCACCACCTTCTCAAGGGTAACTAGGGGTGGGCAATAAATACTGGCCCAGCCAGCGGAGCCCACACCCCGTGAATGAATAAAAAAAAAACTAAGCCTCTATAGCTCTCTGCAGTAAATAATTCCATCGATTTACTACTCCTGGAGAAATTCCTCCTCGTCTCTGTTTTAAATGGGTGCCTACAATACTCTGAGATCACAAAAGACTTACTACCGTAGAAAACCTAGAGGAGTACAGAAAGTAGAGGGGTGAAGTAAAAATGGAAATTAGGAAAGCAAAGAGAGGAAACAAAAATATATTGGCAGGTAAAATCAAAGAAAATCCTAAGATATTTTACCAGTACATTAAGAGCAAGACAATAACTAAGGAAAGGGTAGGCGCCTTTCAGAGATGTACATGATAACTTGTGGGTTGATGCAGAAGATGTGGGCTGGGTTCTCGATGATAAGGTAAATGAGCTTGTAGCGCAGATTTAAATTGGCAGGTATGATGTGGTGGGCATCGCGGAGACATGGCTGCAAGGGGATCAGGACTGGGAGCTAAATATCCAAGGATATACATCCTATCGAAAAAATAGGCATGTTGGCAGAGGAGGTGGGTTTGCTTTGTGAGAAAGAAATGAAATTAAATCAATAGCAAGAAATGATGTAGGGTCAAATGATGTAGAATCTGTGTGGGTAGAGTTGAGGAACCACAAAGGTAAAAAACCATAATGAAAGTTATGTACAGGCCTCCGAACAGTAGTCAGGATGTGGGGCACAAGATACACCAGGAGATAGAAAAGGCATGTAAGAAAATCAAGGTTACAGTGATCATGGGGGATTTCAATATGCAGGTAGACTGGGAAAATCAGGTTGGTAGTGGGTCCCAAGAAAAGGAATTTGTGGAATGTCTACGAGGTGGCTTTTTGGAGCAGCTTGTGGTGGAGCCTACTAGGGAACAGGCAATTCTAGATTTAGTGATGTGTAATGAGGCAGATTTGATAAGGAAGCTTAAGGTGAAGGAACCCTTAGGAGGAAGTGACCATCATATGATAGAATTTACCCTGCAATTTGAGAGGAAAAAAGCTGGAATCAGATGTAATGGTATTACAATTGAATAAAGGCAACTATAGAGGCATGAGGGAGGAGCTGGCCAGAATTGACTGGGAGATAAGCCTAGCAGGAAAGACAGTGGAACAGCAATGGCAGGAGTTTCTGGGAGTAATTTGGGAGACACAGCAAAAATTCATCCCTAGGAAGAAGAAGCATACTAAAGGGAGGACAAGGCAACCATGGCTGACAAGGGAAGTCAGGGACAGCATTAAAGCTAAAGAGAAAGCATACAATGCGGCAAAGAGCAGTGGGAAACCAGGGGATTGGGAAGCCTACAAAGACCAACAGAGGACAACTAAAAAAGAAATAAGGAGGGAGAAGATTAAATATGAGGGTAAACTAGCCAGTAATATAAAAGAAGATTGCAAGAGTTTTTTTTAGACATATAAAGGGTAAGAGAGAGGCAAAAGTGGAGATTGGGCCGCTGGAAAATGACGCTGGAGAAGTAGTAGTGGGGAACAAAGAAATGGCGGAGGAACTGAATAGGTACTTTGCGTCAGTCTTCATGATGGAAGACACGAGTAACATCCCCAAAGTTCAAGAGAGTTGGGGGGCAGAGGTGAGTAGGGTGGCCATTACCAAAGAGAAGGTGCTAGGAAAACTGAAAGGTCTGAAGGTGGATAAATCACCTACTAGATGAATTACACCCCAGAATTCTGAAGGAGATAACTGAAGAGATGGTGGAAGCGTTAGTGGTGATCTTTCAGGAATCACTGGTGTCAGGGAGGGTCCCAGAGGACTGGAAAATCGTTAATGTAACCCCCCTGTTTAAGAAGAGAGTGAGACAAAAGACAGGAAATTACAGGCCAATTAGCCTGACCTCGTTCGTTGGTAAGATTTTATTAAGGATGAGATTTCAGAATACTTGGAAGTGCATGATAAAATAGGGCACAGTCAGCATGGTTTCATCAAGGGGAGGTCATGCCTGACAAATCTGCTAGAATTCTTTGAGGAGGTAACTAGTAGGTTAGACAAAGGAGAGCCAATGGATGTTATCTACTTGGACTTCCAGAAGGCCTTTGACAAGGAGCCGCACAGGAGGCTGCTCAGTAAGATAAGAGCCCATGATGTTAGAGGCAAGGTACTAGCATGGATAGAAGATTGGCTGTCTGGCAGGAGGCAGAGAGTGGGGATAAGGGTGTCCTTCTCAGGATGGCGGCCGGTGACTAGTGGAGTTCCTCAGGGGTCAGTGTTGGGACCACAACTTTTCACTTTATACATTAATGATCTAGATGAAGGAACTGAGGGCATCCTGGCTAAGTTTGCAGATGATACAAAGATAGGTGGAGGGACAGGTAATATTGAGGAGGCGGGCAGGCTGCAGAAGGATTTGGACAGGTTCGGAGAATGGGCAAAGAAGTGGCAGATGGAATACAATGTGGGGAAATGTGAGGTCATGCACTTTGGTAGGAAGAATAGAGGCATAGACTATTTTCTAAATGGGGAGAGAATTCAGAAATCTGGAGTGCAAAGGGACTTGGAAGTCCTAGTCCAGGATTCTCTTAAGGTTAACTTGTAGGTTGTGTCGGTAGTTAGGAAGGCAAATGCAATGTTGGCATTTATTTCAAGAGGACTAGAATATAAAAGCAGGGATGTGCTGCTGAGGCTTTATAAGGCTCTGGTCAGACCACATTTAGAATATTGTGAGCAATTTTGGGCCCTGTATCTCAGGAAGAATGTGCTGGCCCTGGGGTGGGTCAAGAGGAGGTTCACGAGAACGATCCCAGGAATGAAAGGCTTAACATATGAGGAACGTTTGAGGACTCTGGGTCCATACTCAATTGAGTTTAGAAGGATGAGGGGGGATCTGATTGAAACTTAGAGAATACTGAGAGGGCTGGATAGAGTGGACGTGGGGAAGATGTTTCCATTAGTAGGTGAGACTAGGACCCGAGGGTACAGCCTCAGAGTAAAGGGAAGACCTTTTAGAACAAAGATGAGGAGAAACTTCTTTAGCCAGAGAGTGGTGAATCTATGGAATTCATTGCCACAGAAGGCTGTGGAGGCCAGGTCTTTGAGTGTATTTAAAACCGAGATAGATAGGTACTTGATTGGTAAGGGGATCAAAAGTTACGGGGAGAAGGCGGGAGAATGGGGTTGAAAAACTTATCAGCCATGATTGAATGGCGGAGCGGACTCGATGGGCCAAATGGCCTAATTTCTGCTCCTATGTTTTATGGTCTTATAGTCTTATGGTCTTATGAGTACTTTGTCTCTGTCTTCACTAAGGAGAGGGATGATGCAGACATTCCAGTTAATGAGGAGGAGTGTGAAACATTAGATACAATTAAGCATAGTGAGAGAGGAAGTATTGGAGCGACTGACATTCTTGAAGCTGGATAAATCACCAGGGCTGGATGGATTGTATCCCAGACTGTTAAGGGAAGCCAGGGAGAAAATAAGGGATGCTCTGAGGATTATTTTCCAATCCTCACTAGATACAGGCGTGGTACCAGGTGATTGGAGGTCTGCAAATGTGTACCATTATTTAAAAAGGGTGCAAGGGATAGGCTTGAAAATTATAGACCGGTCAGTCTGACTTCAGTGGTGGACAAATTATTGGAATCAATTCTGAGAGACAGGATAAACTGTCGCTTAGAAAGACATGGATTAATCAGGGATAATCAGCATGGGTTTGTTAGGAGAAGGTCGTATCTTACTAATTTAATAGAATTTTTTGAGTAAGTAACAAGGAAGATTGATGAGGGTAGTGCAGTGGATGTTGTTTACATGGATTTTAGTAAGGCTTTTGACAAGGCCCCACCTGGCAGACTGGTCAGAAAAGTGAGATCCCATGGGATACAGGGGAAGGTGACAAGTTGGATCCAAAATTAGCTCAGTGACAGGAAACAAATAGTTGATGGATGTTTTTGCTAATGAAAAATGGTTTCCAGTGGTGTTCCACAGGGCTCAGTGTTAGGGCCATTGCGGTCTGTTGTATATAATAATGATTTGGACATACATGTGGGAGGTATGATTGGGAAATTTGTAGATGACACAATAATTGGCCGTGTAGTTGATAGCGAAGAGGATAGCTGTTGTCTCCAGAATAATATCAATGGTTTGGTTGAGTGCACAAAAAAATGGCAAATGGAATTCAATCCAGAAAAGTGTGAGGTAATGCATTTGGGAAGGCCAAACAAAACAAGGAAATACTCAATAAGCAGGAGGATATTGAGGGAGATTGAGGAAGTGAGAGACCTTGGATTGCATGCCCACAGGTCCCTGAAGGTGGCAGGACAGGTGGACAAGGTGGTAAAGAAAGCATATGGAATGCTTTCCTTCATTGGATGACGTGTTGAATACAAAAGAGGGATGTAATGCTGACACTACATAAAACACTGGTTAGGCCACAGCTGGAATTTTGTGTACAGTTCTGGTCACCACATTACAGGAAGGGCCATAATTGCTCTGGGGAAAATACAGAGGAGATTTACAAGAATGTTGTCGGGGTTTGAAAATTGAAGCTATGAGAAAGTATTGGTTGGACTAGGGTTGTTTTCCTTAGAACAGAGGAGGCTGAGGGGTGACCTAATTGAGGTGTACAAAATTATGAGGGGCCTAGATCGGGTAGACAGGAAAGCTAGGACTCCTAGCTGAGGGGTCAATTACCAGGGGGAATAGACTTAAGGTGATTGGTAGAAGGATTAGAAGGGACATGAAGATAAACTTTTTCACCCAGAGGGTGGTGGACTTCTGGAATTTACTGCCTAAATCAGTGGTTGAGGCTGAAACACTCAACTTATTTAAAAGGTACTTAGATCTGCATCTGATGTGCTGTAACCTGTAAAGCTATGGACCAGGTACTGGAAAGTAAGATTAAAATGAGTGCCTAGTTCCTTTTTCATCTTTTTCAAGCCAGCACAGACATGATAGACTGAATGGCCTCTTTCTGCAGCACAACTTTTTAATGTTTTCTATGGTTCTATACACAAAAACAAACAAAAAAAAAAAGACTTTCCAGGACTCCACAGCCTTTCTCCATGGGAACTTGACACACATGACCTGTTCCCAGATAGAAATGCAAATGAATTATCTTTAACGTTAAACATGCCCCCTGATCTGAAAAGTATATGGATTCTTTAGCCTTTCTTTGCTTTCCAAGTGCCGTCAGACCTTTCTTTGATCTGGGGAAATTACATGAATAATATAAAACCCCCAGTTTACATTTTAGCTTCAAACCTTCTCCTGAGACCCTACAGACAGCCCGTCTCCTCAAGAGATATTAAGAGAAGTCACTGTAATCCTAGGTATCTCTCACCACCATTTCAGCAACACAATAAGAATTCCCCTTTGATCTGCAGCTCTCGACCTATTTGATAATCTACCCAGGCCAAGGGTTCTTGCATCTATCCTACATTTAAAAATTACAATTTTGTAGTAACTGAAGGTATACCTCTCCTGTCTACCAGGAGTCACGTGATGTTCTTGGAGGCTCCGACCAATGAACCCTAAGCGCAGGGAATCTGAGGGGGTGGGCTTCCTGTTGAGGGTCCTCATCAAGCATGTAACATCTGAAAAGGTCTCTTTAATAAAGCTTATCTGTCTCTTGTTGAAACCTGTCCGGTCCATCTAGTCATTACAAATTTCCAAACTAAAAGTTGATCCTATAATATACAAATTTGCAACAGAATTGAGGTGAAACTTCTTTAGAGTTTTAGAGGTAGATGAGGAAGGATGGGAGGAGGCTGGAGAGGAGCATAAATGCTGGCATGTTGAGCTGAGTAGTTTGTTTCTGTATTGTATATTTTACATAATTCTATATAAAACCTGACTTGAAAAATCTTTGCCATTCCTTTATTGTCACTGGGACAAAATTTTGGAACTCCCCACCAAACAGTGCTGTTGGATTACCAATGTCACACAGACTGCAGCTGACCAAGAAAAAGGTTTAACTTCTCAGGTGCAAATAGTGATGGGCAATAAATGCTGACCTTTCCAGTGGCACCCACATTCTGCGTAAGTAATAAAAACTCTATCAAAACCTGTGCAGTGCCCAGAATTGAAGATAATACAGCATCAGAGGCCAAACCAGTGTTGTATAAAGATTTAGCATAACCTCCTTGCTTTTATACTTTATTCCTCTATTCATATAACCAATGCCCCTATATATTTTTTAACACCCTTGTCAACTTGACCTGCCACCATTAACATTTTGTACACATATACCCATTGGTCTCTCTTGTCTTGAAACCCCATTTAAAATTCAACTATTACGTTCATATTGCCTCTCCTCATTTCTCCTACCAAAATGTATGACTTCACACTTCTCAGCATTAAATAGCATCTGACCCATGTCTTCCCCTCTTACCTGCTTATCAATGTTCTCCTGAAGTCTGTTGCTGTCCTCCTCACTGTTTACTATATTTCCAAGCTTTGTGTCATTTGCAATCTTTGAGATATATGTCTGCATAACTGAGTTTAGGTCATTAATGTGTATCAAATGTGGTCCTCATACCAACCTGTGGAGGACAGCACCGCACAGTTCCCTCAAGTTAGTTAAACAATTCATTACTAATATGCTCTCTCCTTTCTGACTTTAACCAATTTTGTATCAGTGCTGCCCCTTTAATCCCATGAGCTTTAATTTTGATAACAAATGTGCTATGTGATACTCAATCAGATAGATAGGGTTGCCAATCACCAGTCTTTTCCTAGAGTCTCCAGCTATGAAAGATTCATTTCCTAGCCACTGCTGCAAGAGAACTTGGTAGAACACTTCACCCATATTTCCAGAACCGCTTCATCTAATTGAAGGTCACAGGGGAGTTGGAGCTTATCCAACAGGGAATCAGCACTAGGTAGGGTACACCCAAGACAGGACACTAGTACAGCACAGAGGACACACACAGGAATGATTTACCATGGCTAATCCACCTAACCAGTAGGTCTTTGAACAGTGGGAGGAAATCAGTTCACCCAGCAGAAACCCACACAGACACAGGGAGAACGTACAAACTCCACACAGGCAGACACCTGAAGTCAGGATCGAACCCAGATCCCTGGAGCTGTGAGGCAGCAGCGCTAACCACTGCCCCCTTGGGAGAGCAATCATTACAAATTGATAGGTTTTGGTATACTGAGGGAATTAAGGAATATGGGGAGCGGGAAATTGGAGTTGAGTGAGAGGATCAGCCATGGTCATATTGAATTGCGGTGTGAGCTCGAAGGCCAATTGGCCTACGCCTGCTTTCTTATATTCTTATGAGATTGCCAATTTTCCGTTTGCATCTATGTCAATTCCTTTTGCCAAAGTCAATATTGAGTGGTTCCTGGTGAATTTGTTTCAAAGTAACATTATATCATCTGATGAAACATCCACTCTGAGTTGGCAATCCAGCATCCAATTCATGGGATGCTGAAATTCAACAAAACAAAATTTTCCAAAATTTTTGGAAGCCTTATAGCAAGTGCACAAGTTCATCCCATTACAAAGCTTCCAACAGTTTTCCCCTCTCTACTTTAGGAGTGAGGAGTGAAGTTGTTCTCACTTACTTAAGCAGGAATCTGTGCAGATTCATTGCTTTCAATCTTTGGGAGTTTCCTTTTTTTTAAAATTCATTTTTACAGGATGTGGGTGTCGCTGGCTAGGCCAGCATTTATTGCCCATCCCTAATTGCCCTTGGGAAGGTGGCAGTGAACTGCCTTCTTGAACTGCTGCAGTCCCGTGGTGTAGGTACATCCACCGTGCTGTTAAGGAAGGAGTTCCAGGATTTTGACCCAGTGACAGTGAAGGAACAGCGATATATTTCCAAGTCAGGGGGATGGTGAGTGGTTTGGAGGGGAACTTCCACGGGGTGGTCTTCCTATATACTTGCTGTCCTTGTCCTTCAGTCATGGTTTTGGAAGGTGCTGCCTAAGGAGCCTTGATGAGTTTCTTCAGTGCACGTTGTAGATGGTACACACTGCTACCTCTATTCATCGGTAGTTGAGGGAATGAATGTTTGTGGGTGGGGTGCCAATCAAGAGGGCTGCTTTGTCCTTGGTGGTGTCAAGCTTCTTGAGTGTTGTTGGAGCTGATATGTTTGACTGTCTACAGTTAAAATTAAGGTTTCTTCTTTGCCCTTTTGGCTACTTTGGTGCTATTTCCTGTTGACGTTTCTGTATTGCTAGTCTGTTTTTGATCATCTCTATTCCCAGGACAGTCTGGCTCACAGCTGCTACTTCACTTGCATCAAGGAAGTTGTTCAGTATGGGAATTCCTTTGGGCATTGATGGAGGAGAATAAGGAAGAAATAATTGAGGGCAACCTGCAGCCAGTCATCGCTTGACAAGACTTAGACCCAAGTTTATTGTTTTCATCCTGCATAGACAGCCCTATCTATACAATTGATCTATAAGCACTGTGTCCTCCATTGCAATCAGAAGTTCCTCAACAACCAGACATGTCCATTGTCTGCTATTTTAATGTGGCCCCTTTCAAAAAGAAGTTTGGGACTAGGTTGAAATCAATTCATTTTCTGATTTGTGCAATTACTGCTTGTTTCCTATACATGATTCCTTTTGGCTACCTAATGTACCTAATGTACCTTCTTGGTAGGGCTGCAAAGCTTTCCAGATTATGGAAGAGTGTTCCAAAATGGGTGACTGGTCCCCCAGACTGTGCTGCCTGCGACTAGGATGAAATGGTCCTTGTACGCATGGTTTACAGATGCACAGTACTCTAGTTGTCATGGCATGCTGTCAATCAGCATTCTCTGGTCCCTTTTGGCTGCAATTACAGTAATGAGACATTGGTGGTGGAGGCTCAGCTGTGGAGTGCAGTGTGCAAGAGAGAAGTTAAAATGGTGGAGGTTAGATATATAAATGAGTTAAATGTCTAAACGTTCAATGCAAATGATGTGAACTGGGCATTGCACAAAGGCAAAGCAGGATCTTTATTAGCAGACAAAATAAAAATGAACTCGCTGGAGAAATTCTTGAAAAGTTAACAAAAAAAGAAAATTTATGGAAAATCATAATTTTGTTTGTGAGTTGAGTTAATGTTAAGGAAGTGTAAGTTTCTGGGGTAGGATTTAAACTCAAAACCATGACTGAGCCACATGACATAAGGAGGGATTATATGTTATTAAACATGAGGGACCCCTGCAGCAATTTCCTGGGGCAGAGAAGAACGGCCTCCAACAACTCCAACACCTTCAGCTGTACTAGATACTGGAATGGTGTTTCTCAATTAACTTCCGTTTGACTCATGCTTCTTGGTGCCAAGAGCAGTCACTCTAACATCATCTCTGGCAGAGAAATTGTTTCGCTTAAATAGATATTAAACTAGTCCCTGCTGTACCTCAATGTTCATTTTTACCAATAATAGTTTTAACACTTGGAAAGTACAGTGACTTCTTTCACTCTTTTAATAAAACCTGAAAGGTATCATTGCTTTGCTAATATTTTAGTCCAGATAAGAATGCATTGATCTAAGATATACTATGGGACGACATGATTGGTCTGAATTGGCACCTTCTGATCAGATACGACCATATTAAATGTTGCTAACATTGAAAACCTATTAGCAATAAAAATTAGACATCCAGCAGAAATCGCAGTTCACTGTTAAATGAAAACACTTCATCTAAAAGGCTGGCCTAATATTTGTCTTAAAACAAATGCTAAAGCACAAGGCACTAAGAATGGAACACATATGCAAATTTATGATTTGCTCTTTTGAACTCAAGACATATTTGGAGATTGAAAGGATATGCAGTGAACCAGAGATATGCTCTGAAGCTTGCAGGTGTTTGTTACTTAATTGTTGGACAAGTGATGAATGTCTTAAAGGGTGACTTTAGGTTCTTGTGCGTTCAGTGGGGAATTCATGCTCAAAGGGAAGGTGGTAAAAGCCTGGATTTACCACTCAGACAAAACCTTGAATGAAAATACAGCAAAGAACAGTTATATCTAAACAGATGTTGTTAACCTCCATTGCAGTTTCCAGCGTCAGCCTAATTTAATCAATGATGGCGAGCTTCTGGCATAAGCGCACCGATAATTAGGACTTCATTATTGGGAAATATCATGCTGATGCTGGAATTAAAAGCCTACAATAATGTGGCAATGCCACAAAAGTGGTTTTGGAAGTAAATTGGAAATGTATTTAACTCTACTGCTGCCTTTCAGGTCTGCAGAAGGGCTGGTAGGTTCACTGATAGATATATAGAGATCCTTCTCCGCAAGGAATGGTGGAAGAGGGAGGCATTATTTGGCAAAGAATATGATCAGCAGCACAGCAGTAGAACAGGCGGCTAGGGCACTCATTGCTAATCCAATCATCTCAGGCATGGCAACTCAGTGTTGGATATGGTTTACTGACCATGCCAGTGCAAACCAGGTAAGAGAAGTCAGCTAGATCTTCAAAGGCCTTATGGCCCAAATTGCTGAATCTGTTTATGTTCTACATGAGCCTCTCCTCACCTTACTTTATCTCACTCTATCAATGTATTTTCCTAATCCTTTCTACTTCAAGTACTTGTCTTGTTTCCACTTATTAAGCACTCCTGCCTATCGCACTGCATTAATGTGTTTCAATGCCCAGGGGGCTGCACAGTACAACTTTCACCCTTCCCTTAATCTGGAAGTGTTCCTTCACTCACAGACCTCCATACGTTTATTCCAGTCACTCATATGCTATGTATTTGCTTGCTGCATGCAATAGCCATCAGATCCATATAATCTGCATGCTGTCTCCTGGGCTTTATTGCATCTCTTTTGTGTCTTTATCCCCTCTCCTCAAAAACCTTTGATCCCGCTGTCCCTGCAAATTACTGTCCCATCTCTAACCTCGCTTTCCTTTCCAGAGTCCTTGAATGTGTTGCCACCTCCCAAATCCATTCCCATCTTTCTCACAACTCCTGAATTTTACAGGGCGTTGTGGTCCCTGCCCTTCAGCTAAAAAGTTGGTGGGGCACCCGCCCATGACCCTGAAGGCTGCCCCGCAACAATTTATAGCTGGGAGCAGGGTTAATTCCATTAAGGCAAGACTTCTGCCCCTATCTTATATGACAACCCACCTTAGAGAGCTGCTGGCCAATCTGATTGGCCAGCACCTCTGTAGTCCCACCAGCACCATCAGGAGCAGTGGCCACTGCTGGGATTACAGGCAGTCCCATTACACTGAGCAGCCCAGGGAAATCTGGGGTTGGGGGGTGGGGGGGGGGTGGGGGCATTACTGTGAGGAGGGTGACGGGTTGCATTAAAATGGCCAGTGAGGAGGGTCAAAGAGGGGGATGTCCTTGCGATGCCAAGAGCTCCCAAAGTATGCCTGCTGCATGTGGCCTGAGACCAGCCCATGCAGCTAAAGCTGCCAGGCTTCCAGTATGGAGTGGACCATTCCCCATCACCAGTAAATTAACAACAGCAGCAGGATGAGACCCTTAAGTGCCTATTAATTCACCACTTAAGGGTCTCAATGGGCCCAAGGGTGGGTGGCTGCCCGACACTTTCCCTGTAATCCATAAAATTTCAGGCACGTTGGAGGTGAAATTAGGCACTGGGAAAGCTGCCCGGTGAATTTTACCGGCCCCTTCCACTTTCAAACCCACTGGCACAGCAGTGTAAAATCCAGCCCCATGTTTGAATACCTCCAACCAGATTTCCGCCCCTGGCAAAGTACCGATGCAGCTCTTATCAAAGTCACAACTGACATTTTATGTGACGATGATAAAGGTAAACTTTCCCTCCTCATCCTTCTCAACCTGTCTGTAGCCTGTGATGTGATTGACTGTACCATCTTCCTCCAGTGCCTCTCCACTGTTGTTCAGCTGACTAGGGCTGCTCTCATGTGGCTCCTATCTATCTAATATCTATCTAGCTATCTAATCATAGCCAGAAAATCACATTCAATGACTTCTCTTCCAGCTCCCGCACTATTGCCTCTGGAGTCTCCCAATGGTCGATCCTTGGCCCCCTTCTATTTCTTATCTATGTGCTGCCTCTTAGCAACATCATCCAAAGCACACTATTAGTTTTCACTTGTATGCTGATGACACCCAGCTCTACCTCAGTGCCACCTCTCTTGACTCCGCCCCTTCAGTTAAATTATTTGACTGCTTATCCAAGATCCATGTCTAGATCAGCAGAAATTTCCTCCAATTAAATATTGGTAAGACCGAAGCCATTGTTTTCATTTCCTGCTCCAAGCACCGTTGCTTAATTCCAGATCCCATCCCTCTCCCTGGCAGCAAGTAAGATTAAGCTAGTCTGCATGCAACCTTGGTGCCACATTTGGTCCCCAGATAAACTACCAGCTTCATATTTGTGCCATTTCTAAGACCGCCTTTTTCCACCTCTGTATCATTGTTTGACTTTGCCTGTGTCTCAGCTCATCTTCTGCTGAAACCCTCATCAATGCCTTTTGTTACATCTAGACTTGACTATTCCAATGCACTCCTACCCGCTCTTCCACTTCCTACCTTCAGGAAACTTGAGGTCTATCAAAACTCTGCTGCCCGTGTCTTAACTCATTGCAAGTCCTGTTCCCCTATCACCCCTGTGCTCACTGACCTGCATTGGCTCCCGGTCAAGCAATATCTTAAATTTAAAATTCTCATCCTTGTTTTCCAACCCCTCCATGCCCTTGCCCCTCCTTTCCTCTGTCATCTCCTCCATTCTGACAACCCTCTGAGATACCTGTGCTTCTCTAATACAGGCCTCTTGTATGTTCCCATTCATAATTCCTCCAACAATATGGGGCACACGGTGACTGGACAAGTAAGCCAGGGGCCCAGGCTAATGCTCTGGGGAAATCAGTTTAAATCTAACCACTGCAGCTGGTGGAATTTGAATTCAATTAATAAATCTGGAATATAAAGTTGGTATCATTCCTAGTGACCAGAAAACTATCATCAATTGTCATGAAAACCTATCTGGTTCACTAAAGTCCTTTAGGGGAGGGAAATCTGTCACTCTTACCCAGTCTGGCCTACTCCAGACCTAGAGAAATGTGGTTGACTGTTAACTGCCCTCTGCATTAGCCACTCAGTTCAAGGGCAATTAGGGATGGGCAACAAATGCTGGCTTTCCCAGTGACACACACATCCCATAAAAGAATAAAGAAAAAAGACTGTGACTGTGCCTGGAGTTGCCTAAGCTCTGGAATTCCCTCTCTATATCTCTCCGCCTCTCTATCACCCTTTTTTCCATGAAGACGCTTCTTAAAACCTACCTTTTACCAAGTTTTTAGTCATCTAATATCTGCTTTGTGGCTCAGTGTCTTGCGTTGGGCGGAGTTTAATGTCTGCAGTGGGGTCTCCTGCCCATCAGTTGGAGGAGTAGTGGGAACACTGTGTGGAATCATCTCGCCGGAGGGTCAATGCAATTGTCAAGCAATCAGGCACTTACTTGGACTGCGTCGGACCTCCCACGCAAATCTGGCCCCTGAGAGCTGCTTCTAATCAGAGGCTGGCAGCTCTCCAGTACTGGCAGTGCCACTGGGAGCGGTGACCACTGCCGGTACAACATTTGGGCTCATCTTGAGGATCACCAGCGGATCCCCAGATAGAGGTGAGCGTGGGCGGGATGAGTGTTGCAGGGAGGGAATCACCAGCAAGGAGGTGGAAGAGGGCGGTTAGGAAAGGAAGGAAGGGGGTTGCTTTCATTGGGCAGCCCCTTCCTGATGCTGGATATCTCGATGGGGCACTGTGTACCTCTGAATGAGGTGCACCCTCCCACTAGGCTACAGGCAAACCTGAGTTCCATGCCTGCTGCTGGTTAAATACAGCAGTGATGGGATGAAGCCTTTAAGTGGTTACTTAAGGGCCTCAGTTGGCTGCCGTGCATCCTTGCTGCCCTGAGGCTAATTGACGGGAGGGAGGGGTGGATGGGGAGCGCGAAGATAGTGGAGTCCCGAAACCCCGCCCACCTGCCTGAACATAGGGCCCTCCCACCTCCAAACTCAACTCTGAGAGCGGCATTAGATTCCAGCCCTTGTTTTATACTAATCCTGTGAAGCACCTTGGGATGTTTCATTACGTTAAAGGCGCTATATCAATAAAAGTTGCTATTGTCTGCTGTTCCTCAGATCAATGACCATGCAGAGTTAAGATGGGGATGCTCAATAGAAATCACTGACAGGCCCCAGGTGTGGCTTTGCCACTAGCTTAGCAACATACAAAAATTTTTAATGGAAAACCTCTTACATCTTACAACGGTATTTCACGCAAATATTTACTTAATAAATACCTACCACTGTTCAGTTGAAATTCTTTCTCCTTCACCAGAGTTTGGAATTTTGCTACCAATTTATCCAACACAGCCCTTCTCATTGCAGAGGCTGGGTTTTTGTCCAGCAGTTACAAATGGTAACTTGTGTCACACGACTGGATTCTGCTTCTATTACCATGATGTGCCCTGTTGGCACTGTTCATTATTGATTGGACTTGCATTCTTCAACTCTTCCAATTGGTTGACCTGACCGCTCCTCTGTACATACAATGTTGCTGCTGTTGCCATGGTGCCATCGCCTGGAGCTTTTACCTGTATTGTGCACCATTTCAGCAAATAATTAACAACTAAGCACAAACCAAGGAAACACGGCACACACAATGACTAAAGAAAATTACTGACAAAATCTGCTTTTCACCTAGATAAGAGCAAAATACTGTGCATGCTGGAAATCCGAAATAAAAACAGAAAATGCTGGAAAAACTCTGGCAGCATCTGCAGAGAGAGAAACGAAGTTAACATATCGAGGCCATATGATTCTTCTTCAGAGCTCTGAAGTGGCGATGCATGGAAACACCATCACCTGGAAGTTCCCTTCCAAGCCACTCACAGTCCTGACTTGGAATATATCACCATTCCTTCACTGTCACTGAGTCAAAATCCTGGAACTTCCTCCCAAACAGCACTGTGGATGTACCTACAACAGAGAGCCTGCAGCAGTTCAAGAAGGCAGCTCACCACCACCTCCTCAAGGAGAAATAAGGATGGGCAATAAAAATGGGCAATAAAAGGTAAACCCACGTCCCTTGATAGAATAAAAAAAATTTCCTCATTGGGTGAGAACTGAGATCAACCAAAAAGTGTTGTGACAAATTTGTCTTCAACAGTCAGAGCCTGCGTTGGAATAGCATCTATAATAAACCGTAACAAAAGGCCTTTCACTGGAATATAATCAGACAATAAAAAAAGCCTATGCATACTGTGTGTTTTGGGGATTGCCAAGCTACTTACTTGTCATTATTCCTAAATCTTTGTCATTCTGTGGCCCTAGATTTGTTTACTGTAATTTGCTCTAGGATGTTGGGAGGCTGTTTCATCTGGCTGGAGAGCCGAGAATTAGAGGTCAAGGCCTCAGGATAAGGGATCAGCCATTTAGGACTAAGGTAAGGAGAAATTTCTTCACCCAGATGGTTGTGAATCTTTGTAATTCTGTGCCCCCAAGAGCTGTGATGGTGACTCGTTGAGTATATTCAAGACAGTGAATGGTTATATTTTTGGGTATTAAGGGAATCAAGGGATAGCGGGGTAGGTAGGGAAGGAAACTGGAGTTGAGATAGAAGATCAGCCATGATCTTATTGAACGGTGGGTCAGGCTCAAGGGGGTAAATGGCCTACTCCAGCTCCTATTTACTTATATTCTTATCCTTTATATGTGAAGGCAACTGAAGACCAAATACAATGTTGAATTAGCTTTAAAATTATACGTATGGCAAGCAAATCCAGAACTGAGTTGGTTAAATATGAGACAGTTGCTCAGTTTATAATTTTGTGGCCATGTGGTAACATTTAAACTGCTTTTGTTTTTCATTTCTTTATTTGGTTTCGTTTTCTGTCAGAACACTGCCATTTGCCATTTATTTGGATCCCACGTTTTTATAAGTTCTATGTATTTATTTATTGACATCAGATTATGTGATAACGTGTTTCAGTTAGGTACTGTATAGAGTTTCCTGTGGTTATGTGCAGGAAATGTACACATTGAGATGTGCAGACAAGAAGCGTGTCTACTCACACTGAAACATTTTCGCTTATCAAATGACTAACAATATGGTACAGCAGCTGCCATAAGATTTCTGATCACCAAAGAGCTCAAATTCTACTAAGGGTGCACCAGTAACCCTTGCTTGGCACATTTTGCACTCACAACATGCAGTGGGACTTCCCCTGTGCTTTCCACTGACAATTCATTTAAATGCAGCTGGTGCGTTCTGAGTGCATATTGTGCTGCACACTGGGAGTACAATTTCCTGTGCAGCAACAGAAATGTGCTCATGCATCTCCCCAAAATGGCACCTGCACATACTTTTGTTGGCAAAGATCGAAACCGAGCATTTTCTGTCTTGTTTTGTGTTGCGATGAGGCAGCCGGCTGCTGGTGCCTGGGCAGAGGCAGGGGAGGGACGGGTATTGGTAGGCAAGGCAACCTATGCCAAAGTCCAGCAGCAAAGTTTAAATCAGACAGAAGAGAGCAAACAAACATCCAACCTAAGAAAACAATAGCAAGGAATTAAAAGCAGAAAAATAAATTCTAATCTCATTGCAACTTCACAATGTCATTTGGGACAGTTTTAAACTTACTTTCAGTCAGGATAGTTTTGAACATGCTGCCAGCTGTTCAGAGTCAGTGCCAAGGCTCAGAGCCAAGGGTGGAAATCATTGGGCAGCAGGGTTGAATGCCACAACTCCTTGTGCCAGGAAAAAAGTACAAGCCTTCTGGGTTTCCATCAAAGTCATATCAGGAAACCCAGAGAGCAAGTGTGAATCTGATGCAATGGCCACCTTCTGCTCTGTTCTACAATGGCTGCATACTGATGCTAGAGACAAGCTTCACACCCTGATATAAGTGAAGGACATTGAGGTTGACTCGTAATCTTGGATAAACTGAGTTATGAAGATGTTAGAAAAACACGATGGTGGATTCCCCTGGAGATTAAATGGAGAGAGATTGCAGAACAGAGGGATCTGGGTGTCCTGGAACATAAGTCACAAAAAGTTAGTATACAGGTATGGCAAGTGATTAGGAAGGCAAATGGAATGTTGGCATTTATAACAAGAGGAATGGGATATAAAAGTTGGGAAGTTTTACTGCAGTGTATAGGGTCCTGGTGAGACCACATCTGGAATACTGTGTACGGTTTTGGTCTCCTTATTTGAAAAAGGTTATAATTTTGTTAGAAGCAGTACAGAGGATGTTCATTCGATTCATTCCTGGGATGAAGGGCTTATCCTATGAAGAAAGGTTGAACAAGTTGGGCCTATACCCATGGGAGTTTAGAAGAATAATTCTAATTTTAATTCCCATGTGATGTGGGCTTTGCTGGCTGGGCCAGCATTTATTGCCCACCCCTTGTTGCCCTTGTGAAGGTGATGGTGAGCTGCCTTCTTGAACCACTACAGTCCATGTGATGTAAGTACACCCACAGTGCTGTAGGGAGGGAATTAGTTTGCCTTATCGAAATATATAAGATCCCAAGGGGACTTGACAGTTTAGATATTGGAAGGATGTTTCTACTTGTGGGGTGGACTACAACCAGGAGACACAGTTTAAGAATAAGGATTTCCCTTTAAGACTGAGATGAGAAGAATTTTTATCTCTCAGAAGGCCGTTAGTATGTGGAATACTCTTCCCCAGAGAGCGGTGGAGGCTGGGTCATTGAATTTATTCAAGGCAGAGTTAGACAGAATTCTAATAGACAAGGGAGTTAAGGATTATGGGGGGCAGACAGGATAGTGGAGTTGGGGACACAACCAGATCACCCAAAAATTTATCCCGGTTAAAAAGGACTCGATGAGAAGGATGAACCACGCATGGTTAACAAAGGTGGTTAAGGAGAGTATCCAATCAAAGACTAAGGCATACAAAGTGGTGAAAACTAGTGGTAGGCCAGAGGATTCGGAATTCTTTTAGGAACCAGTAGCAGTGACTAAAAAGCTAATGAAGAAGGAGAAAATTGCTTATGAAATATAAGCAAGGAATATAAAAACAAACAGCAAGAGCTTCTATGGGTATATAAAAAGGAAGAGAGTAGCTAAAGTGAGCGTGGGACCCTTGGAGGATGCAACTGGAGAATTGATAACAGGCAAAGGGAAATAGCAAATAATTCAAACCAATATTTTGCATCGATCTTCATGGTGAACACTATAAATATTCCAAAGATATCAGATAAGCAAGGAGCTAATGGGAGGAAAGATCTTGTAACCGTCTCTATCATGAAGGACAAGGTATTTGAGAAACTAATGGGACTAAAGGCAGACAAGTCACCAGGATCTGATGGCCTGCATCCAAAGATATTAAAGGAAGCAGCTGCAGAGATAGTGGAGGCATTGGTCGAAATATTCCAGAACACCCTGGATTCCGGGAGGATCCCACTGGATTGGAAAACCGCTAATGTGACACCCCTGTTCAAGAAGAGATGGAGACAAAAAGTAGAAAACTATTGGAGACAAAAAGTAGAAAACTATTGGCCAGTCAGCCTAGCATCTGTCATTGGGAAAATGCTGGAGTCTATTATTAAGGAAGAAATAGCCAGACATTTAGAAAAGCTTAACGCAATCAGAGTCAACATGGTTTTGTGAAAGGGGAATCATGTTTGACAAATTTGCTAGAGTTCTTTGAGGATATAACAAGCAGAGTTGATAATGGGGAACCGGTAGATGTAGTGTATTTTTTGTCCAGAAGGCATTCGATAAGGTGCCACATAAAAAGTTATTGCACAAGATAAGAGCTCACGGTATTGGGGATAATATATTAGCATGGATTGAGGATTGGTTAACACATAGAGACAGAGAGTCGGGATGAATGGGTCTTTTTCAGGTTGGAAAGACGTAACTAGTGGAGTGCCACAAGGATCAGTCCTAGGGCCTCAATTGTTTACTATCTATGTTAATGACTTGGAGGAGGGGGCAGAATATAATGTATTCAAATTTGCTGATGTTACAAAAGTAGGTGGGAGGGCATATTGTGATGAGGACATAAGGAATCTGCAAGGGGATATAGACAGGTTGAGTGAGTGGGCAAAAACTTGGCAGATGGAGTTTAATGTGTGAGGTCATGCACTTTGGTAGGAAGAATCAAAAGGCAGACTATTATTTAAATGGGGAGAGACTCCAAAAAAGTGCAGCACAGAGGGATCTGGGTGTTCTGGTGCATGAAACACAAAAGGTTAGGATGCACGTGCAGCTAGTAATTAAGAAGGCAAATGGAATTTTGGCCTGTATTGCTAGGGGGTTGGAGTTTAAAAATAGGGAAATCTTGTTACAATTGTACAGGATGTTGGTGAGGCCGCACCTGGAGTACTTTGTACAGTTTTGATACCTGTATTTAAGAAAGGATATACTGGCATTGGAGGCAGTTCAAAAGAGATTCACTAGGCTGACTCCTGGAATGAAGGGGTTGACTTATCAAGAATGGCTAAACAGGTTAGGCCTTTATTCATTAGAGTTTAGAAGAATGAGGGATGATCTTATTGAAATGTACAAAATTCTGAGGGAGATGGACAGGGTAGGTGTTGAGAAGATGTTGAGAAGATGGGGGAATCTCGAATTAAGCGACATAGTTAGAGTAAGGGGACACTTTTTTAAAACTGTGATGCAAAGGAATTTCTTCTTCAGAGGGTAGTGAATGTCTGGAGTTCTCCATCTCAGAGAGTTGTGGAGGCTAGATCACTGAAAATATTTAAAGAGGAGGTTGATAGATTTTTGAAATATTGGGGAGTTGAGGACTATGAGGAGCTGGCACGAAAGAGGAGTTGAGGCCTGGGGCAGATCAGCCATGACCTTATTGAATGGCAGCACAGGCTTGAGGGGCTGAATGGCCTACTCCTGCTCCTAAATCTTGTGTTCTTATGTAGATCAGCCATGATCTTATTGAATGGCAGAGCAGGCTTGAAGAGCCGCATGGCCTACTCCTGCTCCTAAATCTTATGTCCTCATGTTCCCTGAGCTTGTGTGTGAGGTCTGCCAATTCTCAGTGTAGAAAATATCAGGAGACAGGAGCAAAGAGCTTTCTGTATTGTCCCAGGATTTAGGGAGCTTGGCCTGTCCTAAAGACATGCTAATGAGTCAGGAGGTTAGGGGGTGGGGGAGGGTTGATGGGGCGAGGGTGGCATTCCTGCCTCCTGCCTCAGTTTCTGGATCACATTGGCGGGCTGCTGCAAAGATGAGTCTCCTTTGAAATAGACACTGTGGCCTACTCACAGATCCCTGTCAACTGGAGAGTCTGAGGCCTTTTCCTTCTCTGCGGAGGCCACGTTTTCCTACTCTTCTTCTTGGCAGTAAGGTCCACTGGGGGGAAGGGAGGCAAGCTGCTCCCAGGCGAGTTAGGTAGCTCAGGGCAGGAAATCTCAACTACCCTAGGATTGGAAGGGCTGGAGAGGGGATATCAAGTCTGCTCTATGGGCTTGATCTCCAGCCTTGGATGACAAATGCATGGGACCTGAAAGAGACAAGATACCATGTAGAATAAAGAAGGTTAATCAGTGGCACTATTGCAAATTCAAGCAGAGATGCAGGTCGAGGAAAAATAGGTACCAACAACTCTGAAAAAAATTTTCGGGATTGATGTCAGGAAGCACTTGTTCAGGCAAAAGCGATTAGTACCTGCGACAGGTCTCTGGGTGAGCCAGTAGAGGAAAAACCCTGGGACAATTGGAAAAACAGTGATCGGGGGAAAACGTGGGAAATATTCTTCCACAGAAGAATGAGCTAAGTAACTGAATACATTCATTCACCACTATCTAAATTTGTTACGTTTATTTAAATTATGTTTTAGAAACCTTGGAGTGAGTTTTACAGGGAAGGGGCCCATATTCTTCCCCCCCCCCACCCCCTCCAACCCCCCTACCCTACCCACACCCCCCACCCCCTCCCAGCCTTCCACCCCACCCCACCTCACCCCCCCACCCTAGCTGTTATAGTTGCAGGCTAACCACTTTCTTTCTGCCTCTGCCTTGCCCTGCCCAACGTATTATGGCAGCAGAAGCAGAATGAGGTCCTTAAGTGGCCTTTAATTGGCAACTTAAGGGCCTTAATAGGCCTAAGGCAAGGCGGACTGCCTGATGCCTTACCCACGCCCCCATAATATCATGGACAGCTTGGCATGGGTGTGAAGGCAATGGCCACCCGCTTCCTATTACATGACCTCACCCTCGAATACATCCCCAAAGCAAATTTCCCCACTTGAAACTTTAAGACCTCCTAATATACAAAACATGAAGGCAAGCTTGTGATAGAAGTTTGTGCTAAATGGCATAAAGCCGTAAATAGGATTACATCAAGATGTTCTTCCTTTTATTGGTGTTTCACATCTTCAGCGGTACACTTTTGAAAGTGCACATTACAGTCTGAAGCGCGGCATTTATACAAAGATCAGGGGCAGAATCTTCTGTTCGGTGACCGGGGGTGGGGCCCACTAGCCGACGCATAAAATGACACTGGGTGACATCGGGCATGTGTCCTGACGTCACCCCGCGTCATTTAGATTTTCAGGTTGGCGGGCATGCAGCTGAGTTGGCTGCGCACCCGCTGACCTGTCAACGGCCTATTAAGGCCATTAAACAACTAATTGAAATCATTAATGGACCTGCCCGTCTAACCTTAAGGTTGGCGGGAAGGCCGGGAGCCCTGGCGGGCTTCTGAAAATTCATGAAACCTCATCCACGGGCAGGATGTGGTTTCATGAGTGATTTAAAAATCTCGGAATATTTCAAAATAAAAGTTATGGACATGAGGGGACATGGCAGTGAAATTTTTTTCTCAGGTTTATTTGAAGTTTCAAATCTGAGCTGATCTCCCTGAGGCAGCACTTTGCTTCAGCGAGATCTGTGTGCTATTTCGCGCGCATGCCTTAATTGGCTTGCCCATGTAAAATGGTGGCGCGCCCCCAATTGGGGGAGCCGATCGAGATCCCGCCTGCTCACGCCCACTCCCGCACATCCCTCTCAATGGGGGGAAAATGTTGCCCTTGATGATTGATGATGGCCCTAGTGGATTGGGAGCAGCTACTTGCAGATAAAACTGTGTCAGAGTGGCGAGAGGCATTCAAGGGGAAAATAGCGAGAGATATGTTCCCGTAAAGAAAAAATGGGGTACCAAGTCCAGAGAACCCTGGATGTCAAGGGACATAGAGGTTAGAGTTAAGGAAAAAAGAGAAGCTTATGGCAGATACCAAGGTCTCAATATGGCAGAGTTCCTAGAGGAGTATAAAAAGAGCATGGGGGAACTTAAAAAAGAAATTAGGGAAACTAAGAGAGTGCATGAGAAGGCCTTGGTGGTTAGAATAAAGGGGTTTGATCAAGAAGTTCATGGATGACACAAAAATTGGTAGGGTGGTAAATAGTGAGGAGGATAGCCATAAACTGCAGGAGGACATCAATGGACTGGTCAGGTGGGCAGAGTGGTGGCAAATGAAATTCAACCCTGCAAAGTGTAAGGTATTGCACTTGGGGAGGGCTAACAAGGCAAGGGATTACACTATGAATGGTAGATCCCTGGAAAGTACTGAAGATCAGTGGAACCTTGGTGTGCGTATCCACAAAGGTAATGGAGCAGGTAGATAAAGTGGTTAAGAAGGCATATGGGATATCCTGAAGAAGGTTCAAACAGACTTGAAACATTAACTCTGTTTCTCTTTCCACTGATGCTGCTAGACCTGCTGAGCTTTTCCACCATTTTCCGTTGCGGTTATGTATAAAATGCTGGTTAGGACACAACTCGAGTACTGTGTACAGTTATGGTCACCACATTATAGGAAGGATGTGATTCCACTGGAGAGGGTGCAGAGGAGATTTACCAGGATGCTGCCTGGGCTGGAGGGTCTGAGCTATGAGGAAAGATTGGATAGGCTGGGGTTGTTTTCCTTAGAGCAGCGAAGGTTGAGAGGGGACCTGATAGAGGTGTATAAGACTATGAGGGACATGGATAGGGTGGATAGGAAGGCATTTTTTCCAAAAGTAGAGGGGTCAATAACCAGGGGGCATAGATTTAAGCATAGAAGTAGGAAGCTAAGAGGGGAGTTGAGGAGAAATTTCTTCACCCAGAAAGCGGTGGGAGTCTGGAACTCACTGCCGGAAAGGATGGCTGAGTCAGGAACTCTTGTAACATATAAGAAGTATTTAGATATTCACTTGTGTTGCCACAGCCTCCTGGGTTATGGGCCAAGCGCTGGAAAATGGGATTAGTGTAGTCAGATCTTTGTTGATGGGCGTGGATATGATGGGCAAAATGGCCTCCTTCTGTGCTGTAAATGTTTATGAATCTATGAGAATGTTTGAACTCACAGTGCAAAATTCTGTAAAATTAGAAAAATGCAAGCATTGCAGCAAAATAGAAGAGGGGCAAATTTTAAAATATTACTGTGGTTTTTGTTCAGTGGAAATATAGTTTCTTTCCCAACAGCACGTTGGGTGTATCTACACCACATGGACTGAAGGTGTTCAAGAGGGCGGCTCACTACCATCTTCTCAAGGGCAATTAAGGATGGGCAACAAGCATTGGCCTTGCCAGCGACGCCTGCATCCTATGAAAGAATAAAAAAAGCTGTGTGGAGCGATGTATTACTCAGAATTGGTCTGAAATGTTGAAACATGCTTTCACGAGGAGGTCTTGCATGCCAGAAATGCTTATATAGTATTTAGTGTGCATTGCAATTATAGTAACAGGCAAATTGTTCCATATGTCAACAGGCAGACGAGGTAATATGTATGTACAATTATATAGGAAAAGTGAATCATACTATAGAACATGCCACGGCAAAAGACAATGGCCTTTCATGGTACAGTATAGTGGAAATTTTTACCCATACAATCACTACATTTACTGACTACTTGCACAATTAGTGTCATTGCTAGGTGACAAATAATCATTGGGCTAACTTTTCCAATTCATTGTTATCGTACTTGACTACTCTTTTACCTGCTTACCCTGGCCTTTATGTTACTGAATGATACAAAATAAAAACTGTTTCAGGTTTACAGGACAATATGCAAATAATGAAGCCATTTTATTGACTGTAGTCTAGACCAAAATGTTGTTTTGGCAATCGTGGGGGTTATTTTAACTCCCAGAAATAGGTAGGTTGGGTTTGGGTGCAAAGTAGATATAATAGAAATTTTAAGCATGACCACAACCTGCCTCCAGCACTTTCACTCCCTGGATTATCGGAGGTAAGTTTGGCTGTGGGTAAGTAACCTTCTTGCCAAAGGTGCTTGCTTTTTAAAAATTCGGTCAAGGGGTGTGAGCGTCACTGTCGAGGCCGGTATTTATTGTCTATCCCTAAGTGCCTGTGAGAATATGGTGGTGATCTGCCTTCTTGATCTGCTGCAGGCTACATGGTGTGGGTACACCCGCAGAGGTGTTAGAGAGGGAGTTCCAGGATTTTGACCCAGCGATGATGAAGGAAAGACAATGGCTGGGATTTTCTGATCCTGTCGTGGCGGGACCTGCCGCAGGAGATTCGGCAGCCCAGCCAAAGGTCCATTGACTTTTGGCAGGACTGGACAACCCTGGTGGCAGACGGGGCCGGAAAATCCCGTCCAATATCTTTTCAAGTCAGGATGGCATGTGACTGGAGGACAACTTGCAGGTGGTGGGTTCCCATGCATGTGCTCCCCTTGTTCTTTTATGCGGTAGGGGTCATGGGTTTGGGAGGTGCTGCCAAAGGAGGCTTGGTGAGATGCTTCCATACATCTTGTAGACGGAACACACAGCTGCAGCTGATGGATGGAGTGAATGTTTAGGGTGGTGAATGTTCCAAATTCTAAGTCTCCAGCACAGGATTCAGGAAATGTGCCAGTGAAATGGAGACGATATTCATTCAGCAGCATTTTATGAGGGGGGGTCATTAAAGTTCAGATTGCCTGATATCAATAAAGACTCAGTACTTACAGTTGATTTCTCACTTTCCTCAGCAAGTGCTTTACAGATAATTCTTGAGATTTTTTGAGAAGTTAGAAAACTTTCAAATAGACAACATCAACTTTGTGGCGGGGGCCGGTGGGGTGACACTATAAATATTCTTAATAAGACATTATACAAGGAGGACAATGTGGTGTGGTGCGATCTTAAGATTCACAACAGAGAATTACATGAGAGAAATAAGCAAGAGAGGGATGCACAAGAAGGAGGTGTGCAGTGATACGTACATAAGAAAGGGATGAACAAGAGAGGGGTGCACAAGAGAGGGGTGCACAAGAAGGAGGTACGCAGTGGTATGTACATAAGAGAGGGATGAACAAGAGAGGGGTGCACAAGAGAGGGGTACACAAGAAGGAGGTATGCAGTGGTATGTACATAAGAGAGGGATGAACAAGTGAGGGGTGCAGAAGAGAGGGGTGCACAAGAAGGAGGTGCGCATACGTACGTACAAAAGAGAGGGATGAACAAGAGAGGGGTGCACAAGAGAGGGGTGCACAAGAAGGAGGTGCGCAGTGGCACGTATACAAAAGAGGGATGAACAAGAGAGGGGTGCACAAGAGAGGGTGTACAAGAAGGAGGTGTGCAGAGATCAGTACACAAGAGAGGGGTGAACAAGAGAGGGGTGAAAAGAGATAGGAACTTTGAAGTCCTGCTTTTCAATTTCCTATCTAACTCCCTAACGTGTGCTTGCAGGACCTCATTTCTCTTTCTTCATATGTTATTGGTCCCAACAAGTACCATGACCTCTGGCTGTTCATCTTCCCAAATCAGAATGTCCTGCAGCCGTTCCAAAACATCCTTGACCCTGGCACCAGGGAGGCAACATACCATCCTGGAGTCACATCTACAGCCGCAGAAGCGCCTGTCTACTCCCCTGACAAATGAATCCCCTACCACTATTGCCTTTCCACACTTCTTCCTACCCCGCTGAGCAACTGGACCACCTACAGTGCTATAGCCTTGGCTCTGGTTGGCCTCCACAGAGAAGCCTCCACTCTCACTGTTTTCCAAAGCAAAAAATGGTTTGTGAGCATGATGCACTCTGGGGATACCCTCACTACCTGCCTGGTCCCCTTCTTCTGTCTGGCGGTCACCCATTCCCTGCCTGGTTGCTCTTCCTTAAGCTGCAGGGTGACCACATCCTGAAACATGCTGTCCCCGAACCTCTCAGCCTTGTGAATGCACCGTAGTGCCCCCAGCTGCCACTCAAATTCCAAACCCCAGAGCTCGAGTTGCTCCATTCGGAGGCACCTCCTGCACACATGGTCATCCAGACTGCCAGGAGCATCTAGGATTTCCCATATAGCACAGGATGTGCAAATCACGGGACTGAGCTCCCCAGACATATCTTAACTAAATGGAATATGGACCCTGACTTTTAATTTACCCTTACTCCGACTTGAGTATAGACTAGATGCTAGATCCTCTAGATAGACCAGATCCTCTAGGTGCTGCTGACTGCCTGTTCCAGGGTCCTCCTTCTGCACTCTCCTCAAATTCAGTGATGGTAATGCCATTGGATGGTAAGGGGCGATGGTTAGATTCTCTCTTGTTGAAGATGGTCATTGCCTGGTGCTTGTGTGGCGCGAATGTTTCTTGCCACTTATCAGCCTAAGCCTGGATATTGTCCAGGTCTTGCTGCATTTGTACATGGGCTGCTTCAGTATCTGAGAAGTTGTGAGTGTTGCTGAACATTGTGCAATCATCAGCGAACATCCCCACTTTTGACTTTATGATGGAAGGAAGGTCATTAATGAAGCAGCTGAAGATGGTTGGGCTTAGTACAGTAACCTGAGGAGCGCCGGCAGCAATGTCTGGGAATTGAGATGATTGACTCCAACAACCACAACCATCTTCCTTTGTGCTAGGTATGACTCAAACCAGTGGAAAGTTTTCCCCCGATCCCCATTGACTCCAATTTTGCTCGGGCTCCTTAATGCCACATTTGGTTAAGTGCGGCCTTGATGTCGAGGGCATTCACACTCATCTCACTTCGGGAGTTCAGATCTTTTGTTCATGTTTTGAATAAGGCTGTAACGAGGTCAGGAGCTGAGTGGCCCTGGCAGAACCCAAATTGAGCATTGGTGAGGAGGCTATTGCTAAGGAAGTGCCACTTGATAGCACTTTTGATGACCTCTTCCATCACTTTACTGATGATCAAGAGTAAACTAATGGGATAGTAATTGGCCAGTTTGGATTTGTCCTGCTTTTTGTGTACAGGACATACCTGGGCAACTTTCCAAATAACCGGGTAGATGCTAGCGTTGTAGCTGTACTGGAATAGCTTGGCTAGGGGTGTGGCAATTTCTGGAATACTCCATGGAACAACTCCACCTTTCCCAATGTACTCCATCACATCACTCCTCACACCCACTTCCTCACTTCTCTTTATATCCACCCACCATTGCCCCTCAGCCCAATCATGCAATCTGATGCATCGGTCTGATAGTCTCCCTCATGGAATGCACTACCTTATCCGGGTGAGGTTGCAGATTGTGACAATATACAATTCCACTGCTACTGATATCCCACAGCGGCTCATGAATACCCAGTTTAGAGTTGCAAGATCTGTTCAAAATCTATCCCATTTAGCATGGTGGTAGCGCCACACAACACCATGTTGTGGTGGAGGGTATCCTCAAAATGAAGACAGATCACAAGGACTGTGCAGTGGTCACTCCTACTGATACTGCCACAGAGAGATTCGTCTACAATGGGTGGATTGGTGAAGATGAAGTCAGGTAGGTTTTTCCCGCTTGTTGGTTCCCTCACCATCTGCCGCAGACCCAGTCTAGCAGTTATGTCTTTTAGGACTCGGCCAGCTTGGTCAATGGTGGTGCTACCAAACCACTCTTAGTGATGGACAATGAAGTCTCCCACCCAGACTACATTCTGTGCTCTCGCCACCCTCGGTGCTTCTTCCAATTGGTGCTCAATGTGGAGGCATACTGATTCATCAACTGAGTACTGGGGGGGGGGGGGGGGGGGGGGGGGGGGTAGTGGGGGTGGTAAATGGTAACAAGCAGAAGGTTTTTTTGCCCTTGTTTGACCTGAAACCATGAACCTTGCGATTGTACTGTGCCTCTACCTCTGGTGGGTCTGCCCTATCAGTGGGACAGAACATACCCAGGGATGGTGATACCATGGGGAGGCGGTGACATAATGGTATTGTCACTGGACTAGTATTCCAGAGACCCAGGGTAATGCTCTGAGGACCTGGGTTTAAATCCTACCACAGCAAATGGTGAAATTTGAATGCAATAAAAATCTGGAATTAAAAGTCTAATGATGACCATGAAACCATTGTCAATGTAAAAACCCATCTGGTTCACTAATGTCCTTTCGGGAAAGAAATCTGTCATTTTCACCTGGTCTGGCCTACATGTGACTCCAGATCTACAGCAATGTGGTTGACTCTTAAATGCCCACTGAACAAGAGCAATTAGGGATAGGCAATAAATACTGGCCTAGCCAGAGACAACCACATCCCATGAACAAATTTAAAAAACCTGGATCATTGTAAGGTATGATTCCATGAGTATGTCTATGTCAGGCTGTTGCTCGACTAGCCTGTGAGACAGCTCTTTCAATTTTATCACAGCTCCTGCTCTGGTACTTTAGGGGGAAGTTGAATCTGCAAACAAGAAGTCATACATATCTTGTAGCAATTGTCTAAATTCAAGGAAGGATAAATGAGTGCAATCTTCACACTTTGTGTTTCAGGCTAATGGTTCCAGGTATGCTGCAATTATACTGTATTGGTGTGATATTAGAAACAGCTTTTAGAATAATGAAATAAGACAGTTCAAGTTATACTACCCATTCAGTGCTCTCTACTCAGGCAGTGTTTTATTTAAAAAAACTGCAATGAGCTTAGTTCACCCCGCTCCAACATTTATATATATATATATATATTCTTTCTCACAATATTGGTGTCACTGGCAAGGCCGATATTCCTTGCTCATCCTTATTTTTCTGTTAGTCTTTTACTTGAATAGCTGCTGCACTCTGTGTAGTAATGGTACTTTTTCCATATTGCTGTTAGCTAGGGATCTTGATTCGAAGTCAGGAGGTGAGCCAGTCACTGCAGCATAGTCAGCCTCTGACCTGCCCTTTTCATAGTTTTCACTTATTTCCTCCTTTCATTCCTCCTCCCCTTCTCCCTGTTACTCTTGCATTCTACCCTCCCTCTCCTTCCATTTTTTTCTCTCTCCACTCTATCCCTTCACTTTACCTCCTTTCTTTTTCAAACTCCTTTTCTTCTCTCTCTTCTCTTTCCCATATTTTCCTTTCCATCCGCTCCTGCTTTTACCTTTCATCTCTTCTGCTATCTCTTCTCTCTAATCCTCCTCCGATACATTGTCGATCCTTTTATAGTCCATACTCCTTCTTCTTTCCTATTTCACATTCCCTCTCTATCATCCTCTAATTTTTAGATCACATTCTCTGATCCTTGCATTCTGGTTCTCTCTTGTCTCCTTTTCTGATTCACCTTAGCCTCTCTCTCTTGGGCTTGTGCAGCTTCTGCATTTTCTAGTTCATATTTTATCTCTTCTCTTTCTCTTTCTCCTTTTCATCTTTTGTTTTCCTTGTTAACCTCTCTCCAGCTACTGCAGGGATTCCTGGAATAATATGGCCAGGTGATAATGGATTTGTGGAATATTCTAATGAGTGGTGGAACCCTGGAAAACTGGGCCAGCAGGTGTGGCAGGAAAAATCTGGCAATTCTTGCAAAAAGTGGACTGTGAGTGACAGGCGTGTAATCCCTGGAAAATTGGAGATTTAGTTAGAAGGTCAACACTTCTGTCAAATAATTTGCCTTAGCCTGCACGTGTAGAGGTTAAGCAACTGGTATATCCAGATTTTTAAAAATATTCATTCACTTGATGTGGCATCACCGACAATGCCTACATTTTTGCCCATCCCTAATCGTCCTTGAGGTGGTGAGTCTCCTTCCTGAATATAACTGAGCAGCTTACGGGCATTTCAGGGGCCATTTAGCCAAATGGCTGCATGTCTGGAGTCACATAAGGTCAGCAGATTCCCTTTCCTGAAGGATATTAGTGAACCAGATGTGTTTTTACAATACTCTATTAGTTACATGGCCACCATTACTGATAATATATTTTTTTAATTCAAATTTATTGAATTTAAATTCCCTAGCTCATGTTTCTGTATCATTCGTCCAGTAACATAACCATTATGTTATCATTCCCTGTAAAGGAGCATTGCTCAGAGCAGATTGCACATGTACAATAAGTGTTGGCACCTCTGGCTCGCTAAAACCTTGGTGGAAACCTTAAGTATTCTACTCATAGAAATGAGTAGAAGTTACAACTCAGAAACAAGACATTCAGCCCAACCAATCCATGTTGGTGTTTACCAAATAGTCCTAATCACCTTAATCTATCCTGTTCTCATGTCGTTTTTCCCCCTCTTCCTTAAATAGAGGACCTGTCTAATCTGAAATATTGATAGAGTTTCTGCCTCAACCATCCAATCTGGAAATAGATTTCACACTCACTCTGTGTAAAGAAGTTCCCTCATGTTCTAAGTGTAATTGCATTTAGTCTATTACTCTATACTCCCTTATTTGAGATCTCTCAGCTACTGGAAACAGTTTTCTCCCGACCATTATTTCATAATTTTAATCACTGCTATCATGCCACCCTTGCACTATCAAAAAGCCCAACATTTTTCATGTCATCCTTCATGTTTGCACTTTTCCACACAAGGCAGCATTCTGTTGAAGGGTCATTCGGACTCGAAACATTAACTGTGTTCCTCTCCTCAAATGCTGCCAGACCTGCTGAGCTTTTCCAGGTATTTTTGTTTTTGTTTTGGATTTCCAACAGCTGCAGTTTTTTGCTTTTATCCTAGTCAATCTGTATTGTACACTCTCTAAAGCCTCACTACTCTTCTTATAATGTAGAGTCCAATGCTGAAGTCTTAGAGGACCTTAAATAGGCTCATCATTATCTCTTAGCTTATATACTCCATACCTCTTACGTTAAAACTTAGAAATCCATTCAATTTTTTACAGCAGTTGTCATTGACACTACGATAGTTGGAAATGGTTAGTATCTTTCATCCAGGGACAGCCTGGGAAAAGTGAGGATGGGGTATATGGTAGGCACTGTACTCTGTACTTGTAAAAGTACCTGTCTAATTTTGCTAGGTAAAATGTACGGCAGAAAAAAAAACTAGAGAAGGCAAAGGGAATCCACATTTAACTAAACAGAGAATCTGAAAGGTTCTGACACCATGTGCTTCTTTCAGTAAGGAGGTGATACCTTTTTCAGTGCCAATCACTTCTAAAAGCCACATGAAAGTCCTGCAAGATCTCAAGTTAATGAGGCATGAATATCTTGACATGCTAAGTTCTACTTCTACTCCCCTAACTTCTCAGTTTTTTTCTTTAACAAAGGGTCATACACAGGACCAGATAAGGCATGACACATTTATATCTCACTAATGAGCTATCCCTGAGCACCATACACATTGCTGACCTCCTTATCTCTGGGAAGGAATGTTCTCTTTAAATAGACCCTCTTATTTTAGTTTGTTTAGACTTTGCAGTGTTCCATTTAACTACTGACTCCATCTTCCTGGCTACCTTTAAGCTGAAACTCCAATTTGAGACCATACTTCAGGCAATTTAAAGGGCTCTTTCCATACAACAATCTTTCTCCAGTACCCTAACATTTGGGAGGCAACAAATCACCCAGCTCTGCCAGCCTGGACGACAAGGAATGCACCAGCCTTTCTAACTATTGAATCCACTGCCACGACTGAATTTCTAGCTGTGCTGATAATTTCCCCAACCACCCCCCTTAAGCATATAATTGATATATATTTGTTGATCTGGTCCAGAGATCACCTCACAGGATGCTAGAACTTCAAGTCTGTTGCAGAGCAAATCGTTCCTCTGGTTGTTCCTGTTCAAATCGTTCCTTTCTGCCTGCCTCTCCCTATTCTTTGGCTAGTCACTCATTTATCCTCTTCCACTGCCTGCTCCCTATTTCACATTAGTAAATGATCCTCTCAAACTCTCTCTGCAAAAACTGCTCTCCCCGCCTGACATATCAGGTTGCATCCATCACCCTCTTGATTTCTGAGAATTTGAGATTGAGCAATGTGACTTGGTAATGCTCCCCATGAACGTGTCCTCACAACTTCCACCTTCCGCAGGATGACAAATCAATCTCCCTTTCTTTGCCGCACCTTTTAGATTTAGTTTGTTTGTTCAGCTTTTAAGTTTCCATTATTTTCATATGGTATCAGCTTGTCTGCTTTGCACCTTTTTTCCAGCAGAGCACCTATTTCCTACTCTCACCAAATTACCATTTTAGAAGTTTTTTCTTATTCTCACTCTGTTATCATTCATTCTGTCACCACTCACTCTATCATTGATTGTCCTAAAAACCCAACTGGTTCACTAATGTCCTTTAGGGGAGGAAATCTGCCATCCTTACCTACATGTGACTCCAGACCCACAGCAATGTGGTTGAGTCTTAGCTGGCCTCTGAAATGGCCTAGCAAACCACTCAGTTCAAGGGCAATTGTGGAGCAGCAACAAATGCTGGCCAACACTTACATCCCACGAAAGAATATAAAACAACAACTTTGTAATGTGATCCTGCAACTACCTCTCTTTATATACCCATCAGACGCAAACCAGTTTCAATTAGTGAGTAAGCCTCAACTAGACAGTATCTGATTATATTGGAGCATAGAACCATAGAAAAGTTACAGCACAGAAGGAGGCTATTTGGCCCATCTTGTCCATGCCAGCCCGAGGACACCCAGGTGCCCTTTCTAGTCCCATCTTTCTGCACCTGGCCCATAGCCCTGCAGCTTACAGCACTTTAGTTGCAGATCCAGGTACTTCTTAAAAGAGTTTAAAGTTTCTGCCTCTACACCAACTTGGGCAGTGAATTCCCGACACCCACTACCCGCTGTGTAAAAAAGTTTTTCCTCATGTCCCCCCTACACGTTCTGCCAATTATCTTGAATCTTTGTCCCCTGGTTCTAGAATTCTCCATCAAGGGAAACAATTTTATCCTGTCCACTCTATCTATTCCCCTCATAATTTTGTACACCTCAATCGTCACCTCTCAGCATATTGGTTGTTACTTTTTAAAAAAAACTTATTCATCCATGGGATGTGGACGTCGCTGATGATGTCAGCATTTATTGCCCATCCCTAATTGCCCTTGAGAAGGTAATGGTGAGCCGACTTCTTGAACTGCTGCAGTCCATGTGGTGTAGGTACACCCACAGTGCTGTTAGGAAGGGACTGGAGTAATGCAGAAATGCAAGTTCATAATCCAATGGAAGTTTATGAATTTGAACTCAGTTAATTAAATAAACCTGGAATAAAAAGTTAATATCAATGATAGTGGTCATGAAGCTCTTGGGTTTTCATAAAAATCATGAACATCTTTTGGGAAAGGGAACCAATTACCCTTATCCATCTAGCATTTATGTGACTCCAGTCTCACAGCTATGTGATTGACTGACTCTTTCGCTGCTCTCTGAAATATCCTAGAAAAATCTCTCAGTTATATTAAACTGCAACAATCATCATACAGACTGCAGTGGTTCATTCATCATCTTGTTTAGGGCAATTAGGGATGGGCAATAAATACTGGCCTTGCCTGTAATGCTCACATCCTGTGAATGAATAAAGAAAACAGCTAATTAACACCCAGCCAGTGACTTACCAACTGTTAAATGCTGCTTGCTCACAGTAACACCCAGTTTAAATCATAGCTTAAATTTCAGAACAACAAAAAGCACAATTTCTGTACTACTGCTCCACAGATTATGTTCCTTACATTACAACACTTCAAAGATAAAATGCTTTGGGATGTCCTGAGTTTGTGAATGGCAAGTCTTTTTTTTTCTTATCTAAGACCCACCACAGAATTCCTATCGGAGTTCCTACCTCAATCCATTATTATTTCTCCTTAACGAAAAGGACTTCAGCTGCCCCATATTCCAACGTGGTCAATGGTTAGTTTTAAGCATGCTCAAATCTACAATAACAGAAGTTGCAACAGCTTTATTCAAAACTGTAAAGATTAACTCTTCGTAAAACTAGAGGTTACGCTTCAGTTGGCATATTGTATTCCTTTTTGGTCATTACACATTAGGAACTACAGGAAGGAGGGACTTCAGTTATGTGGAGACTGGAGAAGCTCTCCTTAAAGCGGAGGAGGTCAGCAGGAGATTTGAGAGAGCTGTGAAAGGTTTCGATAGAGGAGAAACTGTTTCCAGTGGCAGAAGGGTTGTTAACTGGAGGACACAACTTTAAGATGATTAAATAGGGGGTAACTGGGTTAAGAGATAAGAGCATTTAAGTGTTATTAATTGGCTAGTTCTACCAAAGAGCTGGCACAGAATGATGGGCTGCATGGTCTCCTTCGATGCTAGATCATTCTCTGATTCTACGTTGACCCATACAGCCTTTGAAAAAGCTCCTGAAAATATTGTACCAATCTTCCATAACAATTAATGTGTGAACGCGGATTCATAACGCTTGAAACATGAGACTTCATCATCGGTCAGGAGGAACTCCAGAAACAGGGGAACAAAAGGAATAACCTCGAGGCTCCTACTCCTGGCAGGTATGATGGGCATGCAGCAAGGGTGTTTGTGAAGTGACACAGCCACATATACAGTTTTCCATCTCATGTTCTCAATGATCCTGGGATGGATTTCTGAACTACAAGGCACTTTGCTGAAATCTTTCATCTGTGGCTGATGCCTTGCCGGAAAGAGACTGTCACGGGAAAGGACCGGAAAGAAGTGGAGGACATCAGCAGCAGCCGAGGTGATTGTTGTGCGATATGGAAAAGTAGAGATGATTGTAATGTGGGCCTTTGGTTGAGGTATTCTCACGGTTCATGCTTAAAGTAGTCATATGGAAATTACAACTGGTGGTGGCTGAGGTTTTTTTTTTAAAAAAACACCGCTTCTGTACGAAAACGTCCGTGAGATAGAAAGTAGGCCAGTATACTTTTTAACAAGTCAAGGTTAAACTTTCTGGTCTAAACAGAAGCATAAAACCAATAGCAGAGCCAGGCCAGAACATTATAAAGGAAGACATGTTAAACGACAAAGTGTGGAATAGTTCTGTTTGCATATTTACTAAACGAGTAACGTGGTAAACATCTCTCATTTATTTGCAATCATTTTACATCAATATTAATTTTACGTCTATCCCATTAATTTTAACAAGCTTAAAATGGGTGCTTTGCTGAAATGTAAAATGTAAAAATAAATGCAAAATGCCAAACGTTCAAAGATGAAACTTTAACTGATAGCGAATAATCAAAGAGCAGAGCACCCCCCCCCCCCCCCCCCCCCCCGCGCTCTCTCCCCTTTGCATGACTCGTTTATTCCTTAACACCACAGCACATGAAATACAGTTTTGGAAGCGAAACAGCCCATTCAACATTTTTGCAACAAAACGCGACTTTAAATGTTCTTGCGGCAGGCTACGCTGTGCACGATCTAACTTCTGAGGTGGACGCTTCGCCGTGGTGTCGAGCTGATCGGCTGCAGGGCCAGCCGGAGGAGCTGATCCCAACGTCGAACACTTGACGAACCGACTCACTTCATCCGCTGAGCTGACGGACGGGGAAGTGAAAACTGAAAATGAATTTTTTTGCCAGTGAAGGATGCATCCAGCGCGTTGGGTGGGGGCGGTGCGGTGCGGGGGGAGCCCGTCAGGCCAATGAAAGCGTGCGGAAGACTTCCGCAGTTGGGGAGCGAGGCCCGCCCAGGCGGTGTTGTAAATTCTTAGGGACAAACACGAAAACAAATCACAAGGGGCGGGGGGGGGGGGGGGGGGATTTCCAGCCTTCCGCCGCCTTCTTTTACTTTCGATCTAATTCTGCAACTGGCAGGATCGGGGGGTTCGGGTTTGCCTCTTGGACGTGTGTCCCCCCCCACCCCCCCCGCCTCAAACCTCAAACCCCCCTCCCTCCCTCCTTCCCCATCTCACTCCCTTTCTGGACGTGACCATCCCACTGTCAAGCCACTTTGAAAAAAACACCAGGGATCATTTATCTGTGGAATTGGGGATTTGGAGGTAAATGAACAGGTTTTGTCAAAGATTCGGAATGCACTGAGCAGGAAGTCGTGTGTTTGTATTGCAACATGTTAGAGTCAGGAGAGATGTCAGCATTTTGCGATTTTGAGAAACAAGCGCTGTGCGGCTGCAAAAGGAAAACGAAAAGTGTTTCCAACTTTTGCGCGGAGCTTTCCTTTTTTGTAGTTTTAGTTTCGTTTTTACCATAAACACCTCTGCAAAACATCGATTGTTAATAATTTAATTAATCGTGGACTTGGAGCTTTGCCGACCCGCGCAATGTGTTTCTGTTTCTTTTCCAAATGCCGGTTCTTTTGTTTTAGGTTAAAGTGCAATCCGGCCACCTTTAATGTCAGCAAGTGCACTTTGCAAAAGAAACCAGGTTCCTCCTTGTAGAATCGTAGGGACAACTGATCTAGGAGCGTTTACAGTGTCTGGATTGAAATATGGAGGAACTCTTTGCAGTTTCGGTTTGCTCGTTTTGGACTCATGATGACAGTAAACAGAGCCAGGCCGCTAAATAATAGGAGGACATTATAAATGGAAATGTGTTAAATGATTTTAGTGTGACACTGCAGTTTGGAATATTTCAGATAACTCTACAGTTGCGTCAAGGCATATTTATAGGACAACACTGCCTTCAACCTGCATTAAATGTAGAAATAATGTTGGCACTCGTATTGAGTTGTCATATCTTCTGGCAAAAAAAAATAGAAATTTGGGGTTGCAGTAATGCTGAGCTATTTTATATTTTTGCAAGCTTTACTTTTATTCGAGTATTTTTTTTAAGTAAATTCACTTCCGCCTTTCTGAGCGCTGCTCAGAGCTGGGGCGCGCCTAGGGCAGGGTAGCGTTTGGATTGACATCCTCGAGGACCAATAGGCTCTCAGGATTATGATTGACAGTGGGAATGGACAATGAGATGTTGCCGAGTCGCTGAGTGATGGGCCTGGCAGCCAATGAGCGTGTGCCTGCGTTCCTTTCAAATGCGTCCGTCAGAGGTGAGGGGGGAGATGTTATATAATTCGACAATTACAGTTCTGGCGGAAAAAAAAAGCTGGCAAATGAGTCGGGGCAGCAAAATGTCAGCGTGGAAAAAAGATGTTTTTCTTTCAAGTATTTAGAGAATAGGATTGGAAAGCGGTGAAGTTATGTTAGAGTTAAATGGTTAGGCCGGATTTAAGAGTACTCTGTACCACTCTGGTCTCCATGTTACAAAATAGAAGCACTGGAATAGGTGCCTGCCTTTAAAAGTTAGACTAGAACTGAGAGGGCAAAAACTGAACAACCTGGGACACTTTTCTTTGGAAGTGAGAAGTTTCTCATATGATCTTTAAAATTATGAAGGATTTTAAAAAAAGTAGATTGGAGAGATTTTTTCCTCAAAACCAAAGAGAGGGGCCATGAATGTAAGGTGGTCACAAATAAAACTCAGGAACTCGGGAGGGAACTTCTTTACTCGGAGAGAGTTTAGACTGTGGAAAGCACAACCACATGGAAAGGTTGAGGCAAATCGCAATAGACACATTGGAGGTGAAGTTAAATAACATGAGTGAATTGAATAGAAAGATGTGCTGACAGGGTGAAATTGTGTGGAAGAGGCTGATGTGAAGCATAAACACTAGCGTGGATCTGTTGAGCAAAATGGCCTGTTCTATGTAATTTTAAGTGCATAATTTAATATGGTCACAAAATAATTAAAGGGAAGGATAGAGGTTAAAAAAGAATTCTTACAGGGAGAGTGAACTTGTGCAAGATGGTGATTACTCTGTCAAAAACAGCTTTAGAACCCAAGTCCATCAGTGTTTCAAAGTGTTTTGAAAGGGGAATAGTAAATAATTATAGAAAAAATAATATTAAAGGTACTGGAGAGTAGGATCAAGTGTAAAAAAAAATCATTGCAGATTTGATGTGTGAAATAGCCTGTCTCTTGTGGTGTACCATTGGGCTGAATTTAATCCGGGAAGCAGAGATCTTGCATGCCAGTTGAAGAGCTGGCAAGAGCCCTGCACGTCATTTTGGGGAAGGCCTGCCATATTAAATCCAACCCCCCCCCCCCCCCCCAAAAGCTGCTCTCCAATCAGAGGCAGGCAGCTGGACATTGCCATCAGTACCACCAGTGGAGGTATGGCAGTTGCTGGCTATGCACCACCAGAGGCACAGGATCAGTGAGATATACAGGCCACAGGTGAGTGAAGGTGGAATGGATGCTGTGGGGTGGGTGTTGTGGGAGAGTGTGTGTGTCGGAGGCAAAGGTGGGGGGTGGGGGTGGCTTTCAGCAGCTCAATTCCTTCTAATGCCAGGTCCCTTGATCAGGCACTTGTCTTTGAACGAGGGATGCCAATATTCCCCCTCCCTTCCCCCGTCCCCAGCTGGAAGCCTGCAAGCAACTTGACAGGGTTTGCTTTTTGGACTTCCCGCCTGGTGACTTCCCCATCCGTCACTGATTGAATACCGAATTCCTCAATTGGCACTGGGACAGGAAGGCCGTCCATGAGCCTACCTGCTCTGGAGTTTAATCGCCACAGAGGTTGGAAGACAATGGAGTCCCCTCCCGGCACCCTCCAACTCGATTAAATGCCATCCCACCTCCAAACTCTCCCACCCAATGGGAGAGAACATTAAATTCCACCCATTTTATGAGTCTTGGATAACATTTCTGTGGAGCAGAGGATGGTTCTGTTAATCGCCCAGAGGAATTTCAGTGGAAGATCTGTAGAAACAGCAACAACTCTTATTTATATAGCACCTTTAATGTATTGAAATGTCCCAAGGCGTTTCACAGGAGCATTATAAAACAGTATGACACCAAGCAATATAAGGGGATATTAGGACTGGTAACCAAAATTTTTGACCGAAGAGGTAGGTTTCAAAGGAATGTATTAAAAGATGAAAGTGAGGCGGAGAGGTGTAGGGAAGGAATTCCAGAGCTTGGGACATGGGCAGCTGAAGGCATGGCCAATAATGGTGGAGCAATTATAATTGGGAATGCACAAGAGGCCGGAATTAGAGGAGTGCAGATATCTCAAAGTGTTGTAGGTTTGGAGGAGATTATGGAGATAGGGAGGGACATGGCCATGGAGGGATTTGAAAACCAGGATGAGAAACCCTGGAGAAATGGTGGAAGCAGTCATTTAAAAATAGGGATTTTGCTCTGGCGGCTTAATTTGAAAAGGTACACCCAAAATGAGAGACATTCGTGTGCCCATTTTACCCATGTCAATTTACACTCCAATTTTCTGGCATACCCATTACTGTAATATAATGTAAAACTGGCTGTAAACTAGCAGAAAGCAAAATAAACAACTGGGGCCCGAGGATGGACTCCAAATATTCCTCATTTAAGCTTGATAATTAAGTTTTCAAGCCATCTAACCTCTTCACATACATTCAGTACAGAATGTTTAAGAAGATGTGATCATAGAAGATTTTCACTTTTAAACATGACTCATACTGGTATAATAAAAATGCATTAAAAAAGACAACAAATACAGTGCAGTTCCCTATTAGGAGTAAAAACGAAATAGCTCCATAAACAGCAAAAGAAATTGGCAAAATGATTTTGCTTCCTGCTGCACCAAGAATTCTGAGTTTAGTTTTACATGTTTTGAACCAGTGTAATTGCAAAATATTTGTGTGCACAGCTCTTGACCCTGGGGATGGAGTCATTATAATGAGCCAAGATGTATTTGAGGGCAGGGATTGATAGACGGATGTAAAAGAGCAAGGAAATTTGGGCGATGCAGAATGATGTGAGTAATATACTTGCCCTCTGGATTCTTCCACTTTTTTTTGCGCTGGTTATTTGTTTTTCCCATGTCTTTGGGTTCAAAAGATGGAAAAATCCACCTCATCCTATTTCTCCAGGGTTTCAACTGATTCTCTACTCAGGTTTTGGTGGGAGAACTCTGACAGAAAGAGCTTGACTTGTAATTTAAAAAAACACGACACACTTGATGTCTTTCTGGGAATAAACATGAGAGAAAACACTATCATAGAATTTAAAGCCTGTGGAGTGGGTTTTTGCTTAAAAACAGTGGACAGAATTTTCCAGGAGAAGGAAGGGCTGGTATTATGGCTGGCAAAGGCCTTGAGCGGGGAGCCCTAGGTCTTCCTGCCCACGGCCTATTGCCAGTGCCAGGCACCTCAGTGGGAGGGCTGCCTGCTGGGTGGCCAATTGAGCCAATTAAAGGCCACTTTCAGTTGTCTGCATTGGACGGAAGGGCTGCTTTGTAACTTGCCACTGGTGCACCATGACCTGCTCACCCTCCACCAAGTAATATTCATGCCACACAATTGTCAGGAAATGACCGCCTCCAAGAAGAGAGACTCTAACTAACTATCTCCCCTTGACATTCACTGGCATTGCCATCACTGAATCTCCCACTATCAACATCCTGGGGATGACCAGAAACTGAACTGGACCAGCCATATAAACACTGTCTACTAGAGCTGGGAACCCTGCAGTGAGTAACCCACCTCCTGACCCCCAAAGCCTGTCCACCATCTACAAGGCACATGTCAGGAGTGTGATGGAATACTCTCCACTTGCCTGGATGAGTGCAGCTCCGACAACACTCAAAGCTCATCACCATCTTGGAAAATGTAGCCCGCTTGATCAGCACTCCCTCCACTAACTCAAACATTCATCCCTCCACCACCAGCACTCAGTGGCAGCAGTGTGTACAATCTACAAGATAAACTGCAGCAACTCACAAAGGCTCCTTCGACAGCACCTTCCAATCCATGACCTCTACCACCTAGAAGGACAAGGGCAGCAGATGGAACACCAGCACCTGCAAGTTCCTCGCTAAGTCACTCACTATCCTGTTGTGGAAATGTATCACCATTCCTTCACTGTCGCTGGGTCACAATCCTGGAACTGCCTTCCTAACAGCACTGAGGGTGTGTTTACACCAGCTGGACTGCAGCAGTTCAAGAAGGTGGCTCACCACCATCTTCTCAAGGGCAATTAAGAATGGACAATAAATGCTGGCCCAGCCAGCGACACCACATCCCATGGAAGAATTTTTTAAAAATCCTGATTGCTAGGGCCTGCCTGCTTCCACAAAAAGCTCGCCAGTCTTCGAGAACGCCTTGGCAGTCAGTATTGCTAGCAGTAACATGGCTGAAGCTGCTGGGACTCTGGTTGAACCAATGGGTGAGCTGCCATCCTCTGTTGGATGACAGCTCAGCAGTGCCTGTCAGTTGGCAGCTGCTGACAAAATGCTGCCCCGGGGTCCTGCTGCCACCCCCACCGAAGCGGTGTTGTCACTTGTGCATCTTTCTTTCCTTCACTCCGCCATTGGCAGTTGTATCTTTAGCTGTCTAGACTCAAAAATTCTGCAAATTCCTTTTTCTAATCTCTTTGCCTTGCCACTTCTCTCTCCTCCTTTAAGACATTGTTTAAAAGCAACTTAATTGACTGTGTATTTGATCATCTGTCCTAACACCTCCTCCTTTGGCACATTGTCAATTTTCATCTGATTATGCTCTTGTGAACCACCTCGGGACATATTATTATGTTAAAGGCACTATGTAAATGCAAGTTGCTATCTTATGAATTCTGAAATGCCCTCTCTATATCTCTTCACCTCTCTACCTTGCTTTCTTCCTTTAAGACATTCATTAAAACTGACCTCTTTGACCAAGCTTTTGGTCATATGACCTAATATTTCCTTATGTGGCTCGGTGTGATAGTTTGTTTTATAATGCTCCTGTGAAGCAGCTTGGGGCGTTTCATTATGTTAAAGGTAATATATAGATATAAATTGTTGTTGTTGTTGCTTGGGAGTAAAGCAGTGCAGTCCCCACAGCTAATAGTTGGTGACTGCTATACAAGGTGGTCAATTTGGGCTGAGATCCTGGAGATGGTGCACAACACAATAAGAACACCTGTAACAATAATTAAAAATTGAGAATCTAGAGCAGACATTGAAGATGGCGGTGATTTCATACCATGAAATTTTATTTCACTATAACTGGCTTTTTGTGCTGAAAAGAGCTGCTATCATTTTGGACATTATTCACACAGTTTCCCATTTATCTCTCAGCATGAAACTACCAATTATTTTAATTCAATTACACAAACCTGTTGCAAGAAAATCATAAGTTCCTAACAATAAAAATGAGGAAACTTTCAATGTAGCCCTGTGCTATGAAGGTAATGACATGGACCAAAGTCTATGCTGGGAACCAGGAAGTTTGAGGTTTCATAACTTAATGACCATATTCAGATACTTAGTTGAGGTTTTCTATTGTTACCAATTCAGGCAAAAAAACCCCACTCTTTGCCATGTAGGAAGGACCAAATTTAAACCTTATTGTCAAATGGAGTCTGGAATTTGTGATGGGAAATAAGGAATTAATGGGATTGTAAAGAAAGAAGCTGCTTGACCTGCCTGAAATAAACAATACACCCAATACAGTTTAAGTGACACGTTCTGTAATCGACACCATGGTAATGACAAATGGTTAGCACCATTTTCCTGAAGAAGAGCATTGTGTGGGATGTTGTAAGGGATGGGGACTTTATAAGAAATGTGAGCATATTTCCAGTTTTATAGCTATGCTTTCAAAGATGTGATCACATTAATGGAAAATCATGCAAAAACGAGTGTACACCTTTCATTTTGGAAATAAAAAAGCATTTTCTGTGTTGGGGAATGTTTTTGCATATACCTTTTAAAGACCATAAAGGAAACTGTTAAGAGTGATGTAGATTGTGCCTGACTCTTCTTATAAATATGAGTACAATTTAATATATTTGAGTGACTTGTACCAATATCTATACTTTTAAACTAAAGTAATGGTGGCACTTAGTGAGTGACACCTTAGCAGGTTTCCTTCAGATGGTTTGCATGAAAACTAGAAATTACTTTGCACAAAGTGTAAGTATTATGCAATGGAAAATACATTTACTTTTACATATTTTCCTATTAATATGATGACGCCTTTGAAATCATTGGAAAAAAATTGGAAATGGCTCATATTTCTAATAAAGTACCCACCACTCATACCATCGCTGCATATCCCAGACAGTCCCCTATATCAAATAAATGTGTGAATCATATTCTATAAAATTTACTCTAAATATTAAAGAACAGGTATAAGCCTATCCCTGCCTTTGGACAGTTTCACAATACAGCTTTCTGAAAAAAAAAATCTTGAACAAAGGTTGCACCTTGGAAACTCTTCAAAAATGTGTTCACTATAAAAGTAACTTGTCTGTTGTGCTAATTATGAAGTAGGTTTTAGCTTGGAACCTCTAAGTTACAAACGATTGGTATTATGGACCCTGATTGATGTTTAAGGAGGTGGAATGCATGTGCTTAATTTTCTCATGCAATGAATGTTACTATGGAATTAGCCAATACCATTTGTGTCATGAAAATTGTACATTTTATTTGTGAGAAGATTATCCAGCACTTTTCCATTGCTTCTCACGTCTTTGCTTTTTCTCTTGCTAGTTGTAAATTACTTTTGGTTTCACATGTCTAAGCCCTTCTTTCCTGACTGTCACTTCCATCTTTCTCAGGTGATTGTGTGACTATTAATAAATTATAATTTTACCTTAGTTTCCATTATACATTACTTATCTAATTTTACAACTGATCAAATTGAGCAATTATTTATTTAAGAATGATAAATGTTATATTCCCCCTTCCACCTTTTGTGGAGGTCATCTCGCTACCAAATGTCCTCCAGTTAAAAAGACAGCCTTTTTGATCCATTGGTAGGAAGCCTGGTTTATTGGTTGCACTTGCATAAAAACAGTTAACTAAAGTAGCACCTTTATAAGCTAAGTGATTATTAGAACCTTCAGTACTGATTTGCAGGTCCTAAAACAACTATTTTGCAATGGAAGTAACATATCATTTGTTTTTTTCTTTCCGTTAGCCTCAATTCCTTATTTCCATCCAGTGTGATGGTTGATTATAAATTTAACATACTTGTCCACAGTGTTTGTAGCATTAAGAACTTAAGTCTGTGGAGTTGTACCTATGTATTGGCTAGAAGTCAAGCATTTGTAACACTGGAGCTATAGATTTCTCATTTTTTCTCTTCATTCATGGGATGTGGGCTTCGCTGGCTGGGCCAGCATTTATTGCCCATCCCTAGTTGCCTTTGAGAAGGTGGTGGTGAGCTGCTACCTTGAACCGCTGCAGTCCATGTGGTGTAGGTACACCCACAGTGTGCTGTTAGGAAGGGAGTTCCAGGATTTTGACCCAGCGACAGTAAAGGAATGACAATATATTTCCAAGTTAGGATGGTGAGTGATTTGGAGACGAACTTCCAAGTGGTGGTTTTCCCATCTGTCTGCTACCCTTGTCCTTCTAGATGGTAGTGGTTATGGGTTTGAAAGGTGCTGTCGAAGGAGCCTTGGTGAATTCCTGCAGTGCATCTGTACACACTGTTGCTACTGTGTGTCAGTGGTGGAGGGAGTGAATGTTGTGTCAATGGTGGAGGGAGCGAATGCTTGTGTATGTGGTGCCAAGCAAGCAGGCTGCTTTGTCCTGGACGGTGTCAAGCTTCTTGAGTGTTGTGGGAGGTGCACACATTTAGACAAGTGGCGAGTATTCCAACACAGTCCTGGCTTGTGCCTTGTAGATGGTGGACAGACTTTGGGGAGTCAGGAGGTGAGTTATTCTTCATAGGATTCCTAGCCTCTGACCTACTCTTGTAGCCACATACTCTAATTGTAACTTCTTTTGTGCTGTACCATTATAATACATGCTCTCTATACAGGTATATGCAAATTAAAATGTTGCATTATCTTCAACAATTACATTGTTATTCTATTCTCTGCGGAACTCCTGTTTTGCAATGGTTACATTTCATTCACCTCTCAGTGCATGCTAAATGATGTAATAACAGCTAGTGCAGTGTACTGCATGCTTTGCCAAGCTTTGAGATTATAATGAGAGCTTCTTTCTCCCTCACCAAAGCAACACAATTTTTACCACATGCCTATCATCATTTTGACAATAGCTTCAGTTAAGGCCTGATGCAGTTTTGAAATCACATAACAACCATTTTTGCTTTCAATAGCAATTGTTGAAGGCGACGCCAAATAAATCAATAGATAGGATCCATGTCATGTTTTCAGATGATGGCCAGGAGTATGATGCAATGGAGCCAATGATATGGAAAGTAGAGCAAATTTAAAACAGTGGAAACAGAACAAGGCACCATTGGACATTTAAAAAAAAAATCAGTAAATTGTGTGTCTGATATCAGGTAACAGTTTTCATACACATGTTATTCAGTAAACCTATTGTTGTGATCAAGGCCTGGTATTGAGTATATCAAATTGCTCAAGTCCTTAAGTATTGACTTCCCATGGAGTTTAATTTCCACTTAAAAAATGTTAACAAATGTTGGATTTCAACTTTACAGAGGCCTGTAGGGATCACAACTTCTGTGGTGATTGTGTATTAGTAACAGATGTCAATAACAGTTGTTGTGGCTGAAATTTTGAAAACTGTTTTTAAAAAACATAAAAAGTACTTAGTACAGCATTCTATAATTTATATTTCACCCCACTTTGATGTTGCACATGTTTAAGAAGAAAGGCAGTTAACACGTACGACTGAAACACGGGCCAGATCCACCCACAAACAATCCATATTGCGCAACTCCCACTAAAGCATTTACTTGCATGTCGAGGTGTTCAGGTGGCTGAAACTGCCTTTCAAATACTGCCCTATAGTTTGAATGAACATTTTTGAGACATAACTTTCAATATTGAACTTGAATAAAATACTATAATCATTGCCTTGCCAATTGCCTTGCTCACCAATTATGAATAAAACACTATAATCATTGCACTCACTTATATTGGTAGTATACTTGTTAGTAATTTGGCATAAGTGTCTTTCCATGTGTAACTCCTAAGATCAGGTTGACAACCAGAACCCATTCACCACCTCAATCTGCAAAATTCTATGATGTACTTAGTTAAAAGCAAAATACCGTGGTTGCTGGAAATCTGCAATAAAATAGAAAGTGCTGGAAATACTCAGCAGGTCTGGCAGCATCCATGGAGAGAGAAATTGCCTACAGTTCTGGAATCCACATTATAGGAAGGATGTGACTGCACCAGGATGTTGCCTGGGCTGGAGAGTTTTAGTTATGAGGAGAGACTGGATAGGCTGGGGTTATTTTCCCTGGAGCAGAGGAGATTGAGGGGGGGGACGTGATTGAGGTGTATAAAATTATGAGGGGCATAGATAGGGTAGACAGGAAGGAACATTTCCCCTTGATGGAGGCATCAATAACCAGGGGGCATAGATTTAAGGTAAGGGGCAGGAGGTTTAGAGAGGATGTGAGGAAGAATATTTTCACCCAGAGAGTGGTGGGAATCTGGAACTCACTGCCTGAAAGGGTGGTAGAGGCAGAAACCCTCATAACATTTAAGAAGTATTTGGATGTGCGCTTGCGATGCCATGGCATACAAGGCTATGGGCCTAGTGCTGGAAAATGGGATTAGAATAGTTAGGTTTTTGTTTGACTGGCGCAGACTTGATGGGCCAAAGGGCCTTTTTCTGTGCTGTAGACCTCTATGACTATAAATAGAGTTAACCTTTAAGGTCAAATATGACTTTTCTTTGTGAAGAGGTCATATTCGACTTGAAACGTTGGCCAGAGTTTTTCCGTTGGCGAGTTGGGGGCGGGGCCTGCTTCCTGACGGGAAAATGACGTGGGATGATTTCGGGAGGAACCCCCGACATCATCCCGCCCCATATAAATATTCAGGAAGGCGGGCGGACAGTGAAATCACCTGTCCGCCCGCTGACCTGTCAATGGCCAATAGAGGCCATTAACAGGATAATTAACCCAATTAAAGGCCCTGCCCATCCAATCCTAAGGTTGGCGGGCAGACCAGGAGCCCCGGCGGGCAGTAGAAAAAACATGAAACCTCATCCACTGGCGGGATGAGGTTTCATGTCCATCTTAAAAATTTTTAATAAACTTTATGTCGTATTTATTAACATGTCTCATCTCGTGTGACATTGTCACATGAGGGGGACATGTTAATATTTTTATTTTTCTATTTTTGAGGTATTTTAAACTGTCACCAATCTCCCTGAGACAGCACTTAGTCTCAGGGAGATGTGCGATCTTTCACGCGCATGTGCAAAAGGAAGCACTTTGACAGTTGGGGAATCCCTTCCCCTCCCCCAAACGCTTCCCATCGGGCGGGCCTTAATTGGCTCGCCCACTCAAAATGGCGGCAGGGCCCGTTTCAGCGGCAGAGTTCGGCTGCCCACCCGCCCATCGAGGGCTAAATTCTGCCCATGGACTCTGTTTCTCCTTCCACAGATGCTGCCAGACCTGCCGAGTATTTGCAGCACTTTCTGTTTTTATTTCTATGGTGCACTTGCTTTGTTACTTACTTGTACCTGTGAAATATATATATTTTTTAATCAAATTTTCCTTTCTTACAAAAGAAAATCTGATTTTTATTCCTATGTATTGCAGCAGTAAGTAAATGCCTTTTTCCATCTCTCTCTTTTTTAATCAATGAATGCACCAGGCTTCTGTCCCATCCCATATCTGACAGAAATATCGCCTTTTTCCCATATGTCACTCTCTCCAAGTCAGAAACTGCTCTGACTCCACAGACACATTCAGTTTGCAGGTAAGGGAACGATCAGGCAGTCTTAATTTTGCTTTAACTCTCACTGAATCTTTACTTGCACTATTTTCATTGCACTCACCATGCTGAGCCCTCAACAAAACTCTGAAGTAAAATGGAACAATAGAGAAGGGAATGCCTACCTTAAGTCATGATAAGGGTAAGGAAATTGTAATTCTAGGAGCTGTTTTTAATTCAAAACTTGTTAAGATGCTTGTTAGAGCTGATACAAGTATTGAGAAATTAATGGCTTGTTTTCAACAGTACTGCCCAAGAACATTCAGGATGAAATTAATCTTTACCAGCAGTGCAAAATGGGCAATACGGTTTGGCAGTCTGTTTGGCACTCTATCTGATTCTCTTCTCTGTTAAAGTCAATGGAAAAGATAATCAGGCACGGTGTAAAACAGACTGCTGATTCACTACCACTGCTGCAAAGATTAATTTCACTTTGGTTAACTTTCTTTAAGTCCTCAGCTGAATAAGCTGAAAAGTTTTGTCTCATTGGCAGCTGACATAATTTTAGTAACAATTTACTAAAGATTTAACAATCTTTTTAAAACAGGCTTTGCTAGCAAAAGTTGATGCGCCAGCAAATGTTGAGTTTTTAAAGAGTTCTTTTTATGTGATTTGATTTCATCCAGGCGAAGAAAGGCCGCCTGTTGGGGTCAGGAAGGCCGTGTTGGGGTCAGACAATGGAACAGTTTCCCCCCTTCCTCTCTACAGACGCTACATTACCTGCTGAGTATTTCCAGCATTTTCTATTTTTATTTCAGATTTCCAGCATTCACAGTATTTTACATTTGAATTAGTTTCACCTCTTTCACTGCCACCTCCAGATCGGGTTCGCACAGGTTAGTTGGGGTTAGATGTAGGATAAAGCTGCAACATAGTTGTATTGATCCCAGCTTCAGAACAGAATTGACTTGCTAAGATATCTCCATCCATAAGCCTTTTTTAGTGGGGTTGCCAGTTTAATCCTAAATTATAACCTCTAGTATGCAATGGAATCAACCTTAATAAGAACCGTGTTGAACTTATCCCAATACTTTTGTTAATTTTCCTAAGTAGAAATCATTCAGGTTCGCTAAACCTACTAGCGAGCAGGACTGCATAGCACAGATACTGTCCATCATTTGGTGCTTATTTAGAGAGAGTAAAAGGATGAGTAGAGTGAGAAGTGTAATATTTTGAAGTTTTCTTTTTGAATCTAGAATTGGCAAACATTGTTGGGACAATGTATGGGGGTGAAATACTCACTGTCTTATACCCAATATCCTTAACAGCTCTATTGGTGGTGAGGCAGCTCACCACTACCTTCTCAAGGGCAACTAGGGATGGGCAATATATGCTGACCCAGCCAGCAATGTCCATATCCCATACCTGAGGCATAGATTTTGTCCCTGAGTCGGGGAAGAATTATGGACATTGTTTTATTATGGAATAGTTGGCGGCTTTGGCTCCTTGTTTACAGGCACTGGCGATCATGTGAGGGCCATGCCAGGTTGTGAGGAATCGTGTGTTTGCAATATGATGAGGCCCATGGGTATGATGGTGAGGTTTGCAGCAATTTGAATGTGTCTGAGTCAAACTCATTGATATTGATTCCCTCCATTGTGGAGGGTGGGCAGTCCCTTGAGTAACTGTGGCATCAATGTGCAAGGTTCTTTAGGTGGAAGCTGCTCACTAGGGACTGGCTGATGGCAATTGGGAGATCGGCGATTCAGAGAATCTATTTTGCACAAGCACGTGTTCGACAATGATCCGCTCCTGCACAGAGTCTGCCCTGACTACCTGTCCGTGCTGCCCAGCTGCTCTGCTATTGGCAGCCTCCTCATGCTCACCCGGCCCACATCCCATGAATGAATAAAAAAAAGTTAACCCTTTCTTTTTTTAAATGCCAGTGAGCCTGTTCATTCTTCAACATTGTTTTTCCTTGTAGAAGATGGACAGTGACTTGGGACTCCATACAAACAGTAGGCAAAAAGGAACTAATGCTACTATTTTCAACTCTGACATCAGTCTTCTTCAGGATCCCAACATACTCTATTCCCCAAACCATAGCAGGAGATGTACTGTCAATTTGCAATTTCTGCTTTAATATTCTGTTTTGCAACAGTATGTCACTTTTTGTTGGTTTTTTTAGTCTTTGGTTGTTGAGTACTTGAGCTTTTCCTGTTTGGATGCACAGGGAGCATGACCACTTACATGTGGGATGTGGGCCAATGGCACCACAGTTAATGAAATATAACTCAATCAATTGCTACACAGCTGAGATTATGGGCAGAATCTTGGGCTCGGTGAGCAGGGGCGGGGCTCGCTCGCCACAGCATAAAATGACGCAGGGTGAGGTTGGGCTTGTGTCCCGATGTTACCGCGCGTCATTTAGGTTTTCAGTTTGGCGGCCGCGCAGCTGAGTCAGCTGCACGCCTGCCGAACTGTCAAAGGCCTATTAAGGCCTGTTAAAAAGCAATTAAGGCAATCAGCTGAGCTGCCCGTCCAACCTTAAGGTTGTCGGGCAGGCGAAGAGCCCAGGCGGCCTTCGCGTTATTCATGGAACCTCATCCACGGGCAGGATGAGTTTTCATGAATGATTTAAAATTTTCAGAAAAATTTTTATTTTAAAATTAATGCACATGTCCCAGCTCATGTGACAGTTTCACATGAGGGGACATGTCATAAACATTTTTTCACCCCTTACTAAACTGTTCAAGCTTAAAACTAATCTCCCCTAGGCACCTCTGTGCCTCAGGGAGATTTCCGTGCTTGCGTGAAAGAGCACACTCCTGACTTGATTGGCCTGCACACGTAAAATTGCGGCGCCCAGCCGATCGGGGGCGCTGATTGGCTGTGTGCCTGCCTGCGCCCGCCCCCACACAACCCCCCCTACAACGGGGGGAAAATTCTCCCCGATGTGCCTCACAGTTACTGTGTTGTGGAAAATACATCAGTCAGCCATCACACAGTTCCAATCTTAAAGCTGCTTCTTGTGACTGTATGAACACCTCCTAATCACTACCTGTCAACTTTGATTTCATCACCGCAGCTTTCATCCTTTGTTGGCTGCCCTATTTACTAATGGAACAACAATAGCCGCCTGTCAAAAATAGTTGTTTGCAACCTTAGTGTTTTAATTGACTCTGGGCTGAACTTCCGATGGATATTCATTCCATCACCAAAACTGCCTAATTCCATCTCTGTAATATTGTCTGTCTTTGCCCCTGCCCTAGCTCATCTGCTGCTGAAATCCTCATTAAAGCTTTGTTACCTCTGGACTCAAAGGTCAGTGCTGGGACCGCTGTTGTTCATTATTTACATAAATGTTTTGGACTTGGGAACTCAAAGTGCAATAGGAACAATGGGGAGAATTTTCTCCCTGTCGGGTGGGCTGGGTGGGAGCAGGTGCGGGCAGGCGTGTAGCTGAGCACCACCCGCGATTGGCTGCGCGCCACCATTTTATGTGGGCTGGCCAATTAAGGCCTGTCCAGCATGACGTGCACCCGGAAGTGCTCAGCGCTACCTGTGCGGGTGGGGGAGAGGAGGGAGAGTCGTGGCCTGCGCTCTTTCGCACATGCATGTGAAAGAATGCAGAAATCTCCCTGAGGCACAGAGCTGCCTCGGAGATTAATTTCATCGTGAAAAATGGAATAAAAGAATTTTTGAAAATTATTCAGACATATCCCCTCATGTAACGCTGTTGACGCTGGGACATGTTTATGAATTTCAATAAAATTTTTTATTTAAGTTATAAACCTTTCATGAAACCGTCCGTGGATGAGGTTCCATGAAAAATGCGAAGGCCGCCAGGGCTCTTCGTCTGTCCGCCAACCTCAGGGCTGAAGGCCAACCCTGACAACTACTTTAATTGGGTTATTAACGGCCTTAACAGGCCTTTGACAGTTCAGTGGGCGCGCACCCGAGTCGGCTGCACACCCGCCGAACAGAAGATCAGAATGATGCGTGGTGACATCGGGGCACACACCTGACGTCACCGTGCGCCATTTTACGTGTCAGCATGTGGGGCCCACCCCTGCACGCCGAGCTGAAGATTCTGGCCAATGTGCAGGGGTATGGGGAAAAGGCAGGGCAATGACACTCGTTCATAATGCTCATTTGGAGAGCCGGTGCAGACATGATGGGCCAAATGGCCGCCTTCTGTGCCATTAAAATTCTGTGGTGCTAAATTTCAGAATCTGTGAATGATACCAAATTGGGAGTTTCACCAATAAAGAGAGGGATTGTGACAAAATACAGGAAGACAATAAACTTTCAGAATCTGTCTGCAGTTGGCTAATGAATGTCAATATTGATAAGTGTGAGTTGGCATATATTGCTCAGAAGAAGAAGACGGCTACATTCTCCTTGGAGTACAAGATCAAAGGATTCTGGGGGTATAGAGACATAAATCACTAAAAGTAGTGACACAGGTTAATAAGTCCATCAAAAAGTAGACAAAACACAAGGATTCATTTCTAGAGGGATAGGATTGAAAAGCAGCAAAGTTATGTTAAACTTGCATAGAGCCTTGGGTTAGACCACACTTGTAGTAAATGTGAATAGTTCTGGTCTGTATATTATAAAAAGGATATAGAGGCTCTGGAGAAGATGCAAAAAAGATAACAAAACTGAGAGATTAAACGTATCTGGAAAGATGAAACAGTCTAGGGCTCTTTTTTCTGAGGAGGAGAAGACTGATGGATGACCTGATAAGTCTTTAAGATTATAAAACGGTTTGCTAGGGTTGATGTAGAAAAGATGTTTCAGATGAAGGTGGAGAGCAGAACTAGGGGTCATAAATATAAGATAGTCACTAATAAATCCAACAGGGAATTCAGGAGAAACCTTTTGACCCAGAGAGTGGTTAGAATGTGTAAGTTGGTACCACAAGAAATAGTTGAGGCGGTTAGCATAAATGTATTTAAGAGGAAGTTGGATAAATATATTAAGGAGAAAGGAATAATATGTTGATGAGGTTAGATAATGGGTGGAGGCTTGTGTGGAGCACAAACACCAGCATGGAGCTGTTGGGCTGAATAGTCTGTATCTGTCCTTTAAACAAAGTGTAATATTTTGGAATAGTCAAGTATATTACAATGCTCTTCCAGCTGGCCTTCCACCTTTCACCCTCTATTTGAGGTCAAACTTCGCTGATTGCATCCTAACTCGTACTAAATCCCATTCCCCATTATCCATGTGCTCGCTGACCTACCAGTGGCTCTTGGTCTGGCAATACCTTGATTTTTAAATTCTCACCCTTGTTTTCGATTCCCTCTGTGGCCCTACCCCTGTAACCTCCCAGATCTCGGTGTTCTCCAGTTCTGACCTCTTGAGCATCCCAATTTTAACCGCTGCACCATTGGCGGCTGTGTCTTCAGCTGCCTAGGCTGCAAGCTCTGGAATTCCCTCCCTAAACCTCTCTGCCTCTCACCCCTCTCTCCTCCTTTGGGACACTCCTTAAAACGTATCTGTTTGACCAATTTTTGGTCATCAGTCCTACTATCTCCTTTTGTGGCTTGGTGTCAAATTTTGCTTCATAAAGCTCCTGTGAAGATCCTGGGCAGCTTATTATGGTAAAGGCGCTATATAAGTACAAGCTGTTACCATTGTTGTAGTATTGACAGGATAAAAAATATCAAATTGGACACTTTTTATTGATTTTATTTTTATTCTTTCATGGGATGTGGATGTCACTGGCAAGTCCAGCATTTGTTGCCTATCCCTAATTTCCCTTGAACTCAGTGGCTTGTTAAGCCATTTCAGAGGGCAGTTTTTAATACCAATCCATGATAGTCACCATTACTGATACTAGCTTTATATTCCAGATTTATTAATTGAATTTAAATTCCACCACCTGTCATGGTGGAATTTTGTCCCTAGAGCATTAGCCTGGGCCTCTGGATTACAAATACAGTGACATTACTACTATGCACCATCTCCCCCAGAGTAGTAGAGCGCTAGAGTTGAAGAACCCTGTCATAATGCAAAGCTCTTTCTGATGATCTGGCCATGAACTGAAGACACTTTTGCCAGATCCATGGAGGAACCATCAGGGCTGGTATGGTTCTACTATTTAATCCTGAAATTGGATGCCTTGTCTTTTTAATCGGCCATTCCACCAAGCATGCAAGATAATAATACCGGAGATAAAGTTGAAAATTGTAACACAGCTTCTAGCATTAAATTAAAATATGCCCCTGACAAATGACAACAGAAGGGATGATGTGAATTTTAAAAGTTTTGCCACATTTTGCTGGGTCAAAATCCTGGACCTCCCTCCCTAATAGCACTATGGGTGTACCTACACCTCAGGGATTGCAACAGTATCAGAAGGCAGCTCACCACCACAATCTCAAGGGCAGTTAGGGGGAGCAATAAATGCTGGCCTAGCCAGCGACGCCTACATCCCATAAATGAATTTTTAAAATACTATTGAAGCAGATTCGTTAATAATTTTCAAAAGGGAATTGGATGAATACTTGAAAAGGAAACATTTATGGGGCTGTGGGGATAGAGTAGTGGAGTGCGACTACTTGGATAGCTGACTCAAAGAGCCAGCAGGTGCACGATGATCCACTTGGCCGCCTCCTGTGTTTTATCGTTGTATGATTCTGAGGAAAAAAATGGGAATTTGAAAAGAAAATTTAAAAAGCTGAACTGAATTTTTTTAAATGTAAAGAAGAACAAAGAGACTGCAGCGGTAGAAAAATGAAAGGGAAAAAAAGGACAGCATGTTAATATAACATTAATTGTATTGTTATGTTTAAGGTTAAGGATAAACAGGTGGAGCGAATTGATTAAGTATCTTGAGCACATATAAAGAAAGTCTATGGGGGGTGCATCATCACTCCCAGAAATGACATTTTGTTTAGTTTTGTAAGTATCCTTTCTTATTTTTGTTTTAGTTACAGTGTCCCATCAGGGGCTGTCACCTCTCATTGAATTTTAGTTTAACTTATTTTATTTAAAAAAAAAATTCATTCATGGGATGTGGGCATCGCTGGCTAGGCCAGCATTTATTGCCCATCCCTAACTGCCCTTGTTCAGAGAGCATTTTAAGAGCCAACCACATTGCTGGTGGTCTGGAGTCACGTGTAGGACAGCAGATTTACCAGATGGGTTTTTACGACAATCGATAATAGTTTCATGGTCATCATTAGACTTTTAATTCCAGATTTTTATTGAATTCAAATTCCACCATCTGCCGTGGCAGGATTCGAACCCAGGTCCCCAGTCCATTACTCTGGGTCTCTGGATTACTAGTCCAGTGACAAAACCACACCATCTTGTGTCAAGAAGAGGGTCTATTGGGACACTGGATTGGTTGGTGGTTGGGAGGCAGGTATATGTAATGGTGTATTCTGTAAATAAACCTATTATCAAGAAAAGGATTTGTGTCTGAATTCATACTTTACTATCTGGCTTCGGATTCATTTAACACAGCAGTAAGAGAGAGGTTTGATCTGAAAGGAGGCACTGCAACTACGTCAAGGAGAGGAAAGAATAGTCCATTGAGGCAATCTCTGACATTAACTTACCAGTTTCATAATGTATCCTATAGGCCTGATTCAAACTCTGTAGTGGCAGACAGCCAAGAATGTAGAATCCCTTCAAATGCTGAAACTTGGCATCATTGCATTTAGAGATAGGCGTTCTACAATTTTGAGTTTTCCAGTGCCACAAGCATCCTCACCCACCAAGATGTATTTGTAATCTTAATAATAATAATAAGCTATGTGCTTCAGAGTTTGTTAACGGAAATGAAGTTCTGTTTGCGAAGAGATGTTTGAAACTATTGGTTACAAACTTCAGTGAAAATGTCTATTGGCTTTAATTTCCTTTGGTTGTAATACTTTTGTAAATCCAGAGGGGTTGAGATTTTTTATTTGGCTGTGCAGAACAAAGGAGATAATAACAGACTAAATCAAAGTCTAAGTGTATATCATCGTCAAGGCATTGACTAAACACATGGCTGTGCCAATAAAAAATGAAATACAGATAAGATACTGAGAGTTTAAGGTAGATTAACATCTGTAAAACATGGGTTTTAAAACATCCAGATTTAGACAATTTAATGAACAGTTCCAAGCTAAGCTGTTTAATCAGAATGTTTGAATGTTGTCAACTTGACAATGTTGTCTTGGTTAAGATCAGGAACGTAACGGTTTTAACAGTTTGATCTTGATTCTGTTTAATTTCTGACATAGCAACAAATAATTTTGTTCAGGCAAATTTGGCAGGTAGTAAAGGTACCTGAGAACATTATCCCCTGGAGAAAAACTGTAAATATATGCACTGCTTCATCACGTACAGGAGAAATTTGCCCTCATATTTTGTTTACCAGTGAATTTTTAAAAAAGTGAACACTTGGGCTTATTGAGATGAGGTACATTACTGCTAACCAGTGAAACACCATATTTTAAAATGAAGAGAGTAGCTAAAATAAGCTTTGATCCCTTAGAGGGTGAGACCAGGGAATTAATAATTGGAAATAAGGAAATGGCAGAGACTTTGGAACAAGTATTTTGTATTTGTCTTCACAATAGAAGACACAAAAAGCATCCCAAGAATAGTAGAAAAGCATAAGCAAAGAGAAGGAGGAACTTAAAACAACATGATCACTAGAGAAAAAGTGTGAGGAAAGCTATTGGGCTAAATGCTGACAAGTCCCCTGGACCTGATGGCCTGCATCCTAGCGTCTTAAAGGAAATGGCTACAGAGTTAGTGAATGCATTGATTGTTGTTGCATAAAGAGTTAACAGATGGACTCTGCTAATGTATGACTTAGATGTACCACTGACATCAGTCAGTCATGTGTTTGACTCTCTCTTCCTCTCTCTCTCTCTCTCGAGAGAGAGAGAGAGAGAGAGAGAGAGGTTGGAACACCATGCCTAGGAGCAATATGCGTACTCTGTAACTAAAACAGAAAATGCTGGAAAAACTCAGCAGGTCTAACAGCATGTGTGGAGAGAGAAACAGAATTAACGTATTGAGTCTGTATGACTCTTCTTCATGAGGAAATTGTTTTATTGTATGAGGCTGGGGGCTGGGGTTGAATTTTCCTTACGGGTGAAAGAATGGTTTTCTAAGCAATTGAACCAGCCACCAACCTCCCTCACCCCACTTGAATTTTATTTTGAGCTGTAAAGACTACTAAGTTTTTACTGTAATTATTTTTGAAAATATATTTTAGGAACGCAGGAATAGGAACATAGTAATGTAGGAACAGGAGTAGGCCATTCAGCCCATCGAGCCTGCTCTGCCATTCAGTTAGATCATGACTGATCATCTACCTCAATGCTACTCTCCTACGCTAACCCCATATCCCTTGATGTCATTAGTCTCCAGAAATCTATCGATTTCTGTCTTGAACATATTCAATGCTTGAGCTTCCAAGCAGTCCTCTGGGACAGAGAATTCCAAAGAGTCATCACCCTCTGAGTGAAAAGATTTCTTCCTCATCTCAGTCCTAAATGGCCTGCCCTTTATTCTGAGACTGTGTCCTCTGGTTCTAGATTCATCAGCCAGGGGAAACACCTACATCTACCCTGTCATACCCTGTAAGAATTTTGTATGTCTCAATGAGATCACTTCTCATTCTTCGAAACTCTAGAGAGTACAGGCCCAGCCTCTTCAATCTCTGCTTATAAACCTGTCCTGCCACCCCTGAGATTAGTCTGGTGAACCTCCCTTGCACTCCTTCCATGGCAAGTATATCCTTCCTTAAATAAAAAGACCAAAAATGTACCCAATACTCCAGGTGTGGTCTCTGTACAATTGCAGCAAGACATATTTATTCCTGTACTCAAATCCCCTTGTGATGAAGGCCAACATACCATTTGTCTCCCTAATTGCTTGCTGCACCTGCATGTCAGCCTTTAGTGACTCATGAAAAAGGACATCCAGACCCCTTTGGACATCCGCACCTCCCAATATTTCACCATTGAAGAAATACTCTGTCTTTCTTTTTTTTTAACCAAAGTGGATAACTTCACGCTTATTCACATTATATTCCATCTGCCATGTTCTTGCCCATTAAATTAGCCTGTCCAAGTCCCCTTGAAGCCTCCTCACAACTTACATTCCCACCCAGTTTGGTATCATCAGCAAATCTGGAAATATTACATTGGGTCCCCACATCCACATCATTGATATGGATTGCAGACAGCTGTGGTCTCAGAGCGGATCCTTGCGGTACCCCAATAGTAACAGCCTGCTGTCCTGAGATTGCTGTTAAGCAATTCTCAATCCATAGCAGTATATTACCCCCAATCCCAATTTTATTTTTTGGTATGTAATAACAAATGAAAGGAAGTAAAAATAGTGTGAGCTTGCAATGTTTAAGTAATAGAGTAAGCCTCTAAGGGTTGGATGTTGTTGTGGACCCACTGGTTGCTTGTTTTGTATGATTTTGGCCTTGAGTGGCATCTCTTTTACATAGGCCTTTTTTCTTTCAATCTCCAGAGACCAACATCTCTGATCTTATTTGTTTCAGCGCTTCCCCAAGTCCCTGTGACTTTGAGCACAAATAAGCTTTAATTGCAGCTTCCAATTAGCCTACAGTTGTGCACCTGTACATTTTGGTCTTCCTTCTGGCAGTGCAGATGGGATTATCGACTGTTGTAAAATGAAGATTAATTTCCATTGTAGTCAGCAAGAGGCTGATTTTGAGACTAGCTTGCACTAGTTTGTATGTAGGCCCTATTCCCCACTTTGGTCTCTGTCTTTGGTCATTGCAGCCGCTTAAGTGATAAAAGACAGAAAAGCTTGGAAATGGAAAAGGAGTTCCTGTTTCCAATTGGCGTTTGGCTATCTTAGGACTTGTTACTCGATCTTAATGAAATGCATCAACTCGAGAACTTGGCGTTGATGAAAATCAATCTTGATTCCTGCAAATGGGGAGATGATGGTTTAGTGATAATATCACTGGACTAGCAATCTGGAGGCCATGCCGAGTGCTCGGGGGCATGGGTTCAAATCCCACCATAGCTGCTGGTGGAGTTTAAATTTAATTAATAAATATCTGGATTATCAAGCTGGTCTCAGTAGTGATGACCACAAACTATCATTGATCGTCATAAAAAACCCTTTGGCTCACAAATATCCTTTAGGGAAGGAAATCTGCCATCCTTACCTGGTCTGGCCTATGTGTGATTCCAGACTTTCAGCAATGTGGTTGAATCTTAATTACCCTCAGTTCAAGGGGAAGCAGGGATGGGTAAGAAATGCAGGGCTTGCCAGCGATGGCCGCATCCCATGAATGAATAAAGAAAAACAAAACGTCATCCAAACACACCTCATCATGTTGTGCTCCTGGCTGTAGATATTTTGTGTAGATTATATATGAGGTTCAGGTGTCCTGTATGTGGAGCATTTTATTTTGTTTTCTAAGGAAATGTGCCCAGATCTTCTGGTCTCTGGATCGTCGGAGACTGGATGTACCCCGCAAGATGCGCTTCAGGACCCCTCGGAAGTCCCGAGATTCTGACTCCATGGGAATTCCCTGGGAACTTTGAACTTCTGATGGACAATTCCCTTTCTCCCCGGGACCTTCTGAAAAAGCCTCCGACTCTGAGTTAGGAGAAGAGACATTGAACGATTCCAAGCTACTTACCTGAATAGTTGCCCAGAAAATATTAGACAGAAAAATTCTAGCTTAACTCCTGGGGAACTATACAACTCACCCCACCCTCACCCACACTGACTCCCACCTTGGTACCCAACTTCCTCCCTGATCCCCTGATTCCTCCTGATACAACCCCACTGACTATCCCCCACTACCCGACTCCCACCCCTCCCCGACCCTGACTCCCCGAACCCTATGTGGACTGACCTCACCATCCTACCACCCAACCAGCTGCCAACCTATGCCCTTACCCACTTACCTCACCCAACCTACCCCCTTACCTACAATCACCCATTTACTCATACACTCATTCACTATTGCTAACTTTCTCTCTAAATAATTAACAACTTACAAGCAAAATTACATTTGCTGAAATCCTACTTTTTGAAGCCGTATTTCCTGTGATTTCATTAGTAGGTTGATAGACCTGGAGATAAGTAATAATAAAGATGAAATTCACACACCAAAAATATCTTGTCGATATCTTCTCTAGTGGCACATTTACTGAATGCTGTACTTGGTTTGAGACGATATGTATCCTAATAGACCCCATTTGTGATTATGCAGTCAACAGCCAAAAACAGATCTATGCCAAGAAATATATTTTCTTTTGTTTTGAATAAAGTGAACAAGAGTTGGTGTCTAATTTTATTTTGAACCAAACAAAATTGTAACTGTTTAATGGGAGGCAATATGGGAAAATGCATTGCAAAGATAAATATATCTGCTTTGGTACCTCTTCTCTACGTAGCTTTTCAAAGAAGCTTTGAGACATTTAAACTCTTAGTACCAGAATGTGGCAGCTAGTGCCATAAAAAGGGGGGAGCGGGTAGCCTCTGTGTGGATTCTCTTCACTGATGTCTCCAAGGCACTGAGGGAGTTTTGCAGGATCATCCTTTCGGAATTTTGGCCAGAAAAACTGGAGGAAGATAAGTGGGTTGGTTTTTTGGCTGGTCAGGGTTAGAAGATTTGTGCCCTATTCTCCATACCTGCAGAGTAAATTATGAAATGGCTGCAAATGGGGAACCATAAAGGAAATCTCTCAATGTTTGAAATGTGAAGCAAAAGCAGAAAACCTTCAAACATTTGGGGTCAACCAGTATGTGAAATAAAATGATAGGATGAAAGGGTGAAACCAGCGTGCCTGTGCTCTGGAGAATGGGAATGATAGGATGAAAGGGTGAAACCGGCGTGCCTGTGCTCTGGAGAATGGGAATGGCCCTCTTTAGGAATTTGTTTTTCTGGGGCAGAACATTGTCTGCCAGGAGCATCTATCAGGAATTGTGCTGCTCACAATTTCCAGCCATTATTGATTTGATAGAGGGAGAACCCAATATTGTATAAAAGGCTTCAAAACAAGGTTGTGATGTTGTCAGATAGCTTGGTGATGATGATACCCCCAAATCATCACCAAACGTGGGTGGAAGTTTCTCCTTATCCATAGCAACCAATGATGGGCAAATTCCGCCCTGCCATGCATGAGATCTGTTTGTCCACTTGAGCATTAAGGAACAACTTTAAATATTTCATATTTAAAGCCAAATTGATTTATGTTCTACCAAGTAAAGCACATGTGGAAGTGAAGATGTTTGCAAAGGGTGTCAATGGGATTTGCCTTCATCTCCTAATATTACTGCTCTGTAGTGGGAAGGGCCAGAACCGTCCTCAAGACAAATTTGTTATCCATTTGGAGATATGCCTTTGGTGGGCAGGATTCAAGTTCAGTGGTCTGAATTTTACCCTTGGTGGGCGGGCGCGTTTGGTGGGCCCGGGATCGGTCGGGAAATGGGCCCCTGCCCACAATCAGCCCCTGACCATGATTTCACGCTGGCTGGTCAATTAAGGCCCACCCAGTGTGAAATACATCTTCCTAAGGATCGGGAAGGGTTGGGTGGGGGCGGGGCCTGTTGGGCACCGGGCCCAATGGCGACCTGGCAGACAGTTAAAAAATGGCACAGGAAGCTTCTTGAAGGCTGCTAGGGAAGAACATAGCTTCTGCGTGCTGAAGACCGAAGCTATGGCCTCAACTGCAGCTGGAGGTGCCAGGCAGGAGGGCAGGTCGGGTGGGCACCCACGCTCCCCCCCCCCCACCCCCCGTTTTTCTTAGGTGTGTCTCGCAGTCCTTCTAGGGGAGGTGGCTGCCAGGAGGGACACCCTTGTCCCCGGAGACGGAAGGAGGAGGCCACAAACCTGATGAGCAAAGTTCGGAAGGAGCTGGCAGCTGAGGACAACGGCCATGACGTTGTGCGGTGCACATATGTGCAGTGACGCAAAAGGTTCAATGACCTGCGGTGCTTGGGAAGGATAAGTACAGAGTTAGCATGGATTAGTGTGGCGAAGTGTTATAAGAGCTGGCTGTCACCCTGTGGAACTCAGGGGTGTTAAGAGTCTGAGTGCCAACTGTCAATGATGCCAGAGCTAGCCAAGAGGCTGAGCCATGGCTGCTTGGGCTGAGTGCCTTGAGGCTCGAGGGCCACGACTTGGATGCGTCCTGCAAGGTGCCCCTCAGGTGGGGTTGGCCAGGCTGCAATGGCGCTGCAGGTAGAGAGAGGATAATCAATATTCCTCTGTCCTTTCAGCAGAAGATGAGCCAAGAAATACTAAATAATCAAGGGGCAAAAGCAGGGGGAGGAAATAAATACAATAACTATCACTAGAGAAAAAATACTAGGGAAACTAATAGGGCTAAAGGCTGATAAGTCCTCTGGACCTGCTGAGTTGCATCCTAGGATATTAAAGTAAATAGCTACGTGGATAGTGGATGCACTCGTAGTAATCTTCCAAGAATCCTTAGATTCTGGAAAAGTCCCAAAGGATTGGAGAACGGCCATTGTAACACCCTTATTCAAAAAAAGGGAGACATAAAGCAGGTAACTATAGGCCACTTGGCTTAACATTTGCCATTGGAAAAATATTGGAGTCTATTATAAAAGCTGTAGTAGCGGAGCATTTAGAAATACATAATCTACTCAAGCAGAGTCAGCACAGCTTCATGAAGGGGAAATCATCCTTAACAAAATTATTAGAATTCTTTGAGGAGGTTAACAAGCAGAATAGATAAAGGAGAACCAGTAGGTGTAATATATTTGGATTTCCAAAAGGTGTTCCATAAGGTACTGCACATAAGGCTACTTAATAAGATAAGAGCTCATGGTGTTGGGGTAATATATTAGCATGGATAGAGGATTGGCTAACTAATAGAAGACAGAGAGTTGGGATAAGGGAGACATTTTCGGGATGGCAACCTATAACCAGTGGAGTGCCACAGCGATCAGTGCTGGGGCCACAATTATTTACAATATATATTAATGACTTAGATGCGGGAAGTGAATGTACTATCACCAAGTTTGCAGATGGCACAAAAACGGTGGGAAGGCAATTGGTGAGGTTGACACAAGGAGTCTACAGAGGGATATAGGCAGGTTAAGTGAGTGGGCAAAAACTTGGCAGATGGAATATGTGGAAAAATGTGAGGTTATGCACCTTGGCAGGAACAATAGAGGGCTGCATATTATTTAAATGGAGAGAGACTGCCGAAAGCTGTAGCACAGAGGGATTTGGGAATCCTTGGGCATGAATCCCAAAAAGCTAACACACAAGTTCAACAGGTAATAAGGAAGGCAAATGGAATGTTGGCCTTTATTTCAAAGGGAATGGAGTATAAAATTAGGGAAGTCTTGCTCAAACTATACAAGGCACTAGTTGGACCATATCTAGAGTACTGTGAACAATTTGTTCCCCTTATCTAAAGAAAGATATACTGGCATTGGAGGCACTCCAGAAAAGGTTCACTAGGTTGATCCCGGGTATGGAGGGATTTTCTTAGGAGGAGAGGCTGAGTAAATTGGGCCTGTACTCATTGGAATTTAGAAGAGTGAGAGTTATTGAAACATATAAGATTCTGAGGGGGCTTGACAGGGTAGATGCTGAGAGATTGTTTCCTCTTGTGGGAGAGTCTAGGTCCAGAGGGCATAATCTCAAATTAAGGGGTGCCCATTTAAAACAGAGATGAGGAGGAATTTCTTCTCTCAGAGGGTATTCAATCTGTGAATTCTTTACCACAGAGGGCCGTAGAGACTGGTTCGTTAAGGATATTCAAGGCTAAGATAGACAGATTTTTAATCAGTAAGGGAATTAAGGATTATGGGGAAAAGGCAGGAAAGTGGAGTTGAGGATTATGAGATCAGCCATGATCTCATTGAATGGCGGAGCAGACTCGATGGGCCGAATGGCCTACTTCAGCTCCTATGCCTTATGCTCTTATGACAGCATTGAGAGGTCACAGACAGTCAGAGGCCCCCCAAACTTCCAAACCCTGACAAGATTTGAGCAGGATACGTTGGGGCTGGAGAGGGCCACACACCTCAGTCTGCTGGTCGTCGAGAGACTGGGGTGTCAAATGAAGGATAGAGTGCAGTGCACAGAGATGAGAGTTTCGGATGGTGCAAACATTATTGTGTAGTCTATTCATTGATGGGAGCCTCAAAATTGGAGTCCCCATTGATCATTGAAAGGTGTTGGCACCATAACGCAGATCTCTATTGTCTCACCAGGGTCCCTGGCATGCACAGTGACAGTGTGATGACTTAATGCTATGACATTTTATTGTTTTCCCTTAGAATTGCCAGCACGCATTCATTCACAGGACCCCGTAGAGCCACTCCTGATGCCAGGGGACTGCTGGGCTTCAGATGCAGCTGCGTGACACCTGCCCTCTGAACCAGGGTAGTGTGCACAGACTTGCAGAATCTGCCTCCTGTGATCACACAATATCTGCACGTTCATCGAGTGGAATCATTTCCTGTTGATGAAGGCACCTGATGATCCCCTGGTGCCTTGGTGGCCACATGAGTGCAGTCGATTGTACCCTGGACGCGGGGGCACCCAGCAATCACTGCAAACCTTCTGGCTCGCTCAATCTGGACTCGTCCATACGGAAATGAATAAATGTCAATACCCGCCTGAACAGAGCTTCTGTCACCTGCTTGACGCAACTGTGGACAGCCGATTGGGAGACTCCACACAGATCCCCCACAGACCCCTGGAAAGAGCCGAAGGCATAGGAGTTGAGGGCCACTGTGACCTTCAGAGCCACTGGCATGGAGTTTCCACCTACACAGTTGGAGGTGATCTCAGGCCCAATAATATGACACCTAGAGGCCACAGTCTCCTTGGAGAGGCGGAGCCTCCTTCTGCATTACACTTCGGACGTATTGAGTTAAGTGCATTGGTGTCTCTAAACCCTGGCAGCAGGATAGTGGCATCTGCCTTGGACTACCTGCTGGCCCTGTGCCCTTTGTCCTTGTGCCTCTCCTCCCATAGGTTGCTCCCCTGGAAGTTGCATTGGGACACCTGGTCTCCTCTCCCTTCTGCCCGTCTCTTCCTCCTCAGAAGAGGTGCCACCAGCAGAGACCACAATCCCCATTACCAGGGTAAGGGAAGGCTGTCTGATACCTGGAAAGATCTGCACGGTCAAAATCCTCCGGGGGCCTTAGAGACACCGATGAAGCCTAGTAATGTTAAGAATAAAATTCAGAACAGAGATGAAGCTGCCAAGTTCAAATAAACAAACAGCAGCAAGCTATCACCTAAACTCCTCACTACTCACACCGGCAATGCTGGTGACCCTTTTTACCATGCCTTTTGATAAGGCTTTGCAAAATGTAGGCTGCCCGTTCTTCCATGTGACCAACGTGAAATCGCACGGGCAACATAAAATCTGGATCAACTGGGTTTTAATTGATGGCGGGCGTGGCTCCGACACCCGTGCGTGCTCACTGACCTGAAGGTTGCATGTGTGCGAGATGGCGTCGGGACGCTCGCCCCTTGTCTTCTCGAGCTACTTTACACCCGATGGGGTCAGGCGCGCGAGGCATAAAATTTGGCCCTACGCTTCAGGTTTCCTTAAAATCTAACCTTTTGGAAATGTTACTAGTTGGACAGCAATTCCCTGTTAGCCTGGATATTCCTTCCCTTTTGGCTGATGGTATTGTGTAACTTGTGTATTAAAGCACCTGAAAGGTCCCAAAGAGGGATTTGAAATTTTTACATTTTACTCCGGTGGCAGAGAAAGTAACAGTAGTGCAGACTAGAGCAATTAAGTGTCCATGAACATTGTTATAACAGCCCCTATTGTGGGTTATATTAAGGGTTAAGACTGTAGAGTTTTGTTTAAGGAGAATTGGGCTACTGTTTACTTGGCTTGGTTTAGTATGTTTTAGTGTGTTTACAAACTATGCTTGAACTTTTGACCTGGCTGAGAGGCTTTTAGATGCAAGAAAACCCTGAGGTTGCTAGGGAGAAAAATGTTGAGGATGAGCTGTGCTCTAAAAGGAAAACTGGTGGGTTTTACTTTTTTTTTAGGGAAAAAGTAAGTGTAAGAGAAGCTGACCTGGCAGCTGTGGATATCCAGTCTGTTGTGTTTAACCGGAGAACTCAGTTATTTATGTTTAGAGAGGCAAAGAGGGAGTTCTAGAGAACTGGGTATCGGACCAAGTAGCTCTGTAAAGAAAGAAGTCCAGCTATGGAATAGCTGCCAAAGAGCTTCTACACCTATAAAAGCAAAATACTGTGATGCTGGAAATCTGAAATAAAAACAGAAAATGCTGGAAAAACTCAGCAGGTCTGGCAGCATCTGTGGAGATAGAAACAGAGTAAATGTTTCGAGCCCTTATGACTTCTTCAGAGCTAAAGAGGAGTCATATGGACTCGAAATGTTAATTGAATTTATACTTGTCTGGTAGGTCATAGCATGTGACTATCAGTGACACTTGTACTTGGACCAGGAGGTCATATTGGTAGGAATATACCATAGACTTGATCTGTGACTGTGCATCCAGAAAAAGGAACTACCTCCCAGGGCATGAGTACATTTAAGAGCTTATCAGAGTGAAAGCCGCAGTACAAAGAGTAATGAAAGCAGAAAATGCTGGAAAAGCTCAGCAGGCTGGCAGCATCTGTGGAGAGAGAAACAGAATTAACATTTTGAGTCCATATGACTCTTCTTTCAGAGCTCTGAAGAAGAATCATACTGACTTGAAATCTTGGCCGGAATTTCCCAGCCCCTCACACTGGTGGGATCTTCCGGTCTGGTCGATGTGAATAGAGATTTCAGTGGCTCGCTGGCCGCCGCCCCGGGGGAACCTGCCGTGGGAGGGCTGCAAAATTCTGGCCGTCAACTCTGTTTCTCGCTCCGGACGGGCTGAGTTTTTCCAGCATTTTCTGTTTTTATTTCAGATTCCCAGCGTCCGCAGTATTTTGCTTTTACCTTAGAGAAAAGAGTGAGCTGGGGTAAATCTGTTGGGCTGAGTTTAAGGTAAAAGCTCTTATTGTTTAGAATCATTGGCTGCGGCAGATGTGGTGAGCCAGCCAATAGTCCATTGACTTGGGTGGGACTGGAAGATCCAGCCGGCAGGGCTGGGCTGGGAAATCCCGGCCATTATCTTGTTTTCTCAGTGTGCCTATGTAGCCATAATTGCTTGTGTTTGTTTTGTTCAAGTTTATTTGGTAAAGGCTCTTTAGGTGTTTCAATTTAATCTTGGAGTCCTGCCACTCATTTCCTTACCCTTTGTTCTTCCACGCGTTACATTCTTCAAATGATTATAGCCTATCAAGCCAGATCCTAACAAGTACCCAGCTTGGCCAGTGTTCTCATATCTGGGAGCATAACAACATGTCAGAAAAGGTCCTTTCAGACTTAGACAGAAATCACCATGTGAAATTGCAGAATGCAATATAATGCATAAGAATGTATCAGTGTATTTGTATGAAATTTTTCTGGCCTCTGTTGTCACAAAGTCATTTAAGTGTTTAAGGTGGAGGAGTTAGGATTAGAGTTAGCTCTACTTTAGTGTCCTGTTTTATCCTGAGCTGAGACTCAGATCCCATATCCTCTCCATCACCAAGACAACCTATTTCATTTGCATGACTTGGCCCTGGCCTGTCTCCACCCCTCCCTTAGCTCCTCTGCTGCTGAAATCCTCATCTATACCTTTGTGACCTCTAGACTTGCCTGTTCATTTCTTGCATTATAACAGTAATCACACTTCTAAGGTACTTCATTGGTGGTAAAGCAGTGTAGATATCCTAAAGTTGGGAAAGATGCTATATGAATGCAAGCTTTTAATTTATTTTTCTATCCCAATGCTCTTCTGGTTACCTTGGACTCGCTGTAAACTTGAGTTCATCCAAAATACTGCTGTCCCTATCCTAACTTGTACAAAGTCCTATCAACCCATCACACATCTGCTTACCGATTTACATTGTCTTCTGGTTCACCAGTGCCTTGTGTTATGATCCATGTAGAGATCAATAACTTTTTAAAAAGAGATGAGTTTCCCAATCGACCCAGTAGAAGAAAACCAACGGACACCATTTCACTTATTAAAACTTTTACTGTAACATTCAACCTAATTCAAACATTAATTAAGAAGCAAATTATATTTCAAATAAAAAGGTATATTTCACTTTAAATAGTAGATACATCCTACAAAAGCACAAGCATTACCCCTTCAGCATATGTGGCATTAAACTCAGCTACTGAGTCCCACAGCTCTCTGTATTTCCCAGGTAGAGATTTGGTTCCTTTGCTCATGCAGGCGGCAGACCCAAAACTCTTTGAGCCTGTAGTCTCACCACACCCAATTTCCACAGGCCTCCAAAGGCCACGTCCTCCCCAACTGACACTGCTTTTTGGTCTTGCTATCTGCCACAGTTTCACAGTCCCAATCCTATTCTCAGGCAGCTCTCTGCACTTCTTCCCCAAGAGATCTGTGTCTTTCTCTTATAGCTTTGTTTTCTGCAACTACTCAGACCAGCTGTATTCAAAACTCAATTAGCTTAAATTAATCATTTTTCTTTAGCTTTTATCCCCATAGCAACCTCAGCCAGAGTTTAACTTCTCAGAAGTCTAATGACCTCATAACCGGGAAGCCAGTTACCCCTCTTTCCAGACTTCGTTCCTAGTTTCACTTTAGATTTAAAGGGACCATTCACAAGAAGAAAATACAGGCTTTCCCTAAAGCGAAAATATCATCATACTTGATTTGAAGTTTTTCATCTTTATTTTCGAATCTTTCCATGGCCTTGCCCCTCGCTACCTCTACAACCTTCTCCAGCCTTTCAACATCTCTGTGTTCCTCCCGTTCTGGCTGATTGCCTATCTTTCATTTTCATTGCTCCATCATTGGTGGCAGTGCCTGCAACTGCTTGGGCCCTAAACTCTGTATTTCCTCCGCTAAACCCATTCATCTATCTATCTCTCTCTCCTCCTTTAAGATGCTCTTTACAACAACTTTTTGACCAAGCTTATGGACACCCACCCTAGTATTTGGTTATGTGGTGCAATGCTTAATTCTGTCAGATAACGCTCCTGGGACGTTCCAGGGGATGTTAAATTTCAAAGAACGGAAGTTTTAAAAAGAAATTTATCTGCTGATTGATGATCCCAAAACACCAAACTGTCATTATAACGAAGTTAACACAGTGTAAGCCCCCCCACTCACCCTAAAAAAAAAAACACTTTTGCAGATTTTTTTGCCTCTAAACACTTTGGAATAACATTTGACCATGTTATGTCAATGGAAAGTTTCACCCACCAGCAGCCAATGTTGGACATTTAGGCGTGGGTTATGTATAGTCTGATAGTCATTTATTTAACGGCTGGAAAACAACACTCAACATGCTTCCAAACTTATCACATGTGCCTCTGATAGGCAATGCTTCCCACTGGAAGTGAATGGCATGATGGAAGCCACAGTTTGTTGGACCAGTGGGGAAGCGTGTGTGAGCTGTTGTCTGAGCAAATGACTTGTCGAATGTTCTGCACTAACCTTGGTTTCAAAGCTTGTATTTTTTGAGTCTGACCCTAATCGAAAGGGAAACTGAATATTCAGGTCTCTGGGGAAACTGAAACTTAGCACAAAGGCATCTGAACTCAGATCGCCCAATAGAGCTGTGCAGGCAGGCTGAAGGGAAGAGGTTGTAGCATAGTTTTAAAAAAAAAGGTGAACATGAGGGCTGGATCCAAGAATGGAGATGAAGAAAGAAAATGGTTGCTGTCGCTGTTTCAATTATTTTAAAGGAACTGATTGACCAGAGCCTGCTATACAGTGCACAGGATTTGGAAAAATGTAGTATTGGTGGACCTATGCAATCAAGAACATCGTAAGCAAAGATGAGGCGATTCCGGAGAAGGGCACCCTTTCATTGAAGATTGTACCCGTGGAACTTGGGTTGAGGAGGAGCTGTTATCTGATGTGAATCGGTGGCTAAATCCTTGAAGAAAAGGAGCTGGAGTTATACCTGAGGAAGATCAAAGGTTGGTAAAAAAAATGGAAGCTGATTGGGAAAAGCCCACAGAACTCCGAGATCAGATTTCAACAGGAGGCTGAAGCAGGGAGGCTGTGGGGAACTGTGTAACAGCTAAAAAAGAATAAAATTTATTGCTGCTGCTTCAGTTATTTAACCAAAGCTGGCCATACAGCGTACTGAGGTGTTACTGACTGGTCAGATGAAGGTGACTCTGGGGAATCTACACCCTCATCACTGTCGTGAGCTGAGCTGAGCTAAGGAGGTTCTGTAGCAGTGCACCTTTTTGCTGATGACCATAACCATGGAACTCGGATGAAGTAAATCTGCTGTCAGAGGCGACTCAGTGTCCAAATCCTGTGTGAAGAAAAGGAGTTGAATTCTATCTGAGGAAAATGGAGTTGTGAAGGACTTTGTGGCTGCGTGTAGTGACCTATGTGCTAAGGGGACTGTCAGTAAATTTGTGAGATCTATCTTTGTGGTATCAGCTATTTAAAGTGTAATTTATAGTTTCTGTTGAATACAATTTGCCTGTTAATCATGTTTATGTTGATTTTGGTTTGATTGTAAAAGTAGAAGTTAGAAAAAATGAAATCTTGTCCGTCAGCTTCTCCCATTGAAGTTGTTTGGTAAGCTCAGTTCTTTTAGGTTATTGGTCTCCATGGGGATCAGAACAATACACAAATGTGAAAGGTGAGGATGACCTAGAGCAAACTCCTCAGTTTTGACTTGGCGAAGAATATTCGCTTGGTACTTACATTTAGTGAGGAGGGAGTAAAAATGTACTTTGTGCCATTGGGAAAATTGCCATGAATCTGAATTGGCCTAAACAATCTTGGGTGTTTTTGTAGGGAAAGCTCTGGCGAAGAATTTTCCCCCCTGTTGGTTGGGGGGGGGGGGTTGTGTGTGTGTGTGTGTGTGGGTGGGCGCAGTTCAGGAGTGGGCATGTGTGGGCGTGCCTTCAATTGGCAGTGCATTGCCATTTTATGTGGGCGGGCCAATTAAGGCCTGCCCAACGTGACATCCACCAGGAAGCGCTATGTGCTCCCTGCGCGGGCGGGAGGGGATTCCTTAAGCCGAGAGTGTGCTCCTTCACGCATGTGCACGAAAGAGCGCACTCATCTCCCTGAGGCTAACTAAGTGCTGCCTCAGGGAGATCGGCGCCAAATTCAAAAATGTGAAATGTAGAAAAATAAAATTACCCTGATGTCCCCTCATGTGACACTGTCACATGAGTTGGGACATGTCCATCACTTGTAATTAAACTCTTAATACATTTTTAAAAACCTACATGAAACCTCATCCCGCCCGTGGATGAGGCTTCATGCTTTTTCTGAAGCCCGCCAGGGCTCCCGGCCTACCCGCCAACCTTAAGGTTGAGCGGACAGGTCCTTTTACTACTTTAATTAGTTTTTAAATGGCCTCAATTGGCTGTTGACAGGTCGGCGGGCGCACAGCTGATTCAGCTGAGCCCCCGCTGAGCTGAAAATTGAAATGATGCGGGATAACGTCAGGAGTTCCGCTCGACATCATCCCGCGTCATTTTACGCGTCGGCGAGCGAGCCCCCCCCCCACTCGCTGACCTCAATATCCTATCCCTGGAGGTGTAATCAGCTCTTTCAAAAGAGCACTCAGGTAACCATGACCAAGTAAAGACTGCTGTTCTCAATTCCCATGAATTGGTTATCTGAAGCCTTAGAAATTCAGAAATCTGAAAAGGAAATAGGGCCAGAACTATGTGGAATTTGCTAGAGAGAAGGAAATGGTGTTTGACAGGTGGTATAGATCAATGAAGGCTTAGCAAAACATTGAGAGCCTTAGGGAAGTGATTATGATGGAAGAATTCAAAAATAATGTCCTTTTGGGAATAAGGTCCCACCTGGAAGAACATAATGTTTGTAAAATAAAGGAAGCTGCAGTACTGGCAATGATTATGAATAGACTCATAAGCATATTAGTAACAGGTCCCAGTTTGGAAACATCCAGAGAAATTGGAGAAGTCGGAAGTTGATAATGAAAAGAATTCTGGCTCCACTGAGAAAGCTAACAAAGGTAAATGCACAGATGCTCCACAGGTTAATAAAAAAGAAAGTCCGGAAAACAAGTTTAATTCAAGGGTGCTGACGTGCTATTTTTGTTACAAAAAAGGACGTGTGAAAGGCTGAATGTTGGATGTGAAAAATCAAGCCTTTCGCATTAGTACAGTCTAATGGTATGTCCCCCAGGAAATACAGTCCTGCAGGTAAAGTTCACAACAAGCAGGTAGTTTCTCCTATATTCGCTGATAAGAGTGAAACGGATTGCAAAAAGCTATAGAAGTTTTCTGTTTGAGGATAAAGTGTCCCCATGTTTGTCTAGTTAGGCAGGCAAGTCAGTTGTTAATCTTAGAGATACAGGGGCGACACGGTCCCTGATGTTGGCAGGTGACATGAATTTAACTCCTAGGTAGTTCACTGAATGCAAAGGTGTTGATTCAGAGTACTGATGGAAATTATTTGCCCGTTCCTTTGTATGGGGTTGATTTAATTAGTCATTGACCTTTTTATTGTTGCTGTCAGTCCTGGTTTATCTATTGAAGGTATGGATTTCATAGTAGGAAATGATTTAGCTGGGTATAAGGTATTGGGGTCACCAGTGGTTTCAGGAGAGCCAGCTGAGGCTGCTGAAATTGAGGTTTCCTGACTATTCCCAGATTGTGTTGTGACTAGGCCCCAGGCTCATAGGGCTAAACAAGATGAGTTGTTGTAGAGGACAATTCAGATGTTTGGTTGGCTGAAACCTTTTTCAAGGACTCGGATAGGGACAATGGTGAATTGTTAGATCTTCCTTGGTTGATGCACAACAAGCGGAGTCTGTTTTGAAGTGCTCGTCTCAGACAGCATGTTCTGAGGCAGAGGCCAAAATATTATGGCAAAAATTTATATTTTGATGGGGAAGTAGAGACCTCCCCATTGGTGCCATGCATACTGAGTGGATTGCCTAATAGATCCATGAGATCAAATTGTTGTACTTGCCATTTAATACAATTTATAATTTATAATGATCAGGATTTCTCTGTTAATTCAGATTTAATTGATGTAAATTTTGGTTTGATTATTAAAGTAAAAATTATAGAAAGTGAAATCTTGTCTTTTTTTTCATTGGGGTCATTCAGTAAATTGGGTTAGTTTGGTTTGTTCATCTCCATGGTCAGAAAATGGCTCTTCTGAAAGGAGTCTAACCTTTCTGTCATACAAATAAAACTACATCAATTTTTGGAAAAGGAGGAAAAGGATGGAAATGTGTTTATGAACTCAGTTAGGAAACATTGGGTGCTACCCTCACAGTCTCTTTTTGTACCGCCCTTTACCAATGGATCTCGCAGGGCACAGGGAAATCTCGCTTCCGTTGCTTTAATTTCCCCTTTCATGAAGGAGAGTAATGTATTGCAGAAGGTAATTTTAACACTATTTAGTACTAAGAACCTCTCCTGCTTTCCCTTTCATTTTAGGTGGCGATGCCAGTGGAGAGAATGCGTATGCGTCCATGGCTGGAAGAACAAATAAATTCAAATAAAATCCCTGGTTTGAAATGGCTAAACAAGGTAAGGGCTCCAGTATATTCAGAATATGCTGCTCAATTTAATGCTACGGACAACTCCTTGAGTTTACCTGATATTTTGGGTTTGGAGCTGCAGCAGGAACCCATTGTTTTATTGTGAAAGTAAAGCCAATCTGTTGACACAGAGGTTGGGTAGGCTCCAGTCCTGTTCTTTTGAGTGCTCGGATGAGGGATTGTGCCACAAGTTGTCTGTCTGGTGAGCTCCTGTTGCCCCTATCCCTGGAGCCTACATTCCCATTACTGCTGCCATTCTAATGCACCATTCCACCGATCCAGCCTTCTGAGCATCGCCCTTCCTCTCTTTTCCCCCACCATTGGTGACCTCCAGCATTTTGTTCCGATGCTCTGGAATTCTCTTTTAAACCCTGTCACTTTACCACACCCCTAATCTTCTTTCACACCTTCCTTAAAGCTTTTTTATTTTCACCCCACCCTAATCTGCCCATCTTTAGCTTGATTTTGTTTCCTTCAAATTGCCTTGGGCATTTTCTCTGCAGTGAAAGCGCAGTCATTGTTTGCTCTCTGCATTCACTATAGTGACTGACGAGGAATTGCCAGTAGCAGGGTAAACTTAAGAGAGCAGGAGTACTAAAGAATGCTTGCTTTTCACACAGTTCCAAGTTTTCCTTCAGTGTTTACAATGTGCTCTGAGGGTCCCAGATTGCAGGGCTCATCATCCTAGCGTTTGGACCTGGATCTTCCCTGTTGGTGCCCTGTTGCTGGGGTCACCAGGATGGCATCTCATTTGGTTGGCACCAGCAGCTGCCTACGCAATCACAGATGCATCGTAGTTGCCTGTCAGCTACATGCTGTTGGAAGCTCAAACACCTGCTGCCATTCAGCAGGCGATATTTGGCCCGAACCCTACTCCGTACCTTCCTACCCAACAATATAGGTCTGTACTCTCTTAGGACCTCTTGGCACGAAGGTATTATAAAGTTTTTTTTTGCAGTTCCAGACCATTTCTTTGTCTGGGCCCTCTCTTGCGCTTCTCCCAGAGTGTGCCTTTCCCTTCCCAACGTACTGGCTTTTGAAGTTACACCAGGACACTGAGAGACCGAGGTCATGGGGACACACAACATAGATTGTTCCCGCCCTCTCCAACCCCCCGACATGCATTCCACTCCTTACGCAGCGCTGGTCATGGACAGGATACGTCTGGAACCGGAAACGGAAACACGCAACAGGATCTGTGGAGAGAGAAACAGAATTAACGTTTCAGGTCGACAACCTTTCACCCAAACTGCAAGATGTTAGAGATGATCATTTTTAAGCAAGGTCAGAGGCAGGGCAAAGGGGGCAGGAAAAAGAACAATAGGGAGGGGTCTGTGAAAGTGGGGGGAGGGTATGAGTGATTTATCGTCGAGATATAGGATAATATAGCACAGAAGGAGGCCATCTGGCCCACAGAGTGCGCTGGCTTTTTCAAAGAGCAAACCAGTTAGCCCCAATCCCCCACTCTTTCCCCATGTCTCCGCAGTTTTTTTTCCCCTTCAAATATTAATTCAATTCCATTTCAAAGGCTGCTTTTGAATATGTGTCGATCACCCTATTAAGCAGTGCATTCCAAATCCTAACCACTCATTGTGTAAGAGAATTTTTCCTCATGCCACCTCTGGCCCTTTTGCAGATTACCCTAAATCTGTGCCCTCTCGTTACCAAAGGAGAACAGCTGCAAATTCTCCATAACTGTAATCCCTCACCCCTGGAAGTATTCTAGTAAATCTCCAAAACCTTTATGTCCTTTCTAGAGCGTGGTCCCTAGACTTGGGCACATTACTCCAGCTGAGTCCAAACTAGTGTTCCATGTAGGTTTAGCAAAACTTCCTGGCTTTTGTACTTGGCCTCTATCCATAAAGCCCAGGATCCTGTATGATTTATTAACTACTTTAAGAACATAGGAAATAGGAGCAGGAATATTGCAGTAAGCAATTAGGAAGGCAAATGGTATGTTGGCTTTTATTGCAAGAACATTTGAGTTTCGGAGTAAGGAAGTCATGCTGCAGTTATATAGAGCCTTAGTGAGACTGCACCTGGAGTATTGTATACAGTTTTGGTCTCCTTACCTAATGAAGGATATATTTACCATAGGGTAACAAAGGTTCACCAGACTGATTAATGGGATGGTGGGATTGTCCAATGAGGAGAGGTTGAAAAGACTGGGCCTGTATTCTTTATAATTCAGAAGAATGAGAGGTGATCTCATTGAAGCATACAAAATTCTTACAGGGCTCGACAAGGTAGATGCAGGAAGGATGTTTCCCCCTGGCTGGGGGATCTAGAAACAGGGGACACAGTCTCAGAATAAGAGGTAGGCCATTTAGGACTGAGGTGAGGAGGAATTTCTTCACTCGGACATTGGTGAATCTTTAGAATTCTCTACCCCTGAGGGCTGTGGCGAGTCAGTCATTGAGAATGTTCAAGACAGAGATTGTTAGATTTCTTGATATTAAAGATATCAAGGGATACAGGGATAGTGCGAGAAAATGGCGTTGAGGTGGAAGATCAGCTACAAACTAGTTGAATGGAGGAGCAGGCTGGAGGGATCAAATGGCCTACTCCTCTTATTCCGTACGTTCCTCTGTTTGAAAACAGATTATCTGTTCATTGTCACATTCCTGTTTGTGGAAGTTTGCTGTGTGCAAATTGGCTGCCGCGTTTTCTACATTACAATGGTAGCTCCACTCCAAAAAAGTACTTTCATTTTAAAGCATTTTGAGGTACCCAATGGTCGTGAAAGGTGCTCTAGAAATGCAAGTCTTCCTTTCTAGACATGTAGCACAAACATGCAGCACATATTGCCTTTCCTCATTCTTCCTATTCTTCTGTGTTGAACTATGTCTGCCACAAGCTGCCTATTCCACCTGCCAGTCTAAGTCCTCTTGCAGTCTATTACAATCATCTTTACTGTCTAATGCACTTCCACATATTGTATCATCTACAAATTTTGAGTGTGGCCTGTACCCCCAAGTTTAAGTCATTAATGTAGATGAAAAACAGTGATTCTAATATTCAACCTTGGGAAACTTGACTGTATACCTCCCTTCAGTCTGAAAAACAGCCATTCACCACAATTCCCTGTTTTCTATCCTTTAGCTTTTTTGCATCAATGCTGCTATTGTCCCTTTTATTGCAGAGGTTTTAATTTTGCTCGCAAGCCTCATATGTGATTTGTTTATTAAATGCCATTGGCTAGGCACAAAAACAACTGTACTGCCCTCATCACCTCTCAGTGATCTCTTGAAAAAAACTCAGTTTAGTTCACCAAACACAATTTGCCCTTAACAAATCCATGCTGGCTCGCCTTTATTAGTCCCTGTTTGTCCAAGTACCTCTTAAGGTTCTCACAGATTATTGTTTATAAAAGCTTCCCTGCCACTGATTCCAGACAGACTGGCCTGTAATCATTAGGTTTCTCCCCTTTTTTGAACAAGGATGTAACATTTGCAATTCTCCAGTCCTCTGGCACCATTATATTTAAGGAGGGTTGGAAGATTGTAGTCAGCAACTCTGCAATTTCCTTCCTTACTTCCCTCAAGGATGCAGCCCACCTGGACTAGGTGACTTACTTTAAATACTACCAGCCTGTCCTTAACCTCATTATCTTTGTTTTGGCCTCATCCTGTATCCTAGTAACCTCCTAAATTTCATGCATCTTTCACAAAGTCAGTGACAATAAGGGTGAAAGGCAAAAGCGGGTGATAATGAGGCAAGCGTAGAAACAGAAGATTCACCCAGAGGAGGTGCAAATGGTTACAGCAAAAGAGCTGATGGGGAAGGAAAACCTGACAAAGAGGAGAATGCTCCGTGGACTGGGAATGCGATGGAGGAAAGGCAGGTAGACACCAGGGGTGTGGACCACTCTTCTGGCCTGGAGTCCACCACATGCACCAGCCCACACCTCCTTCATGCCCAGTGGCCCTGGCGCAGCCCTGCTCCGTTCCCAGTAGCTGCTGCTGAGGGAAGGTGGTTAAGATCTAAAGTTGTTAAACTCAATGTTAAAAGGCTGGAAGGAGCCTGGCCCGTTTCCGACCCGTCAACTGCATTTTTCCTTGCAGTTTTGGCAGAGAATGCTTGGAGAGCTGTGGAATTTTGGCCATGGAAAGTTTAAGAAGAATTTGTAACAAATATTGACTGTAAAGCTTAGTCAGAGAGCAATTAAAACACATTTCCTCTCTTGGTCAGGCAGTAGTGGCCGAGCTCTGTGCTCCTGCTGGTGGTTGGGGCTGGGGGGGGGGGGGGGGGGCGTTGGTGCCAGGGCACTGGAAAAACGTTCAATTAACGGCCTAAATTTGCTACAGATGATGGGTTGAATTTTCTTGCCTCTGTGATGGTGGACTTGGAGGGGGCGGGGGAGCTGAAAAAATAGTAGGCAGCTGCTTCAGGAAGGCTGCCTGATGCATTCCCACCACCAGAGAAGATTCCCCGGGGTGTTGGGGGGGGAGGGCTGGAAAGTGGATCAGCTGCTGGGTGCGTGGAAATGAACAGCCCATTAACATTGTTAAGGCCACAATTGGACAGTTTTGAGGCCCTGCCGGATTTTGTCA